>NC_133146.1:48216392-48536242 GCF_048418815.1 Hemitrygon akajei | reverse complement strand
ATTTGCTGAATATGCCTGCAGGAAAATAAATCTCAGGGTTGTATTGGTGACATGTATGTACTTTGATAATAAATTTTACTTTGAACTTTAAATAATTAAATCTAATATTTAAATATAGTATATGAGACCATAAAATATATGAGCAAAATTAGGCCATCTGCTCTGCCATTTCATTCTAGCTAATCCAATTTTCCTCTCAGCCCCAATCTCTTGTCTTCTCCCCACAACCCTTCATGCCCTGGCCAATCAAGAATCTATCAACTTCTGCCAAAATAGTTTTCAGTTCATCCACCATTTCCTTGTCCCACATTACTACCTCTCCAGCATTGTTTTCCAGTGGTCTGTTGTCCACTCTCTCCTCTCTTTTACGCTTTATGTATCTGAAGAAACTTTTGATATCTTCTTTAATATTACAGGCTAGCTTACTTTTGTATTCCATCTTTACCATCTTAATGACTTTGTTAGTTGCCTTCTGTTGGTTTTTAAAAGCTTCCCAACCCTCTAACTTCCTACTAATTTTTGCTCTATTATATGCCCTCTCTTGGGCTTTTATGTTGGCAAACATGGCATCCCTTTATTTATTTACTGAAATACAGCATAGTATAGGTAATTCCGGCCCTTTGGGCTATGACACCCAGCAATTCCATGATTTAATCCTAGCCTAATCGTAGGAAAATCTACAATGACCAATTAACCTACCAACCAGTACATCTTTGGACTGTTGGAGGAAGCCAGATCACCTGGAGGATATCCGTGCAGTCACAGTGAGAACGTACAAACTCCTGACAGACAGCAGCAGGAACAATAGGAGCAAGATTAGGCCAGCAGACCCATCAAGCATGCCCTGATACTCAATATGATCATGGTTGATTTATGTAAGTCTTATCTATTCTGTGTCAGTTCCCCTTAGCCATCAATTATTTATCTATTTCCACCTTAAATATATCTAATCACTTGGTGTCCATCACCCTTGGGCAAAGAATTCCGAAGATTCACTAACCTCTGAGAAAAGAAATGCCTAGGCAATTTAATTTTTTTTTATGACTGGCCCCTTATTCATGTCTCTCTCACTACTGAAATCTGCTTGATCAGATTATGACTTCCCACATGTTCTCCTATTACCTCCTTAATAACTCGTTCTAATATTTTTACAATAATTGACATTGACCTATAGTTATGTGAATAAATGTATAAAACTGGCAGTCTTTCAGTCCTCCACTATTTCTCCAGAATTGAAGTCTTTTTGGAAGATCACAGCCAAAATATTCATTATCTCTGCAACCACTTCATTTTGGATCTTGGGGTGCAATCATGGTTCTAGGGGATTTGCCAGAAGTTAGTTCCACTAATTTGCCAAATATTAATTTTCTAGTGATGGTAACGCTTTTTAATTATGCCTTGCTGTAGTATATTTTACCATAAAGACTCTTATAAATTAACTGTTTGATTTCTCTGCCATTTCTTTGTTTCTCGTAATCACTTCCCTTGCCTTATTCTCTGAGAAACAAGTGTTCACTTTGATCTCTTCTTATTGTGTTCTTAAAGAAGCTCTTAATTTCATTTTTGACATTTCTAATTTTCCCCTTGTTATTTTCCACTGAATGTTTTGGTCTTCCTTTGCTGGATTCTAAAGTTATCCCAATCTTTATCCCAATTTTTGCTACCATGTATGTATTCTCATTTAACTTAATACCCTGCTTAATTTTGTTGATTAACCATGATTGGCTCATCCTCCCCTTTAAATTTTTTCTGCTCATTGGGATACGTTTTTGTTGGGTGACATGAATCATCTTCTTACATTGTCTTATATGTTCATCTACTTGCCTAGTCCACTTCAGCAATTTTATCCTCATTCCTTTGTAATTCCCCTTACTTAAATTTAACACAGCTACTTCAGACCCATATTTCTCACTTCATGTGGGTTGCTAAAACATTTCATGCTGCGATCACCACTTCGTAGAAGTGTTTCTGACTCTGAGCTCATTTATTAAACTTGTCTCATTACACATTACCAGATCCAAAATAGCCTGTTCCCTGTTTAGTTTCATAATATATTGCTCTATAAAACTATCTTGAGTGTTCACTTTGAATTCATTCCCATGGCTACCATATCCAATTGTATTGACCCAATCTATATGCAGATTAAAGTTACCCATGGTTAATACACTTTTCTTTCCACATGCTCCCATTAATTTTTGACTTTTACGTTTATCCTCCACTATAATTACTATTCTGAAGCCAATGCAGCACTGCTACTACTGTCATCTTTCCCTTATTATTTCTAGTTCCATTCAAATGGACTGCTTCGATTATTTCTTATGGCTGTACTTCCTTCAGCTCTTATTAGTGAGGCTACCTCACCAGCTTTTCTTTCCACTATGGTTACATAGTGTTTTTAATTCATTGATTTTGCTTTTGGATAAATAACTCTCAATCTTGTCTTTTTCTCACTTTTCTCCTCATTAACCAATCTGTTAATTATTATATCTCTGTATGTTTCGTGTTTTTCTTTTGCATGCCTTACCCTTATGCTTTATATTTTTGACTTTCATTTACAGTTTCTCTCTGACTCCCTGCTCCTGCGCCTGCTATGCTGGTTAAATCATCACTAACACAACTAGCAAACACCGCCACAATGATATTGGTGTCAGTCCTGCTTGAGTGTGATCTTTCTAAGTAGCACAGGTCCCATATTCCCCAGAACTTGTAAATATCTGAACAAATCTAAACCTCACACTCCGAAACCATTCCTCTAGGCTTGCGTTCATCTCATCTACCCATGTGTTACTGCTTTTGCTAGCATGTTGCACTAGGAGTAATCAAGAGATTAAAATCTGCTGAATCCAGATTTCTAATTTATCTCCTAACTCTCTACATTATCCTCATCAATTTTGTTTTAATTCTTGTATTTGGTATCAAAATGTACAATGACCACTGCTTGTTCATCCACATTGCCTTGCAGCCATTTTATGATATCCTTGACCTTAGCAAGAGGCAACACATCATTCTGGAGTCATACTTGCAGCAGTAGAAATGCCTTTCTGTCCCTCATGCAATTGTATTTCCTTTCGCTGTAGCTCTCCCACTCTTTTCCTCCCTTCCAATGCAGATTAGCCGCTCATGGTACCACAGACTTGATTCTTCCCCTGAGAAGTTGTCTTCTTCATTTTTATTCAAAATGGAGTGTCCCAAGTTGACTTCTGCATTACCTGTCTTCCTCAGCTCTGCCTGATGGTCAATCAATCCTGTTCTGGTCGCATGGGTCTTACCCTGCCCTATGATGACCTCTCTAAACATGTTGTCCATGAAGAGCTCATCCTAGCAAATACTCTTCAGTGATTTCACCTACTGCACTGACTCCAAAAGGTGGACTTTTACCAGCTGTAGATGGAGATGCTTCATGTTCATCCCAGACACTGGAAGTGTCCCTGGCTGTCCTCTTTGCTCAGGATGACTATCCCATCTGACAGAAACAAAGCTTGTCCTTGAATCATGCCCTTTACTTTCTCTATATCAATAAATTTTATTACATTAGGGAACGTACTTCACTCTAAACACAACTAATAACTAAAAGGTTTCATCACGTTCATCATCTGTAAATAAATAAGCCAAGGATAAATGGTAAAAATAGATCACATATTTCAAGTGGGTCCTGCAGTTTCCTGCATGTGTTTAATAAACTCAACTTCCAAATCTTCTGAAATTTCATTAAGTCAGTTTATCAGGAACATTTCAAATAAACTTCAAGAAACAGTTTTGATTAACTTGAGCCTTTACAAATGATAGTTGTGGATACGCTTCAGAATGTTCCTTGGAACACAATTATAGTTTTATAAGATGTATATTAGCTGCTTATTTGTTATATTTTATTTCTTTTGGAAAAAAACTAAACACTTTCCTTAAGAAGCTCAACACATCTGAAAATATATATTCCTCAATATCCAATGGAAGTAACAGTATATTTGTTTCTGATGTCCTCAGGCAATCAAGCAACCAATCTAATTGGTTGTTGTCAATAATCTCCAATTCCAAGAGGGAAGTAAAGCTGCCTTAATCTTCAGTATGTTAACCAGCTGACATACAGGTCAAAATATTGTCAGGTTGAAAAGACTCATGGTTCCATGTGGCCTAAAAATACAGTGAAACCAAAGAAAGTGTTAAAATGAATAATTCTGGATCTCTTCTAGCTTTATCTACTGTTCCACTGTAACTGCTTCATTCGAGATTTGACTTTAAATGTCAGGCATCAATAATGCTCAATATGCATTTTAAAATGAATCTACTGGCTTGTAAAGAACGCTGTTGCTACCTGAAATTTAAAATTGCAATTGGTTAAAATGAGATAGAACGGAAGCTGTCAATTATTTGATGTTATCTCTCTGGTCCAGTGCATCCCACTATTTTCATTATGATAAAACAGGTTATGTGTCAGAGATGAGAGCTTTGGAAACTTTATCTAAACCAGATGAAATATCTGACAGATTTTTATGAACTGCCATTGGATCAGCCCAAGACAAACATCAAAGAAAATGGCTGGAATTAAAAAGAAATGAGTTAGAATTGATCAAATTTCATTTTGTTCCAGATTTATCTTCTGAATTTGTACCTAAAAGGAAAACATTTAATTATGTAAATGTATTGAAAGCTGAATTTTCAGAACCTGTTTCAAAATATATTCTCTGCATTTGGTTAACACAGTGTACAAGAAGTGTTAAAATTCTCTTCACAGTGATTGTAAGGTTCCTTAGGGAGTGGGAAAAGTACTGGAGTGTTAAAGCAGTATTGGCCAGTGTATTTGCCATTAACCTTGTGTGGCTAATTTTGAAGGTGGTTGCAGTTAAATATATTTTTGATCAGTAGATAAAAATAAATAATAAATAAATAACATTATGTTTGTGAATTCCTTCCACATTTACACAGTTGAGCATATGTGCCGTCTTAATTCGCTCAGCAGAGGATGGTGCTCAGAGAAGCTGTGCCAGAGGGGATGGTCGGAGGCTCGGAGGTTCGACGGACTCGGAGTCCGCTGCAGTCAGGTCGCTTTCGGTGTGTGCAGCGTCTGCGAGGCTGGGTTCAACGGAGCTTTCATTTTGTGCTGCGTCTGCGAGGCTGAGCCGGGCGGCGCCATGGAAGTCCAAAGCGGGGGTATTTCCTTCTGCCGGGAGTCTGTCGGGACCCTGGGGACTTGTGGAAACTGTGTGGTGATTTCTTTTGAACTTATACTCCTTTAACATCTTTGGACTATTTTTACTGTGCCCATGGCCTGTTTTTTTTTTTATCAATTATGCCATTGTTTGCACTGTTGTAACTATATATTGTAACTATGTGGTTTTGTGCAGGTCTTGTAGCTTTAGTTTTTGGTCTTGTTTGTCTGGTGGATTTGGAGCTCCATTCCGGGGAACGCGCTAAGACGGTAGCGTGATATTAATACGCAGCAGCCTCTCCGGACTCTGGATTGGGGATTGCCAAACGTTATGTGGATTTTCAGGTGTAGTCTGTTTTGTCATATGCTTTTGTGATATCATTCTGGGGGAACGTTGTCTCATTTTTTAACTGCATTGCATTTGTGGTTTCTAAATGACAATAAACTGAATCTGAATCTGAATCTGATATGCACTTTGTAAAATGCTATAACAAAAAATAGCATGAGTATTATTTAAACAGAGGCTTCACTTTCTTCCTACTGCTTACTACCTGCTGAACTGACATTTTACAAATGTGTAAACGCCATGGAACTCCAAGAACACTGGAAAGGAGAGAAGGACATGGTGGTCAGGAGGACTGCCCTGGGTCATAGTAGAAAAAACTCCCACCTGAAGTGAGCCATTCAATGAAGGCTCATGAATGCAGCAAGTGGCCATGTTCTCCTGAAAGGGCTGCAGCAGATCTGGTACATCTTACTTGGATGACGTTTGCTCTTGCAGTTAGGCAGAGACCCAGAAGCTTCACTAAAGTGAGTGACATTTGATGAATTAATTTCACAATTCCAAACTTCGCTGAAAGAATTATTGTGAACCTTTGCACTGAATGATGGTACATGTCCACATTGTGTCACACAGGAACAAATACCTCTGCAGTGTAGGTCTGAGTAACATGTTATTTATGAAAATTTCTGACTGGTGTGAGGACAACTTGCAGTAGCGTAGTGTTTAGTGTGATGCTATTACAGCTTGGGGTGTTCTGGATTTTGAAGTTCAATATTAGTGCCATTCTGTAAATAGTCTCTGTATGTCCTCCCCGTGAAATGTATGGTTTTCCCTGGGTGCTCCAGTTTCCTCCCACAGTCCAAAGACATCCTGGGTAGGTTAATGGGTCATTGTCCCGTGGTTAGGTTAGGGTTAATTGGGATTGTGGAGTTGCTGAAGCAGCACAGCTCGAAGGGCCAGAAGGGCTTAATCCACGCTGTATTGCTAAATAAAATAAATAACTTCAGCATAATCTTTCCCGAGTCTACTTAGTAACACTTATTGAAAACCATTGTATTAAATATTAACACAGATTTAAGTTGTACAGTCTCGTTGTTTATCATAAGGCATTCTTTTAGCAGTCGCTCAGTTTTAGTGGTAAAACAATAACGCACCAATGCATTGTATTGCGTGAAAAGTAAAATGCACTAAAATCATAAGATGAATGGTAAACCAATGCACTTGCTTTTCATAACTTCATTCAAGACTGTCAGAAGTAGTGCATAGAACATAGAACATAGATGAGTACGGCACAAGAACAGGCCATTCAGACCATTCAGACCACAATGTTCTGCGGGACCAGCTAAAAAGCAAATCAAAAACACCCAAACAGTAATCCTTCTTACCTACCATATCTCTTCATCTTCCTTAAATCCACGTGTCTATCCAAACATTTCCTAAAAGCCTCTAATGTACTTGCCTCTACCATCATACCAGGCAGCATATTCCAGACATCCATGACTCTAGGAGTAAAAGATTTACCCCTCACGTCCCCCTTAAACCTACTGCCTCTCAGCTTCAATGCATGCCTTCTGGTATTAGACATTTGAACCCTTGGAAACCAACACTCTCTGTCCACCCTGTCTATGCCTCTCATCATCTTGTAAGCCTCTATCAGATCTCCCCTCAGTCTCTGACGCTCCAGAGAAAACAACCCAAGTTTCTCCAGCCTCTGGTGATAGCACATGCCCTCTAAACCAGGCAGCATCCTGGTAAACCTCTTCAGTGCAGCAAAGCCTCAGCATCTCTCCTACAGTACACAATACTCAAATAGTAGCTTGTATGCTACATAATATGTAGTTGAATTTTACAGTTTATATAGCAGTCCTGTTGAATTAGTTTGTAATCAGTATTTACACCAACTTTTTCTGATAAACTGATAAATGATGTTAAACTTCATCTCTTTTCATGGTGTGTCTCAGCCAACTGCCTATTTGAACACTACTCCCGGGTATGCTGCAATGTCAAACGTAAGAGCAAATATTAGCTGTAGCTGCAGTGATCACTTCAGCTTTTGAATAATGGTCCTGTTTTCCCTTGTCACTATTGATAATATGACCAGAATGCTGTTCGTAGATCATCTCTCCCATGCTGTCTATGTCGGGTGGAGGACTGCAGTCTGAAAACGGTTTGATGTTGTTGTATTGTTAATTCTTAATTTAGTGATTTCTTTCATCCTTGCCAATGGTAATACAACTTCCTTGAAATAATTATGCATACTCTTTGGTTAAGGGTGAGTTCTAGTCACACTTAAGATGGTGAAGAGCATTGAAATAGTACTTTTTTCCCCACATACAGGGATGAAGCCATTCTGCACTAACTCTACCAGTCTCTCACTCATCAATCCAACAGGATTCTAGAGCAGCCCATTGCCTGATTGAAGAGTTGAATTATACATATATTTCTCAGAACACAGAAACCAAGAAAAAACAGTGGCTCTTCATTATGAGGCCTTGGAAACAAGCAGATAAAAATCTCTGGAGTTCTGCAGGTGGCTCCGTTTGCACAATAAATCACAGGTGAGAGCCGAACTCTTTTAAACAACAAGCTTTTCCTGCTTACCCACTACAGTGGTGCAGTAAATCAAAGTATCTATGGATATGGTAGTGGAGTAATTAGGTTTCAGGGCTACCAGACAGAGTTTACGACCATTGATCCAGAGATGCATTGAAATCCCAGCACATCAGCTGGGAAATAATATAACATGGAATTTTTGTACAAATCTCATCATAGAAATTACCTGATTGTTGTCAACTCCCATCCAGTTTGCTAATGTCCTTCAGTGAAGGAAATTGGACGTCCTTACTCAGACTGGTATAATGCAATTCCAGACTGTCAGTCTTGGTAACTCTTAATCTCTTCCACAGTTCATGGACAACAAGGAAAGAACAATACTCGCTGGCCTAGCCAGCAATCTCCATGTTCTGTGAGCTGTAAAGAAAAAGGTGAAAATCCTTCCCTTAGCTTTAAATTTGAATGAGAGTGAACTATATCCAACGTGCATAGAAACGGTCAGGAGACAAAACTGGAGGGTGTGGAGTAAGCTTTACCGGGATTACAAAGTGGAAGGAAGATGCAACAGTTTGACCCAATGCAGAGTGCACACAAGATTTGTCCCTGAAAAGGTACATTTTTAGCATCCAGCACTAATCAGACTGCTGTGAGTTCTGTCACATAATCTGAGATAAGTTTTACTGATCATCACCTGCTGGTACCAATGATAATGAACACCATTTTGCACCTCAAAAGATCGAGTGCTTTGTGGCTCCAAGTGATGAAATCTTGTTGTAGATGCATCATGTATCCAGCATGCCAGGATGCTGGGGATGGAAAAACAGAGCTAACATTTTGGGTTGAAGACATTTACCAGTAACAATATACGTCCAATGCTTTTGCTTCTGTTTTTCTCACATCTTCCTGAAAGACTCGATTAAACACGCGAGCAAACAGTCAGGTTTCCAGACAATCATTTGACGCGTTTGTTGATGAAATGATCAAGGAAGCCCACCGAGACCTCAGCAAAATGGTGGTGAGAGGAGGTGGCACTGAAGTGAATGAGAAGAGCGGTCCCAGGAACTTGACTGAGTTGTTGTAAGAAGTCTGCAGCCCTATTGATTGGTCAACCTATCAAACCTTATCTCCTAGTGGAGTTCAAAGTGATACATACTCGCCAATCGTATGCTGACATACTTAATTGGGATTTTCACCTAACATTTGCATGTCTCACATTTGACATCACTTCACTCACATCTTGCAGCTTGTGCAGACTGTTCATTCATTAAAGCTAATATTGCTCATGCAAACACATTGGAAGAGATACACTGATGCATACAATAGAAGTGTCTGCAAACTGGGCAAACAAGTAACTCAATCACTGGGAGGGTTGTACTGTTGTTATTGTAATGACTTAGATATGGAGTGCAACAGCAGCAAGTAGCTGACTGGCTCCGTCCGTTCCTTTGAGTCGGGTAAGACTCCCGGAAGCGACGGCTTATCGATCAAGTTGTATTCGGCGCTGTGGAACCGGATGGGCTCCGACCTGCTGGAAGTGTACAACGCTACGCTCCTGGCAGGCAGCATGTCAGAATCCATGCGGAAGGGCATCATCACCCTCATCTACAAGCAGAAGGGGGAGAGGGAAGACATTAGAAATTGGAGGCCCATCTCACTCCTGAATGTGGACTACAAGATCCTGTCCAAGGCTATCGCCAACAGGGTCAAGTCTGCACTGGAGCAGGTGATCCACCCGGACCAAACCTGTGCTGTACCGGGCAGGAAGATCTCAGACAGCCTCGCGCTGCTGAGGGACACCATCGCCTACGTGCAGGACAGGGGGGTGGACGCCTGCCTGGTCAGCTTGGACCAGGAGAAAGCCTTCGACGGGTTATCGCACACATACATGGCGGATGTACTCTCCAAAATGGGATTTGGGGAGGGAATCCGGAATTGGACCAGACTGCTCTACACGGACATCTGTGCACAGTCCAGGTCAACGGGTGGGAAACAGACAGTTTCCCCATCAGGTCTGGAGTCAGGCAGGGCTGCCCTCTCTCCCCTGTCTTATTTGTGTGCTGCATAGAACCCTTTGCCGAAGCCATCAGGAGGGATGAGGGCACAAGAGGGGTGACGCTGCCAGGCAGTGGAGGGACCCAAGTCAAAACCTCCCTGTACATGGATGACGTCACCGTCTTCTGCTCTGATCCGAGGTCAGTTCGCGGGCTGATCAGCATCTGCGAACAGTTCGAGCAGGCATCGGGGGCCAGGGTCAACCTCACGAAGAGCGAAGCCATGCTCTTCGGCAACTGGCCCGACCGATCCAGCGTCCCCTTCACGATCAGGGCTGATCACGTGAAGGTGTTGGGGATCTGGTTCGGAGGGGCCGAGGCGTGCAACAAGAACTGGCAGGAGCGGACTGCCAAGGTGAAACAGAAACTGGGGCTGTGGGGAGGGCGCTCCCTATCGATAGCGGGCAAGAACCTGGTCATCAGGTGTGAGGTGCTCTCAGGGCTGCTGTACTTGGTGCAGGTGTGGCCAGTCCCCCGCTCCTTCAGCTCGGAAATCACCCGAGCCGTCTTCAGATTCGTCTGGGAGTGGGTCAGACGGACCACCATGCACAAGTCCCTGGACAATGGGGGCAAAAACGTTCCCAATGTCGCCCTCACCCTGATGGCCAGCTTCGTATGTGGCTGCATCAGGTTGTGTGTGGAGCCCAGGTACGTGGGCACCAAGTATCACTATGTGCCCAGGTTCTACCTGTCGCCCTGGCTACGAAGGATGGGTCTGGCCCCTTTCCCACGCAACACCCCTGTCAGCTGGTCATTGCCGCCATACCTGTCCTTCATAGAGAAGTTCTTTCAGGTCAACGCCTTTGACCACAGGGCCATCAGGCAGTGGTCAGCACGTAAGGTCCTGCAGGCACTGCAGGAGAAGGACGTGATGGACACAGTGGGGTCTGAGCAGACTGTCCAGTTCATCTGGCAAAATGCCTCATCGCCAGACCTCACCAACAGGCACCAAGACCTCACCTGGCTGGCAGTGAGAGGGGCCCTCCCAGTCCGATCCCTCCTGTACGCCCGGAACATCGTCTCCACACCCCTCTGCCCACGGGAGGACTGCAGTGAGGAGGAGTTGGTGACCCACCTCTTTGCACACTGTGGGTTCGCCGAGAAGGTGTGGAGGAAGGTGGAAGGGGCAGTGTCGAGGTACGTCCGCAGCAGCTGTGTAACAGAGGACTCTCTGATCTATGGGCTGTTCCCGGGGACGCACACCGAGACCAACATCCGGTGCTGCTGGCAGATCATCAACTCGGTGAAAGACGCTCTTTGGTCGGCCCGAAACTTGATGGTCTACCAGCACACGGAGATGTCCGTGGGGGAATGCTGCCGACTGGCACATTCTCGGCTGCAGGAGTACGTGCTGAGGGACGCACTCAAACTCGGTGCAGCCACCGCAAGGGCCCGGTGGGGAAGGACCACAGTCTAGGGTCCTTCTCCTGCGGAGTGGAGGGGTGGGGGGTTGGGGGTATACCCTCTGAATGTAAATATGAAAGAACAGAGTGCCACATGGGTGGCAAAATTTTGAATTTTGAAAATGTTAAAACAGTAATGGTAAAAGCTGTAAAGAATTGAAAGTCATTGAATGGTTGTTGTATATAATTTTATTTTTGAATAAAGTATATTTTGTTTAAGAAAAAACAACAGCAAGGAGCAACTATTCTGTTTATATCAGTATCCTTCACCTCAACTATATGAAAGCCTCAGACAGCATAAGCGTGCAACTGTTATGGGAAAGGGACGTAAGCATATAGAATAGGAGCAGGTGATTAGTTTGTTCCACTAATGAAATAATGGCAAGTTCATGATTGCAATCTGCATTATCTGATATACTTTAGAGGTTACTAAAACTTATAAATCTCGGATGTATGATACTTAGCAGCTGATCTCCTATTGATTGCTGTAAGTAGAAGACTATGCTTTGCTTATAAAATATTTCTGAATTTCGCTCTTGGAAGATCTAGTTCTAATTTCTAACCCCTTTATCCTTGATCCTTTAAACAGTGAAAATACTCACTTTTCATTTACCCCATCAATTTCACTGTTGTAAAATCGCAGCCAAACAGCCTATTAGCTATATAGATGTGAGAGATAAACTCCAGTATTATCTCGTCTTTCTGTGCTATATTCCCACCATTCTATCTAGTAAAGCTCAATCAGACTGCCCATTAACTTATGTACACTCAGGGCCTCTTTATTAGGTATACCTATACACCTGCTCATTAGTGCAAATATCTAATTAGCCAATCATATGGCAGCAGCTCAATGCATAAAAGAATGCAGACCTGGCCAAGAGGTTCAGTTCTTGTTCATCAGAATGGGGAAGAAATGTGTTCTAAGTTACTTTGACTGTGGACTTACTCTTGGTGCCAGACGGGGTGGTTTGAGTATCTCAGAAACTGTTGACCTTCTGGTATTTTCACACACAACAGTCTCTAGAGTTGACCGAAAATGCTGCAAAAAGGAAGTAAGTGGCTGTTCTGTGGGTGAAAGTGCCTTGCTAAGGAGAGAGGTCAGAGAAGAATGGCCAGATTGGTTCAAGCTTACAGGAAGGTGACAATAACTCAAATAATCATATGTTACAACAATGGTCCACAGAAGAACACACCACTGAATGCACGGCATGTTGAGCCTTGAAGTGGATGGGCTACAGCAGCAGAAGACCACACCAGGTTCCACTCCTGTACTTAATAAAGAGGCCACAGCGTGTAGATGCCAGAAGATATATCCCAGTATAATCTATTGTTTCTATGTATTAGCCCTTCCGAGTTCACTCTATTCTTCCTATCTTGTGGTATCAAGATTTGCTCACAGGTGCCATCAAACCAGGGTCTACTATAGTTGTGAAATAATTCATTTCGAACTTCCTTCACTCTATTGCAAAATAAGCAAATCATGAAGTATATATGAGCCCTAGAATCAAGAAGTCATTAGGGTACAGAGCCATGGGATATGACTGTTCATCCTGTCTCAGCTCATCCATTATTTACACATTCAGCTCAATTAGTATTGAGCTAAATAATTTATCTTTCACGTGAATAAGCCTTCTGGAATTGTATTCTATCCTTGATATGCATTAGGTAGCACTTAAATGCTGCAAATCATAAAAATTGTAAATGGCCACAATTCTTCAGGATCGTATTTTATGACAACATTTTGGAAGAAATCACTTCATCCACTCAGAGTTGTATTTTGAAGGCCTTTACTGTCCTTTAGATTATTTTGGCTATTTACATGAATGTCATTAGTCAGGCAGTGTTTCATGGGTCAAAAGGCCTGTTCCTTTGCTGTACTGTCCTATCTTCTATCAATGCCTTGTCTGTAATGCCTAACAAAACCTTGCAAACTTTTTTTTCTGTTACTTATTCAAGAGATGTAACTTTTGCAGACTGAGCCAGTATTTAATTGCCTATCCCTAACCTCCCTTGAGAAGCAGATAGTGAGTTGCCTTAGAGGACGATTCATCCATTTCCCTGTCCAATGGCACAAAATTCTGAGCAATCTTGTTTCCTTAGAAAGAATATGAGGGGACATCCTGTAGAAAGATGGATTGTTTGCCTTTTTTTCCAGAGTAGCATGATCTAATAAAAAGAGGGTATGGGTTTAAGGTGTGTTGCAATTGGTTGTATTTTTATTTTTTGATAAGTTTTTAGCAAGAATTAATGTATAGTTTTACTAACATTTTTAACTCGCATTTTTCACAATATGTGGAGTTAGACTCCACTTACTGGTGGCAAAGCAATATAACAGTTTCATAGCGGTTTATCATCTTTCATTTTTCATTGGCTAAATGTTAAACATGCTATGCCTGTATGACTTCTAATTGGCCCTTCACTTATCTCAAGAATGTGCCTTTACCTCAGTATAAGAGTGTCAGTCTCTGTGAAAATCACCATCTTGTCTTTGTTCTTAGCATCTTGTATGTGTTCTTAGTATCTTGTCTTTGTTGTTTCCTGAGGTTCTTTCCTTTAGTTTCATATACTCTGTATCTGTTCCTTGGTTTAATCTCTAAATAAATGATTATAAAACAGCAAGTTTTCAACTCATTCTTGGAGTCCTAAAAGAACCTATGGATCTAAAAATCACCAGATCCAACAGGTGAGAGCAGAAAGATTTAAAGGGGCCTGAGAGGTAGGTTTTTCACACAGATAAATGGGTATAAAGAAAGAGCTGTCAAAAGAAATGTTAGAGGCAGGGACATTTACAGCTTTTAGAGGACATTTGGAGCGGTACATAGATAGGAAAGGCTTTGAGGGATATGGGATTAATTCAGGAAGATAGCCTGATTGGCATAAATGAGATGGCACAAAGGACCTGGTTCTATTCTACATGCCTTGAGAAAAAAATCAGTTTTAATATCCCTTTCTGATACGTTTTCATTCTATTTTTGTCATTCTTGTCCTATTTATCAGTGTTCATAAACCAAGTAGTACTAGCTATGGTTAGTATTTCTGAAGGGAACTACGGAAATTTAGCTGTTTTGACCAGAAGGTAGTCCCAGTCTTAAATAAGTCTGGAAGATGTTGATTAACAGATGCATTAGCAGCCATCATTCTGATTGATTGCTGTACTGCAATGGGAGTCCAGCAGCAGTGCTTTGCCTCATTAAGAGTGTACTGCACCATACTTGGGAATCTGATTCTTTGATCCCATATTAGATAGATAATAGTACAACACTAGACACACTATTAATTTCCATGAGCATTCCAGGTCAGGAAAATAGCTCTTCAAGGAGTGATGCCTCAGAAAAATGGCATCCATCATTAAGGACCCCCATCACCCAGTTCATGCCTTGTTCTCACTGTTACCATCAGGAAGGAGGTACAGAAGCCTGAAGGCACATACTCAACAATTCAGAAACAGCCTCTTCTCCTCTGCCATCCAAGTTATGAATGGATATTGAACCCATGAACCTTACCTCACTACTTTTAATTTCAGTTTTGCACTACTTATTTAATTTAACTATTTAATATGCATATATACTTAATGTAATCCATAGTTTATTTTTTATTATTATGTATTGCAATTTACTGTGCCGTAAAGACAACAAATTTCACACTTCATGCTGGCAATATTAAACCTGATTCCAATTCTGAAGCTTAGTTACTTTTACTTATTTAAATGTGTCTTAATTCTTGTTGTGTTTTTTATCACGTGCAGCTGTTTTTAAAAAGTCTCTGTATGTCAGAGATACTAAAAGAAAATTGAAGTGCTAACATTGACAGGAGATGAAATTCTATCCCCAACACTGGTTTCTTTCAAAGGATTTAAGGGCATTTGGGGACAGTGTAATGCTTCCTTGGTCCTGCTTGCTACTGAAAACTTTATGTCACATTATCTTCTTCAGAGAGTCATCTTAAACACCCCACTGCATCCAGCCCAGCAGAGAAAAAGGGATCTCAAACAACATTTGCATGTGTTCTATTTCTACTAATATCCTCTTTGCAGAAGCAAAGAACCCTCCACTTGGGAAAATAGTTTCTGAAAAGTTTTACAACGGGCTCCTCTCTCTCCCTCTAAATCAGTTGCTCTTCCCTTTGTTCTATTATGCTCAGTATTTAAAGGCTTCTATCTCTGTTATTTATCTTAATTTTTGGTCAACGCAATCCCAGTTTCAGCCACATCGTTCCTGTAGATTTATGAAACCAACAAACAATGCAAGTGTTAAGCAACACTTCTCAGTAGCAAACTTCCCTTTTAATCAGAGACTGACAGAACATACAAAGTGGTAATCTCATTAAATACCACAAGACAAAGTGCTTGCTTAGAGTAAAGAGTGGGGAACTCACCGGATGCTAATCCCTGGATTTTCTATGCATGTGGGAAAATGCTCTTTTTTGTAATTAAGTATCAATTAAGAAACTGTAGGATTTAAAATTTTTTTTATGTAGGGATTCCAACTGCACATCACACTTGAGAGTATCATACTTACCACTGCCATGTAAATCTTTAGGACACATACACTAACACAAAATTCCTTCCAAGTTAACATTTAACATTGTGTACAATCTGGTCACCGAATTATAGGAAAGATGTCAACAAAATAGAGAGAGTACAGAGAAGATTTACTAGAATGTTACCTGGGTTTCAGCACCTAAATTACAGGGAAAGGTTGAACAAGTTAGGTCTTTATTCTTTGGAGCGTAGAAGGTTGAGGGGGGACTTGATAAAGGTATTTAAAATTAGGAGAGGGATAGATAGAGTTGACGTGGATAGGCTTTTTCCATTGAGAGTAGGGGAGATTCAAACGAGAGGACATGAGTTGAGAGTTAGAGGGCAAAAGTTTAAGGGTAACACAAGGGGGAATTTCTTTACTCAGAGTGTGGTAGCTGTGTGGAACGAGCTTCCAGTAGAAGTGGTAGAGGCAGGTTCAGTATTGTCACTTAAAGTAAAATTGGATAGGTATATAGACAGGAAAGGAATGGAGGGTTATGGGCTGAGTGCGGGCCAATGGGACTAGGTGTGAGTAAGCGTTCAGCACGGACTAGAAGGGCCGAGATGGCCTGTTTCCGTGCTGTAGTTGTTATATGGTTATATGGTTATTTTGGCTCAATGTTACAAATTACTAAGAGAGAGCTATTAAAACAACTTCCTTTACTGAAGCTCAATCAACTTCTAAACCAGGGATTCCTACCTGGGGTCCACGGACACCTTGCTTTAATGGTATTGGTCCACGGTATAAAAAAAAGTTGGGAACCCCTGTTCTAAACTAAAAGCAGCATTTAATATGGCAATGCATTGTTTACCCTCAAACATTCCCACTCATTCTTCACATGGTGCAAATCATTTAAAACTCGGCAGGGTAACAATCACATCCAGTGCCTATCACTGTTCCTGTGTTAGAGAACTCCTGTTCTCCGTTTTCTTCATACTGGATTGTTACTTCATGAAGCAATGACATTCCAATCTCATTGTAGTATCTGTTGGCTCTTTAGTCTTGTTGATTGCAGAGCTATCAACAGAATAACCTTTGTTGAGGATATTAAACTCTTACTTATTTGCATGGTCTGATGCAACATTTTATCAAAAATTCTTAAAAACAATAAGAGCAACCAATATTTCTCAATAGGTTGAGTATCCCTTATCTGAAAATCCAAAATCCCAAAACTTCTGTAATCTGAACATTTTTGACTGCTGACATGACGTCACAAATGGAAAATTCCACAAGGCATTGGGAAGGTTCCCAGGTGATGCACAGTTCTCTGTGCTCCACATGCAGTTCTGAGAACTGACCCCACATATGAAATGAACAGAATTTAATGAAAAATTGGAAAACACTGTAAAAAGTGAAAAATGAAGATTTTGATCGCGAATTGGAGTTGATTCGTCAGCGCTGGAGTGAACATATGTCACTTAACAGTATGCTGATTATGAAACAAGCAAATATCTTTCACAAACTGAAAATTGAAGGTAGTTGTGAGTATTCATCAGGCTGCTTGCAGAAATTTAAGAAAAGGCATGGCGTTAAGTTTTTAAAGTGTTTGCTGATCACAAAGCAGCAGTGAAATTCATTGATGAATTTACAAAGATTGTCGCTGATGAAAATCTAACACCAGAACAAGTCTACAATGCTGACTGTTTTTATACCTTACATAAAACCTAAAAAATATTAAAATACAAATCCAGTGTACTGTAACCTTTTAATCAAAACATGGCATTGTAGGTGGAGACTGAAAGCCTGCCATTGTTTGTTGTTTTTCAACAGCCGATTCAGGTATTTTCCCTAAGCTCCTGTGCTACTTTTGTCACCCTGCTCACATTATATTAATGGTAAGTACTACATTTTACTGTTAAATACATATGTGTGATGAACAAATGAAAGACAAAAACTGCTTACCAGTAAGATATAAATTCAGAATCAGCAATTATGGTGATCTCAAGCTATCTCATTATATATTCCAAAATCCAAAAACTCTTCCAGCCCCAAGCATACCGGATAAGAGGTGCTTAACTTATAATATTCTTATCCTTCTGACCACTACTATGAACTTGGCCCATCAGAAAATGTTTTCTTGTGATTAAAAAAATTAAACTACAGATGCCATTAAAGGCCTGGGAGCTGAAAACTTTTCATATCAGATTAAAAATTCTAATATGTGTTCTAAGCCAATAGAGAACAAGATTGGATAGTTATTGGAAGGATTGACATTGAAACCCATAAAGTTTATTAAACTGAATGAATATGACTGACTTTATTCTAAAGTTTTGTTCACAGTTTAATCTTGATGTGTGTTTTCAGGGTTAAAAAAAAACAAGGAGGTATTTTTTAATTGAACCTTTTGAAATATTTGCCAAATCTGTCAAATCAGAAACTATATAAATATAGAACTTTGAAAGCTACATCACATGAACATGCCCTTTGGTCTCAGTGTCTGTGCTAACCATACCAATTTTCACCAATCCATTCTGCCTGCATGTGTTCCTTTATTCCAGGGGTTTTCAACCTTTTTTATAACATGGACCAATAGCATTTTGCAATGGGGTCCATACACCTCAGTTTGGGAACTCTTGCTCTATTCCTTTCCTGTTCATATGCCTCTTAAATATTACTCTCATATCTGATTCCACCATTTCCTCTGGCACTGTGTCCCAGGCATCTACCATTGGACTTTCAAAAAAAATCTTGCCTTTCAATTTTCCTTTGAAATTTCCTCCTTTCACATTAAACCAATGCCCTTTAGAATTTGACATTCCCCCCATGGGAAAAGGACTTTTTCTATCTACCCTAAGCCTCTCATAACTTTAGAAACTTGTAACAGGTCACCCTCAATCTCTGATGCTCCGGAGAAAACAACCCAAGTTTGTCTTACCTCTCCCAATAGCCAATATTCTCTAATCCAATCAAAATCCTGGTGAATCCCTTCTGCATCCTCTCCAAAGTGTCTGCATCTTTCCTCTAAGATGACAATCAGAAGCACACACAATACTCCAAAAGTAGCCACAACATATCTTTCTGACTTTTGTACTCAGGCCCCCGACCAATGAAGGCAAATATGGCATATGGTTTTTTTTACCAACCTATCAATATGTGTAGCCACTTTCTGGGAACTATGGACTTGTACTCCAGATCCCTCGGTAGATCAACGCTCCTGAAAGTCCTGTCATTTACTATATATTTTCTTCTTACATCTGACCTCCCAGAGTGTAACACCTCACAAATCCAGATTAAAATCTATCTGCCATTTCTCCATCTAATTGGTCTGTAGCCTGCTCTGTCTTTTGACAACCTTCCTCACCATTGGCTGCTGCACTGATTGCCATGTCATCTGCAAACTGACTTATCAGCCCACCTGCATTTTCATCCAACAATCAACAATGGTCTCAACATTGATCCTTGCAGAATACCACTGATCAGAGGCTTCCATTCAGAATAACACCTATCCGCTATTTCCTATGACTAATACAACTTTAAATCTGGTCAGCTGATTCTCTATGGATCCCAGTGCCTTAATCTTCTGGCATGGCCTATCATGAGTGAGTGAAGTCCATGTATATACAACATTCACTGCTCCACCCTCATCAATCACTTCTGTTAACTCCTCAAAAAATTCAATCAAGTTTGTAAGATAAATATCAAAATTATTTTGAACTCCATGGAGCATGTGGGGATCCTCCGATATCCAGGCAATCTTTCTCTTCTTTCCTTTTTTTCTTTCTTTAGATAAGGGTTAAGGGAGGGAGGGTTAATATTATTATTTTTCTTACTATTTTATCATCACATTTATTCTTTGTAATTTCTAAAATTTAATAAATAAATAATAATTTAAAAAGAGTTTGTAAGATGTGAACACACCCACATAAAGCCATACTGACTATCCCTAATAAGTCTGCTTTGCCAAATGGAAGTAGCCTCTAACCCTAAGAAGCACCTTCAAATATTTCCCTACCACTGATGGTAGGTCACTGGCTTATAATTTTCAGGTTTTTCTCTACTGTCCTTCTTAAACTGAGGAACAACACTGGCTGTTCTCCAGTCTTCTGGGATCTCACTTATGGCTAAAAAGGATACAAAGATCTCTGGCAAGCCTAGAGCTATATGAATGAAAAATCCACTAACATTTTTATCAGAAATTCATTCATGCGCAGTTTGTTTTAGGAGAAAACAACAACCTGGGTTCAGGGACTAGTTGGGGCTCAGTTCAAAGTCAAAGTAAGTTTATTATCAATGTACGTGTATGTCACCTTTGAGATTCATTTTCTTGCAGGCATTTACAAGGAAATAAAAAATACAGTAGAAGTTATGAAAAATTGTGTATAATCAATCAAATGTGCAAAATTGATTATTTAATTAATAAATTATCATTAACTATCATTAAACCAATTGTGTATTACAAGGAAACTTTACTAAATTAATATCGGACAGGAAATATTCAGACTGAAAGATGCTAGCATTATTCAAGTGTGAACTGATTTGTAACTACTAAATTAAACATTGTTTCCCAGATGTTAAGTCTGGATTTTTTACATAAGCTGTGCATGTGTTCTCCAGGGAGTGGTGTTAAGTACCAAATATATTTTCACTAATGGAAGATTTTTAGACGACTGATAGGTGATTGTATGCAACTTCTGATTCATAGTAAATGGAAACGGTGGAGCTCCTAATGAACACAAAAAGCAGGTAATGAAAGTACGAATTCTGGCTTCTAAATCCGTGTGGGAGGTTTTGAATACTTGATTGCTTCAGGCCTTTAGGCAGCTAAATGCAAATTCAGAGATTAATTTCTTTTCTCTGCTTGAAGGTTTTATTTTAAGTTCTGTGCTCACAGTTCTTGGTATTTGGCTCAGATAAAAATCTGATTAAAAGCATAGTCTGACAAAGTGAGCCTCGAAGCCCTGACAAATGGAGGCCCAAGATAATGCTCTTTGTTTTAAAGATAAAATATTGAAAGAGTTATGGATTGGTCTGGACACGGCCTTAATGGATGCTGTTATTCTCCAAACTGTAGGTGATTTATAGCTGGGAAAAGAATCTTCACTGCAAAAGATGTGACAGGAAAAAACGCAATCTTCCATCTAGGAGTCTGATAGCAAGGACATGGGATGGTTGAATGCCCAGAACTATGCAAAGTGTTAAAAAGCTCTCAGTCTCAGCTCTTGTTTCATCAATAATAGTGACACAGGGAATATAGAGTTACATTCTGTCTGAGTCACTGCCTTCTCCAGTGTGGATGCCTCCCATTGTGCACCAAGTTCTTCTTTGCACATGTTTGGGCCCCAGCTGGCTTAGTAAAGTGCTTCCTAAGTTGTTTCACCTGCTTCCCTGAGGTTGTGAGTTGTCAATCCCTTTGCTTTTACGTCTTGCCCTGAAGGTGCAGCAAAGAAGAGATGACCTATCGAAAGAAACTACACCTCGATAGACACATAACTTTCCTACTCATTTCCTCAACTGCTGCCAGTTAAGCATCTGGGGATGACTGCAGTCTGTCACAAATGTTTAGGTGAACAAATTTTTGCCTTCCCCTCATTACTTGCTTCGTTTTCCAAGTATATTAAAGAATTCACATTTTTACCTACTTGATGTGTTTGGTTGAAGTGGGGAGTTGAGGGGTTCTTTTTTGCATTTAAAGTAAATTTTCATATTCAGAGGGGTCATCAAGCCAATTCTGTAGTTTAAAGTCACAGTTACTATAGTGGCTTTCACATCAACTTTGAAGTATGTACATGTGTTTGATAATTACTAAATATTGTTATTTTCCTCTTTTGTATTTGGGAGTGGGCACTCAGAAGTCCCTACACTGAGAACCATTTTGGATAAAAATTCTACTTCTAATTGATTTAATATGAAGTCAGCTGCACAGCATGAAATTGATTTAGATACCGAAGTTGTTACCAATTATGGAAAACATCACTATTTTCATTTTGAATTAAGTCAACTAACTTTTATGTTCATTCTAATATGAAACTGATTAATTTAAGAAAATTGTTGCACAATGCAGTACATTTGTTTAATTTCTTTGATATATTCCAAGAAAAGTATGTCATAGCAATATCAAGAATATTAATAATGAACAAACTTGTTACCTGTGTTCTTGTCCCATGGTTTAACAAAAAAAATTGATCAACATTTCGGAGTAGTCATATTTAATTCCCGCTTTATGATACATGCACTTGATAAATATTTACGAACTCAATACAAGTTTGTAAGTAAATGAGATAACTATTTTTGCCATTGATCAAATGGATAGAAAAATCCAAACAGAAAAAAATATTAATCACTAGTTGGAATGGTTTCGTTTATATGATTACATAATGTGAATGCTGCTCAAATGTATTTACTTTTTCCTTTACTTTATTTTCTGCATTCAAAACGATGGAATTCCCCATGCATTGCAATAGATATGACTGTAATTTTGCAATTCCCCATAAGCCAGAATGCAGGTTTTACAGTTATATTTATAAAGAAAAATAAATGCTGTGATATCTTGGTGTCTTTATTACTCATTTTATCCTTAAGGGATATCAACAACATATTTAATGTTATAATAAAACATGATTCGCCAGCCGTTTACCAAACGAGTTTTATTGTGTAAGGTATAGAAAACATCTATTATTGAAACTGGAACACTAAATGCCTCTATTTCCAACACACTTCACTGAAATAGAATAAGTACTACATTCAAAATTAGTCCCAAACTATTAACATGATTCACATAATGAGAGCAGTGATTTTGTTTCTATTTATGAACTTTTTTAACAACAGAAGTCTCTGGTATTTGTTGAAATTCTGTATCTTATACTGGAGTTTAATAAGAAAATGATTTGTCTTGCTTTGAAGCATGATGTGCCCATATGCAAGGTTCTGTCTTGAGATTAGAATGATTTTAGTGGGGCATGAAGGTATCAGCAGTGTATGAATAGTTTCACCTAAGATTCACCTCCTGATAAAGGAGCCAACTCTTAAAAAGATTAGACAGTTTAATCTTTAAATTTATCTCTCCATTTGGAAATGCTAATGGTAAAAGCACAGGCATTAGCCCAAAGGTACTTCCCTGAATATTTTTTTGGAAATTTAGAAAAATTTGAGCTTTGCAAGGTGTCTCAGTGGAATTGGGAGACTTCAGCTGTTCTGGACTTTAATGCGCATATCAAACATTCACTGAAATGCTTATGTCTGAGCCTTTTATAAACTATTTATATTCAAAATTATTTCGCTTTCCAGTGGACCTGATGTGACAATGTATTCTCTGTAAATAACAATGTATTTCTCTTTTTGTAATAAGAACAGAAATTATTTTATATTAGTGGAAATGTTAAGAATATAAGAATATGGCTAAATAAATCCTGCTGAGGGAGTTGAGGCAAAGTATTTCCTCTATTGCTTCCTTGCATCTACTTTTCTTTCCCCTTTATGAGTAAGAGACCATCAGCTTTTTAAAAAGTGGGGGAAAGCAAAAATGCTGAAGCAAAGTATAGGACAATTGTAACTTTAACCTGCCCACTGAATAATTGTAACAAAGTGCTGCTAATACGCTGGTGTCTCCTATGAGTCTATCTTCTAATTTAACATTTCACCTACTAGCTTGGCAATGATTGGCAGTGTAAGATTTATCATGTAATTTGTGGTGTTACTTACACAGACTGCTCAGAACTAACCCATATATTACAAGTGTCAGAGCTTAGAAATATTGGTTCTCAATTTTGATTGTAGGTAGTATCTACAAGTATCCTACAAGTATCTGGGAGTACAGTTAGACGAGAAGCTAGACTGGACTGCCAGATGCCTTGTGCAGGAAGGCACAGAGTCGACTGTACTTCCTTAGAAGGTTGGCGTCATTCAATGTCTGTAGTGAGATGCTGAAGATGTTCTATAGGTCAGTTGTTGAGAGCGCCCTCTTCTTTGTGGTGGCGTGTTGGGGAGGAAGCATTAAGAAGAGGGACGCCTCACGTCTTAATAAGCTGGTAAGGAAGGCGGGCTCTGTCGTGGGCAAAGTACTGGAGAGTTTAACATCGGTAGCTGAGCGAAGGGCGCTGAGTAGGCTACGGTCAATTATGGAAAACTCTGAACATCCTCTACATAGCACCATCCAGAGACAGAGAAGCAGTTTCAGCGACAGGTTACTATCAATGCAATGCTCCTCAGACAGGATGAAGAGGTCAATACTCCCCAATGCCATTAGGCTTTACAATTCTACCGCCAGGACTTAAGAACTTTTTAAAAGCTATTATTAATGCTTTTTGAGATAGTGATTTAGATACATATCAGATTTTTTACTGAGTTAAGTATTGTAGGTAATTAGTTTTGCTACAACAAGTGTATGGGACATTGGAAAAAAGTTGAATTTCCCCATGGGGATGAATAAAGTATCTATCTATCTATCTATCTATCTTCTATAGTTTTCATGAATTCTAAAGAATATATTGAAAGTGTACATTAAAAACTATTTAAGGAGCCTCGGTTACAGGTCTGAGGTGGGTTTCTTTTTCCCTTAGTAAACTTCAACAGCCAGCTATTGACACAAAGGTACAGCATTTTTTGATTGCCCAGATGATTAATTTTTTCATGTTGTCACTTCACTGTGTTTCTGGAAATGTTACACAGAAAATACTGTGAAGATGAGCGGGTCAGGTTTGTTCGTTTCTTATGTGCTGTGTCATATGACACAGGTGATCATGATCTTTCCATGACCATGATTGTTCTTGGCAAACTTTTCTACAGAAGTGGTTTGCCATTGCCGCCTTCTTCAGGAAGAATATAGAGCATATAACACAGAACAGTACAGCACAGTATGGGCCCTTCGACCCACGATGTTATGAGGACTAACTGTATGTAAACCTAATCCATTATCAATCTGCAAACACAAGACAGTATTATCAATCATGCAAACATGAAGTGTTTTGCCCTGTATACTCTTACCCCTATATGCTGCCTGGCTTGCTGAGTTCCTCCAGCATTCTGTGTGTGTTGCTTCCTCTCATTATCAATCTGATCCTTCTCTCCTATACAGACCATATCCATCCATTTTTCTTACATCCACCTGCCTATTTAAGAGTCTCTTTAATGTCCCTATTGTACCACTAGCCTTGTCAGTGAAATCCAAGCACCTACTACACTTTGCTTAAAGAGAAACGTACCTTTGACCTGCCCTGAACTTTCCTCTGCTCACCTTAAATAGGTGTCTTCTGGTATTATCCAGTGCTGCCCTGGGAAAAAGGTGCTAGATGCCCACATTCATAATCTTATATACCTCAATCAAATCACTTCTCATCCCCCTTCATTCCGAGGAGAAAAGTTCTAGCAGGCTCAGCCTTTCATCATAGGACATGTTCTCTTGGCAAATCTCCCCTGGACCCTCTCTGAAGATTCCACAAACTTAACAAAACATGTCAAAAAGAAATGAGACAGCATGATATAAAAATGGAAACTACTGGAAAAATTAAGCTGATCGAGTCACGGCTGTGGAGAGAGAAAAGTTAACATCTCTGATTCAGCCCTCAAAGAGAAACCAGTTAGTACACATTCAGTGGCCACTTCACTAGCTACACCTATACACCTGTTCTGTAGTGCGAATATCTAATCAGCCAATCATGTGGCAGCAACTCAATGCCTAAAAGAATGCTGATATGGTCAAGAGGTTCCTTTGTTACTCAGAATGTGGAAGAAATGTGATCAAAGTGACTTGCAATGATTGTTGGTGCCAGGAAGGGTGGTTTGAGTATCTCGGAAACTGCTGATCTCCTGGGATTTTCATGTAACACAGCAGTCTCTAGAATTGTATGAAAAACAAAAAAATGACACCCAGTGAATGACAGTTCTGTGGGTGGAAACACCTTGTTAATGAGAGAGATCAGATGAGAATGACCAGACCGGGTCAAAACGAGCAGGAAAACAACAGTAACTCAAATAACCAAGCATTACAACAGTGGTGTGCAGAAGAGCATCTCTGAATGCAAAACATATTGAGCCTTGAAGTGGATGGGGTACAGCAGCAGAAGACCATGAACATATTCTCAGAGTGGCCACTTTGTTAGGTGCAGGAGGTACTTAATAAAGTAGACACTGAGTGTAGGTAACAGTGGAGGTGGGGAGGGTGATAGGTGGAACAAACGGGAGTTCTCTGATAGAGTGAAGACATATAAGCTACTATGCTATTCTTTAAGTGTATATAATTTGTTCTTGTGGGACATACCCTGCAGATCTGATTATGTACACTGGAAGATGAAAAATGGTGGCAGGCAAAAATGGCTCTTACAAAGACAGGAAGAACGAATATGTTACCTATAATCGGGGACTTGCTTTTCACATATCTCCTGATGAAAACACACTGAAAAGTAAGTTATGTGTCCTCCTTTTCTATTCAAAAGACTCTTAGTGTTTCTGCATCTGGCTGACTGCCAAAGGCAGGGAATGTAATAAGTTTGTACTGTGCTTATGTTGACCATCTGTGTTTCTGCAGGAACCCAGGCTTTGCTGGCACTTGAGCCCAATTTGTCAACTCACTTTCTGGGCTAAAGCATATATGTAACACCAGGGAGCAAACTTTCCCCTTCTTGCAGAGCTTCATTTTTTATCTCTGTGCTAATTTGAGTATTGATTCTAGGTCTACAGAGAATTCTAACATACTCACATATATGCTCAGTAGTGCTATGCAGTTACTGTGCAAAAACAAGCTTAATATTAAAATCTTAGGCTCCTGCCTGAATCTAAACTGCTTTGGTGGCTTTTTGTGAGTCTGCCTTCCATTGGGAAACAGCTTTTTAGTTATTATTTTTACTTAGAGATACGGTACAGTTACAGGCCTTCTGGCCTGAAGAGCTTGTGCCGTCCAATTACACCCAACTAATCTACCAACCCACGTGTGGAAATGTGGGTGGAAACCAGAGCAACTGAGGAAACCCACGTGGTCATGGAAACTCTTTACAGATAATGGCAGGAGTTGAATCTGGGTTCTGGGCATTGTAAAGTGTTACGTTCATCGCCACACTACAATGCCACTCCAATTTGATTGGATACATCCCAATTGTATCCAACCCGATTTGCAGTTAAGTTCTGGGTAAGTGTCAATGGAAACAAAGTTTTCTTCAAATAACTGGCTATCTGCATGCATAAGCAGCTGCCAAATTTACCATTTATAAAATGGTCAAATGCATTGGTGTCTTATTTTTGTATCAGCATTATCATGCACATGAAGGTCAAACATATATGATTAAATAGGTTGAATAGTGTGATACAGTGGTCTCGGAATTACAGTGATGATATGATTGCGGTGGATAAGGTGCAGAGATGAACATTTAGTTCACTCCCAGTGTTTACCCTGTAGCCACACTAACACTTGTGTGAAAATTTATGACCTCAAACAACTTCAAATCTTCGCTGCTGTAGCTGTCCCACAAGAGTAAGTAGTCTGTAAAGTAGTTAAAGCCCTCGGGCAACAGTCCTGGGGCCCTATCTCTGCACTGCCTTTAACTTGCCTTCTTGCATCTGGATGTATAACTCCATTCAAATGAAAGTGGCTCTGAATAAACCTAGAAGAACTAGTTTTGATATGCATCTGGCCCCTTGGCTTAGGATGGTCAGGTATCACCTCTGGGCTCAGTGAAACGTACAATGTTCAGGCTCTTCAGTATCAGGACAATGCTAACCAGTCAGCAGCTCATTCACATCTAAGCTGACAGGAAAAGGATGAGTACATTTCAGGCCAAGGTTGAGAAATTCAGTGATAAAATCCATTAATTCAAGTTTCTGCTCCAGTTCACCTTCACTAGCCCAAAAGTAAGCAGTGAAGGTATTCCATTTTGGCTCCGTGTCTAAGGAAAACACAGAGGCTCAGCAGCTGCCTCACATTTACAGAAACCCATCTTCAAGCCCGATGAGTAGTTTGCTCATTCTCCCTGCACTGCGTAGGTTTTGCCAGGTGCTCTAGTTCACTCCAACATCGCAAGGACACACTGGTGGGTAGGTTACATGGCTACTGTAAACTATCCCTGGTGACTCAATGTGGAGTAGTGACGGAGAATATGAAACGAGGAAAGAAATGGAGGAATGGGTTTGAAGAAATTATACTAAGAGCCATCATACACTGGACAGGACAGATGATCTCATACTAATTTGTGAGAAAAATGAATAAAATTAATTACACTTAACTGCAAGGCTAATTATTCTCTCATTCATAGAATATGGTCATTTAATACTTATCTCTATTTGCCTTTAGGAAAGTGATGACTTGTTGGAAAATTTAAGAAGGCAGATTTTATTCTAAAATCTTTTTGGTTTCATCATTTTCTTTTTTTCTTCCAGAGTCGTTGCTGGTTCAGAGTTAAAACTTGATTTCTCTCTTCATAATGTTTATTCCATTGCCATAGGACTGAGTCGTAATGATATCAGATCAGGTAAAAACTGCAGATTTAATTTGCTGAAGGTCATTCCTGGAACAGATGGCTTTCTAGGACAAGCCATCCATCTCATAGTCACTATTACCCATAAACAGAGCCTGCCCATGCAACTCGTGATCGTCACCCCTTTAATGAGTTTGGTCTAATTAAAGTTTGCCAATTGATTTTTAAATAACCTTATCACCTTTTTAATGAATTTGGCCCATTTAATGTTAGGCAATTGATTTTAAGTAGCTTGAATTTACCTTCATCATGCACATTAGCTTTTTATTCAATAATTCGTAGAAACACAAGGATTGAGATGTTCTTAATCATTGTGTTTGGATATAAAGACAAATTCTTGATTTTTCTTCCAATTAAATGAACTCAAATTCATGCCAAAGGACATTGAAACTAAATTGTCCTTAATGAGAAAACTATTGCTATGAACTCTAATACCACTATTAAAACAAATTCTGCTCCTCAGTAATTTGGCTGACCAGTGAATTTGTCACCTGTTGTGAAAAAAAAATTCAGAGAAATTTACAACAGTACAATTCTTCTTATTCTACAGTGAACATTTAACCAATTATCTTGAACTGCTGTTTTAAGATACAATCTGTGCAGTTTACCACCTCAATGCACAAATGAGTTTCTTAAGCTTTATAAAGTAGCAATATAGCATTTAGTGCAAAATACTACTGTCATCTTATAAAAGTGACAAAAAGGCTACTGTTAATGAAGTAATGAAAATACAGTATTAGTCTGATGCCACGCTAAAATGAATACTGCACAGGAAAGCAAAATACTGCTGGAAATTGGAAACGTTAAACAGAAAATGCTGGGAATACTCAGCAACCTGTATATTGTCTATAAGAGAGAAGTAGAGTTAATGTTGTAGGTGGAGAACATTTCATCAGGACTCCTAATGAAATATACTCATCCTGGTGAATGGCTATAATGCTTTGTAAATAAAACACTTGTGGAACAGTTCCCACCTCCTTCTCCACAACCTATTTTTGGACTGCTTTCTTATTGATGCCCTTTTGATTAAAGATGGTCACTTTAATGACAGCGTGCTAACTCTAATTCAAACTCCAGTGATGAATCTTTGTACCAGATGCTTGGTTTGCTTTAACTGAGTGATGGGCATTGCAGTTTCATTGTGCATAATCCACCATTATGTACAAGGCTCCTTGCTTTATATCCAGTGAACAGTATTGGAGGGGAGACTGGCTCCATTTGTGTTAGTGGCCATTTAATCAGTGCCATGTTGAGAAATTATATTGGAGAAAGAGACATTCAGCGCAGAAACAGAAGTGTCAGCCTATCTAGTCCAGCTAAACTGTTACTCTGCCTAGTCCCATCGACCCACACTTGAATTTCAGTCCTCCATGCAAGTTAAGAGCCCATGGTATTACAGGAAAGATATTAGCTTGGATAAGGCAGTTTCTGATTGGCAGTGGGAAAAAAAGAGAGCCTTTTCTGGTTAGTTGCTGGTGACTAGTGGTGTTGGGACCACTTCTTTTTACGTTATATGTCAATGACTTGGATGGCTTTGTTGCAAAGCTTGCAGGCAATCTGAAGATAGGTGGAGGGGCACATTGTTTTGAGGGAGCAGAGAGGCTACAGATGGTCTTAGGTAAGGCGAATGGACAAAGAAGTGGCAGATGAAATATAGTGATGGGAAGTGTCTGGCCATACACTTTGGTAGAAGAAATAAAAGGGTAGACACTTTTCTAAATGGAGAGAAAATTCAAAAATTCTGATGCACAAAGGGACTTGGGAATCCTTGTGCAGGATTCCTAAATGTTAATTTGCTGACTATGTCAGTGGTGAAGAAGGCAAACATGAAATTAACATTCATTTCGAGAGGAACAGAATATAAAAGCAAGGATGTAATATTGACACCTTATAAGGCACTGGTGAGGCCTCACGGAGTATTGTGAGCACTTTTGGACACTTTAACTTAGAAAGGATGTACTGAAACTGGAAAGAGTTCAAAGGAAGTTCACATAAATAATTCCGTATGTGAACTGCTTGTCATATGAAGAGTGTTTTATGGCTCTGGGCCTTTATTCACTGGAATTCAGAAGAACTGAGGAACGACCTCATTGAAAACTAGTGAATGTTGAAAGACTGCGATAGTATGTGTGGAAAGGATGTTTCCTCTGGTGGGACAGTCAAGATGAGATAACACAGCCTCAAAGTAGAGGGGCATCCTTTTAGAATAGAGATGAAGAGGAATTTCTTTAGCTAGAAAGTGGTGAACCTTTGGAATTCATTGCCACAGGCAACTGTGGAGGCCAAGTGTTATTTAGGGCAGAGTTTGATAGATTCTTGATTGGTCAGGACATGAAGGGATATGGGGAGAAGGCAGGAGATTGGGGCTGAGAGGAAAATTGGATCAGCCATGATGAAATGGCAGAGCAGACTCAATGGGCTTAATTCTGCTTCTATATCTTATGGTCTTGTGGTCTTATACCCACCCATCCATGTACTTATCCAAACTTCTCTTAAATTTAGCAATTCTTAACTTACCACATTCAGCACTTCTGCTGACCGTTCAACATTTGCACCTCCCTTTGTGTGCAGAAGTTCCCTCTCAGGTTCCCCTTAAATATTTCACCTTTCTCTCTTAACCTATGACCTCTAGTTCAAGTCTCACCCAACCTCAATGGAAAAGCTCTGTTTGTATTTACTCTATCAATACCTCTCATAATTCTGTATTCCTCTATCAAATCTCCTCTCATTCCCCTATGATCCAGGGAATAAAGTCCTAACCTATACAACATTTCCTTATGACTTTTCTGTAGCTAATAACACTGGCATGTGTCATGAAATTTGTTAACTTAGCAGCAGCAGTTCAATGCAATACATGATATAGAAGAAGAGGAAAAAAATAATAAAATAATAATAATAAGTAAGTAAATCAATTACAGTATATGTATATTGAATAGATTAAAAGTTGTGCAAAAACAGAAATAATATATATTTAAAAAGTGAGGTAGTGTTCACGGGTTCAAAGTCCGTTTAGGAATCAGATGGCAGAGGGAAAAAAGCTGTTCCTGAATCACTGAGTGTGTGCCTATAGGCTTCTGTACCTCTTAACTGATGGTAACAGTGAGAAAAGGGCATGCCCTGGGTGCTGAACATCTTTAATAATGGACACTGTCTTTCTGAGACACTGCTCCCTGAAGATGTCCTGGGTACTTTGTAAGCTAATACCCAAGATGGAGCCGACTAAATTTAAAAACCTCTGTAGATTCTTTCGGTCCTGTGCAGTAGCACCCCCCACCACCCCCCCCCCCCCCGCCCCACGGATACCAGACAGTGATGCAGCCATCAAGGAGTGCTTGATGGCTCTGGGCTTGTACTGGTAGAGTTTAGAAAATGACAGGGGATCTCATTGAAACCTATCAAATATTGCAAGGCCTAGATACAGTGGATGTGAAGCAGATGTTTCCTTAAAGTGGAAGAGTTTAACACAAGAAGGCACAGCCTCCAAATACAAGGATACCTCTTTAGAGCAGAGGTGAAGAGGAATTTCTTTAGCCAGAGAATGGTGAGTCTGTGAAACTGATTGACACAGATGACTGTGGAGCCCAAGTCGATGGGTATATATAAAGCAGAGATTAATAATTTCCTGATTAGTAAGGACATCAAAGGTTAAGGGGAAAAGGCAGAAGAAGGGGGGCTGATAGTGATAATAAATCAGCCATGATGGAATCACAGAGAAGACTCGATGGCCTAATTCTGCTTCTATATGTTATGGTCTTACAGTCAAATTGAGTCATGTCTTGGTTTTGATACCACCATCAATGGGGAGGTGCAGGTGCTTGAAGACTCACACTTAGTGACTTCGGTACAGCTTTGTCCCCTCCACCATCAGATATTTGAACAGTCCATGAACACCAACTCATTATTTTTTTTGTGGGTTTGGAGCAATAATAAATCAGCCATGATGGAACGGCAGAGCAGACTTAATAACCGAATAGCATAGTTCTGCTCCTATGATCTTATGTTTATTTCCCCTTTCTTAAAAATATTATGCCCTATTTCATAGGCAAAAGTTAATTTCCCATTTTAAACGTGTTGGAAGTGCTGTACATTCAGTAGAGAAAAATCACCACTTGATCTAAAAAGAATGTGTTCTTGTTGCCTAACAATCAGCTTTATGATTTTAAATAACTTCACACGTGTACACACCCGTCTTGCTTCAAATTAAAAAAAGTTTTGCATGCATCATTGAAGCTAATAATTGAAATATGATGGATTCACAAGCAATGGAAGGATGTATGAGAACAGTTTGATATAAAACAAATAAAAGATAATAACATGTGTAAAATGCCAATAATAAATTCTTGTCTGGAGGTGGTAAAAACATCCAACCTTAACAGGTTCAATAAGAATCAGAATCCTGTATCTGTATCTATTCTCTTTCCATAACAGTGATGTTCACTCTTTCTTTCACATTCTCTGTAAATAATGTAGCCCTGACTCTCCACTCTTCCTCCTCCCCCACACTACCAATTGGTTGTCATATGCTTTCTGTTTCTCATCTGCCTTTATATTCTTGTCCCTTGCAATTAATCTGTCCTGAGCAAAGTTTTATTTGTGCCATGATGAGGCCACCCTGGGTAGATTTCAACCTGTTGGCATGACTATCGATTTCTGCTCCTGGTCAAAAAAATCCTTCCCCATTCCTTCTCCTATCCCCACTCCGGCCTTTTACCTCTTCTCACTTGCCTATCACCTCCCCTTGGATTCCACTCTTTCCCTTTCTCCTATCATCTTCTCACTTTTCCTATCAAATTCCTTCCTCTCCAGCTCTTTATCTTTCCCTTCCACTTGGCTTCACCTATCCTCCTTCCCCTCCCCCCACCTTTTTATTCTGATGTCTTCCCCCTTCAAGATGCCCTTGAAGGATCTTGGCCCGAAATGTCTACTGTTTATTCAGTTCCATAGATGCTGCCTGACCTGTTGATTTCCTCCAGCATTTTGTATGTGTTGCTTTGGATTTCCAGCAGCTGCAGACTTTCTCATTCTTATAATGTTTTTTGTGTTCTTTTTATTAACCTTTGGTTTGATAACCTTCAGCTTGAAGAACACGGCAATGGCCAAAATAACCCAGTGGCAGACACAGATGAGTAGGTTGTGAGAAATACATTGCATGTTGTAAAGGTTTTTTATACAAGATATAAGTTGTAGGCACCCAAGATGCTGCATCTTGTTCTCAACTTGTTTCTGAAGTGCATGTAGCTTTACTCAAGATTTATGTAGGTGGGCAAGAGCTGAAGAATTTTAACAAATTATTATTATATTTGTGGTATTGTAGGAATTGCTGTAATTCATTATGTTATTACTGAACAACTATTTTCTCAAATATATCCTTAAGTTGATGAAACCCATGTCCTGTACTTCCTGGTCATTTGACACAATAAGAATTACAACAAGCCTTTTGAGATTATAAGTGAAATTAGTCATGAAACACTTCATGAAGGCTAAAATAAGTAGATAGGTTTTGTATATTGAATGGTGCTGCGTATGAATAATCGACAAGAAAGCAACAACTGAAAGTGTCACTTGTAAGTGAAATTATCTTGAAGGTTCCATATGTTACTACGTCTGTTTTTTGGGTATTCATAGGGCCAGATTTCACACTACTTGACTCTACATTGCATTGAAGCCATTGTATCAGAGTAGGAAAATACTTCCTCTGCAATTCAGTCAACGCTTTTTACTGTATTATCATCAGCTGGAGTTCTTAACAACAAATGGGGCAGGTTATTATAGTAGCAGAATGTTTAATATACAATAATCTATTATACTGAAGAGATGGTGTGAGATTTCACATACATGCATACATCTACAAGTGTCGCTATCGGTCATGACACCTTTCAAAAGTATGATCCATGACGTCCATTGGTAAGCTAGGATAGAAACTGAATTTGAGGCAAGTCAATACAGTAAACACAGTTCAAAAATATAGCAATTAAATTTAATAAACTTTCAGTTTATCATAAAAATACTAAAGGCAGTGATTTTTTTTCAATATTATTTCCAACTACCTCATCTTCCCTATACAAATTAGCCTGACAATGGGTTGGTAAATAAAGGGCACTGATTTAAACCAGTAATAATCTCAGCACTCACAATAAAATACATGATGCTACTGCAGATCTCACAGCATATTGTTGAGAAATTCAGTTTAATAAATTTGCCAAACAATGAGCAAGCATCCGGTAATGTAATTATCAAACAACAGCAGTGTTCATCTTCCATGTCCATAAATGTCTTATGGTAACTAATAAAAAACGAACATTGAGCCAAAGAATGAAAAATGTTTACAATGGCAACCCACAACTTGTTAAAAGAAATGAGTTTTTGGAAAAGGTCATGAGGAGCATTTGGTGAGGTAGATTTTGAAAGAAAAATATTCCGGAATGTCATACCCAAGTACATCTGAAGGCACTGCTTATGAAGGCTTGATAAGAGGTGTACATGATGCTAATGTCAAACTATTTTGGAGGGCAGGATTTTTTAGAAATGCAGGAGGTTGTTGAGATCAAAAAGAACGAAGTGATGAAGTGTTTTCTGTTCAACTAGATGAGGGCTCTGCTGAGCACGCATGGTTTGGATCAGGGAAGGAAACATCAGAGGAGTGAGTGGGAACTCAACAAGGCAGATGACTGAAAAAGAGAGGTGAGAACAGAGAAAAGTTAAGGAGAAGAAAGATTAGGAGGAGGATTTGAATTCAGAAGTTATTGAAATTTGTAATTTGATTAAGATCAGAAGCAGTTCTGATGAAGGGTCACAAAACATTAACTCTGTTTCTCTTGCCATAGCTGCTGCCTACCCAGTTGAGTATCTCCAGCATTTTCTTTCAAATTTGCAGTATCTGCAGAGTTCTTACTTATTCATTGCTAGATGAGAGATGCCCAAGCTGTTGATGAATCAAGCAGCAAAAAGTGGATAACTTTTTATTTGCTCCTCAATATCTATGAATACCATAGGAACAGACATCCAATGGGGGATGAAATTTTGTGAATGCCTACTCAGTTGTGCTGGAGCCTAGCATTTGAGCAGAGAAGACAACTAATTTAATTTTTTACCAATCTCTTCCATCACAGTGACCAAAGTGGACCATCTCATTCAGCTTTCCACTGAGGGCTCTGGACTGGGGGGATGCGAGTTTCCGGCCAGCTTAGATCATTCCAAGGCACACTTGGACGTCGCGAGGTTTCCAAGACACAGCAAAAACTTTGCATTTCCTCACAACTCAAAGTTTAAAGTAAATTTATTTTCGAAGTACACATACATTACTGCTGTGATTCGGTTTTTGCAGGCATTTACAGGAAAAAAGAAATACAATAGAATTTTACAAAAATCTACACATAAATGGACAATCTGTGTACTGGAGAGAGTGGACCACTAAGAGATTTACATGGCACCAGCATTTATCCAAAAATCTGTAAATTTGTTCAGGTCTCCTTCAAGGAATGTTTAATGAATCCAATCAGGCAATTAATACCTGAACAGCATCCTCTTAATTATCAGCAAAATAATGGAAGGGAATCAAACATCAATTACTTGCCAATAACATGCTGTAAGATTAATCCAGGATTGATCATAAGGCCCAAGAGTCAGGGGATAAGTAAAAGTCTTTAACATCAAGGCAGCTTTTGAAAGAATGTGACAACAAGGATAAGACAGAAATCAATAAGTGCCAAAAAGAATAATCTGCAGTAGTTGGAATCATACCTACGAAAGGAAGGACTGTCAACATTACTTGAGAAAAGTCTCTTCAACCCAAGTATTACTGCAAGAATTTAACAGGACAGTCCTCAGCCATCTGCCTCATCCGCTAACCTTCGCTTGAGAGCAAGGTCATGATTGAAATGCTCCGTTAGTTATTCCAGTTCATATCACCTTTCAGAACTCCTTGAGAATAAATCATCCCGTGATATCCAGGTCCAGGCTGATAGTTGTTCAAACCGGTTATGTCATGTAGCTGTAGTAGTGCTAGCTGCAGTAATGTGATCACTCAAGTTGAGTAAAGGGTTGGGTGTTGATGGGTCCTCAGGTTACTATAGAGGCTGATCTGGGATCCATTTATTTTGGTGTTAGGGAGAACTCCCTTCATAGAGACCACCTGTGCATGACCTTGTTTAATGGGGGAGGCTGATGAACAAGCAGCCATCATGTGGTCCATGTGATCAGGATCGTGGAGCATTGGCATGGAATACAAGATGCCTGTGAACTTTCACTGCTGCAGGCTTACTCTGCCATCAATGCCATTGTGATGTGACATCATTTCACTCTAGCTCCATATTTGAGGTCTTGGTTGGATTAATCTGTCTGCAATCTTCCCCTTGACCTTGCCACCATGGGAAACCCCAGACATGATCTCAAGGACTCACAAGCCTCTCCAATGGTTTAATGTTCCATTTAACTGTCACAAGTCAGGTGTTGAATCAGGACCCAACTGCAGGACACAGACATTGGAGTCCTGGAAACAGGACTAGACAGAACCCAAGGACAGGACTGGATGCAGTCAAGGCAAAGGAAGCAGGACCAGAACCAGGGACTGGGAACAAGAAGCCTGGGGTGGACTCCAAGCCAAAGACTGGACAAGGACCCAGAACCTGGGTCTTGCCTCAGGCTCAGACCTCCAAATCCAGGCAAGGACATGACAAGGCTTGGCTAGGGACTTACGGTCTTGAGCCGGGTCAAGGCTGCAGGCTTTTGTCAGGGCTGGAAGGAACCAGAACTTATCCTCCAACAAGCCACTTACCAGGGCCACTTATATTCCCAGTTCCAATATGAGCCTCAGGTGTTTCTGGTTAAGTCCAACCACAGCAAGGGACCACTGGAAAACCCGGAGTCTGGAGTCAGCGGACCGGACCGGACTTCGGACTGAACCACCACATTAACATCAGGGAATGGATACAACTTACAGCCTAAAATTCTTACTGTCCGCAATAATGTGATGCTCCTGGGAGAAGGATGTCATGTAACTTTTAAGCAATAGCCATTTGCAGTAAAATAGTTTACCATGGATTTCTTGCTTAATAAAATCAGCCATTTCAACATCATGATGGATCACAGCGTAGGTACTCTCTAATGAGAGTGTCAAAAATTGTAGGTATTTAAAAAGCTCACATCAAAATTATGATAGATTATGTAGCACTTGCTTATGGTGCAAATGCTGTAGCTCTTAAAGAGCTTTGCTTTTTGAGAAACGGAATTGATATAACTGCCATTGATATCTATGGTCCGTTGTTTGGTTGTACAGCATATTTCTTACAAGATACACATTCAATAACTTGTGAATTTTAGTTTGACAGTATTCCCTGCTCCCTAATATCACTTCCAGATTCCCCCTTGACATCATCATAGCATTTCATTAATTCTCTCATTAATGTTGATTCAGTATCAGGAAATGTCCCTGTCTAGCATCTTTCTAATTGCAACATAATCACAAGAGCAATGTTGATTGAGGGAGAACTGCCGCTGCAGCCTTCTCAGGACATAAAACAAGGACAAGAAAAAGTTGCTTTTTCAGAACCCTCAGAACTTGAGAGTGAGAAAAAGAAGGGCAAAGGGGAATTGAAATGTGTTTTCTCCCCCATTCATGGTTGCTGGGTTTAAAATGGTGTGAATGCACAGAATGTCTCTAAAATTTAATTTCCTCCCTACGTAAAGTCAGTGGTCAGTTTATTAGGTACCTCCTGGATCTAACAAAGTGGCCAATGGGTGTATGTTTGAGCTCTCCTGCTACTGTAGCCCATCCACTTCAAGGTTCGACGTGTTCTGCACGCCACTATTGTAATGTGTAATTATCTGAGTCACAGAACCGCCAGTCGCTGGATGTTTTATGTTTTTGCAGCATTCTCTGTAAGACTCTAGAGCGTATTGTGCGTGAAATCCCCAGGAGATCAGCAGTTTCTGCAATGCACAAGCCACACCAAGTGGCAACAACATTCATCACATGGTCAAAGTCACTTAGATTACATTTCCTCTCCATTTTGGAGTTTGGTCTGAATGACAGCTGAACCTCTTGACCATGTCTGCATGCTTTTCTGCATTGAGTTACTGGAACATTGCTGCTGATTAAATATTTGCATTAACAAGCATGTATGCCTAATAAACTGACCATTGAGTGTATATTTATGTGTGATCATGAATTCTGTCAGGCTAGTTTAAGGGATAGCACACAACACAGGTGGTATTTTTCAAAGGGTTGCCACCTGGGAGTCCTGTTAAATATGCCATACAGAAATGGAGAACAGAAGGCCTCAGGACCCATGAGAGCTCAAATCACATCTTTTAACAGGACTATGTGAATGGTTGCAAGGATGCAGAATTGAAGAATTCATGGTTATTGATCATCTAGCGTGTCTTAATAATGGGACATGAAGAATAAACCATTCCTTGGACACAGGGATGCTTCTCATCTGACTTCTGGTCACACTGCACAGAAATCTTACAGTCAGCTGCAAATTTTAGGGTAAGACGGTGTGTTGGGATCTGGGGCAAGAGTGGATTTTGCTTGTTCTCTGCAAAAGTCACTCCTTTCTCCATGGCACTGAGGCAATGAAGACTGCCCGAACTGCTGTGCTCCGTGGCTCTTAAGATGATGAGGTGATAAGCAAGGCTTTGGGCCTACTCCAGGTATTCCATAGTTCAGATCTGAGGACTCAGGTTTGGCTTAGAATGTTGTTGTTCACTTCAATTGTTTGCATGATTTGTGTTTTTTACTTTCTCTTGCACATCTTGCACATTGGATTTTTATTTTTATTCTTTTCTTTAAGACTCAAGATTCAAAAACTTTATTGTCATTCTAACCGTACATCAGCTCTGCAGGGCAGAATGAGACAGCGTTTCCCAGGAGCAGTGCAATCATAACATAACAAACGCAACACTAAATAATAAACATAACAATAAATAGTAAAAACACAACAGCCACATGTCAGTTAAAAACAAGTTATAAGTGTCCAGTGCAAGTTAAAAGTGTCCAAAGCAGAGTCAGGTAGAGCAGCTATTTAGCAGTCTGACTGCCTGTGGGAGGAAGCTGTTTAGTAGCCTTGTGGTTTTAGTTTTGATGCTCCTGTAATGTTTACCTGATGGCAGAAGAACAAACAGTTCATGGAGAGGGTGTGAGGGGTCTTTAATGATGTACCGTGTCTTCTGGAGGCACCGACTCTGAAAGAGGTATTGGACAGAAGCTAGGGAGACCCCAATAACCTTCTTTGCTCCCCGAACCACCCTCTGCAAGGCTTTTTTGTCAGCAGCATTGCAGCTGGAGTACCAGGTTGTGATGCAAAAGTCAGCACACTCTCAACCACTCCTCTGTAGAATGTAGTTAAGATGTTAGTGGGGAGTGATGCTTGTTTAAGCTTCCTCAAAAAGTGCGATCTCTGCTGGGCTCGTTTCACAATCCCACTGGTGTTCCTGGACCAGGTGAGATTGTCCGAGATCTGCACCCCAAGGAACTTGATGTTTTCCACTCTCTCCACTGTGGAGCCGCTGATGCTGAGGGGTGTGTGCTCAGGCTGAGACCGTCTGAAATCGACAATCATCTCCTTGGTTTTTCCACCAATCAGGTTCTTTCAGGTTTCTTGCTTTGTAGCTATCTGTGAGCAAACAAATCTCAAGGTTGTATAGTTTATATATTCTTTGATAGTAAATGTACTTGAATCTTGAACCTTGAATTAAAATGAGTAGAGTTCCAATATACTGCATGTTAAACCTTTGTTCTTTCCTTACTTGATGGATTAAAATACGTTAACTAACCTTTGTTAAATGGCTTGAGACAATGATCTGTATCCCAGCCAGGTAGAGATAACTTGCATCGACCTCAGTTACTGAGAAATTTGAGATTTAGGCCAAGGTTTCTATAGCACTCAATGTAAAATAAGTTCAGCAATGTAAAATGTAGATGTGGGGGATATCTTGCACCTTATGGCTGTGGTATGATTAGTGGACATCTGAGATCATTGACAATTTTGCATTTGCATTTATTATCAACAACACTTAAAATAGGGCTGAAAATGACAGTGAGGTTGTATTATGAGGCAGGATTTTTAAGACTAGAATAAAAGGTTACCAGAAGGCTATATAGGTAAGGAGTATTCTTTTATCATACAACATACTCTTTATTATCTGCTCCAAATGTAGATGTTAGTCCATAAAGTTTCTATCCAACGAAAGTCTTTTTTTCTCTTTCAGATAGAACCATAGAATATTACAGCACAGAAACAGGCTTTTTGGCCCTTTTTGGCTGTGCCGAACCATTTTTCCACTTAGTCCCACTGACCTGCACCTGGACCATATCCCTCCATACACCTCTCATCCATGTACCTGTCCAAGTTTTTCTTAAATGTTAAAAGTGAGCCTGCATTCACCACTTCATCTGGCAGTTCATTCCACACTCCCACCTCTCTGTGTGTGAAGAAGCCCCCCCCCCTAATGTTCCTTTTAAACTTTTCCCCCTTCACCCTTAACCCATGTCCTCTGTTTTTTTTCCCCCTAGCCTCAGTAGAAAAAACTTGCTTGCATTCACTCTATCTATACCCATCATAATTTTATATACCTCTATCAAATCTCCCCTCATTCTTCTACACTCCGGGGAATAAAGTCCTAACTTATTCAACCTTTCTCAGTAACTCAGTTTCTCAAGTCCCGGCAACATCCTTGTAAACCTTCTCTGCACTCTTTCAACCTTATTAATATCCTTCCTGTAATTCGCTGACCTAAACTGCACATAATACTCCAAATTCGGCCTAACCAATGCCTTATACAACCTCACCATAACATTCCAACTCTTATACTCAATAGTTTGATTTATAAAGGCCAATGTACCAAAAGCTCTCTTTACTACCCTATCTACCTGTGACGCCACTTTTAGGGAATTTTGTATCTGTATTCCTAGATCCCTCTATCGTACTGCACTCCTCATGATGCTACGATTGGCTGGGTGTTTCTGTTTTTTCCTGTCTCGTGGTGCTACTACTGCTGTTGATAATCTGGGATAGAATTACAATTACTATAAATGTGATGCTTTTCCTATCTTGATCAACAGAAGTGATAATCAATAGGAATTTATAAAGCATTTAAAGGCATGCATGGTCCTATTATTTTGAGTAAAATAATAAAACCTTTAGTCACATTTTATCAATGAGGTAACTTAGTCATTTTTATGCATGGCCTCAAGAATAATGAACATTGTTTCTCATGTTCAAGTCTGCAGTACAATATTTGTTCAGCTATGTCCTGAGTCGATATTCTTCAAACATGTTTGCATGCTTGTACATTGTATTTTGTTTGTGCTTTGCATTTTTCATTATATTGTGATAGCTTGGCATCCAGCTGGACTAATTTCAAATGCCACCGTTGTCTGAATGCATCAAATTGCTAAAGGGAATTGTTTAGATACTTCACAATACTCCATTAAACTTTGATTTGCAATCATTTTGGTGTGTAGCTCATGAAAGAACTGCACCCTCTTGTGGTGAAGAATAATAGTACAACTTGAAGTTCTCCATTCTTGATTATTCAATTTACCGAATATTTTAAAACTACCATTTAGTTTTTTAAAAAGAAAATGTAGTTTCCTTTATATTTCCAAATGCATGGAAAATTAGTACTAAAGCATGTGATGGGTAACCTTATGTGAATCAAATTATTTATAGTACTGTGCAAAAAGTCTTGGTGGACATCTATATAGAGCCAGGTGCCTAAGACTTTTGAATAGTCCTGTATATTATGTCTTTCCAGTTACCAAATAACACTTAATGCTACTGAGCTAATACAAAGCTAAGTACTCTTATCTCTGTTTCCCAACCATCTTCCAATTTTAACCCATATACAGTACTGTGAAAAAAAACTTTGCACAGTACTGTATGGGGAAAACCTGCCTCTGTTTAAAATATCTTTCAATGCCATACGTTTCCTGTGTCAGTGAAAAAATGCAAGAAAGCAAGTCAGTCCTTGTCTGAACAGTTGCAGGCACCCCGTCTCACATCGCCTATAAAACAATGCTACAGATGAGAGTGCACAGAATGAATATTCTTGAAACTCTGGAGTGAGATGACGTCATTCAGATCAGTAAACTCAGATTTGGAATGCACTGTATACTTACACTCTGGAGTACAATTAACAGCAGAGATATTATAGTAAGATAAATTCAAAGTATCAGTCCATAATTATGAAGAATATATACTGAATTTGTAATCGGTGGAGAGAATAAAAGAAGGGCTTTTTAATAAACTGAAAATTGGCTGTTGTGTATGATATCTTGACAGGACTCCTTTTATTTAGTATAACTTCTGATTTGTACATCCAGCCTTTAGAGATTGAATCGAGGAGCAGTCCTGCTCAATAGCTTCGGTATTCTTTCTGTGGTCATCTGATGAGGAAATATCAATATTTTGTGATCAGCAGTGAACAATGCTGAGTCGACAATTATTTCCAAAGTAACCCGAAAGTTACTTTAGTATGATCTTCCCTGGAACAGCTAGAAGGAATATTATTTGCCGAAAAATCCTCACATTAACAGATGGCTAAGCCATGCCTCTTATTCAGTTCAAAGTGTTGTAAATGGTCATTTGCTCCCAGCAAAAGAGGGGGAGGGGCCAAAAGGAATGGGGTGATGAAAAGAGTGGAAAGAAGAGACAGGAAGGGTAAAAGTTATTGGGACCAAGTAATGAAGGAGGAAGTGACATGCACCAAATTAGTATATTCATTCATTGCTGATGTTCCTGCCACTACCTGAAAGGAGTTTGTACATTCTCCGCATGACCACATAGGTTTTCTCCTACTGTCCAAAGACATACTGGTTAGGAGGTTAATTGGGTGTTGTAAGTTGTTCCATGATCAGGGTAGGATTAAATCAGGGGGATTTGCTGCGTGGCATGGCTTGAAGGGCCTATTCTATGCTGTATCTCGATAGATAAAAATATATAAATAAAAGTGGTCAGAGAGAAGTAAGGCAAAGAAACAGGCCCCTTGGTCTATTTAGTCTGTGCCAAACAATTTAAACTGCCTACTCCCATCGATCTGCACCGGGACCATAGCCGACTATACCCCTAGTATTCATGTACCTATCCAAATTTCGCTTAAACATTGACATTGAGCTTGCATGCACCACATGTGTTGGCAGCTCATTCACACTCTCAGACCCAGCGACATCCTTGTGTATTTTCTCTGTACTGCCTCAATCTGATTCACATCTTTCTAGTAGGCAGGTGACCAAAACTGCACACAATACTTCAAATTAGGCCTCACCAATGTCTTATATAACATCAACATAACATCCCATCTCCTGTATATGGTCTCCATATTGCATAATTCATTGAGACTGGTTGACAGCTTTGCAGAACACTTCTGTTAATTCTGAGATTCCAGATGCCCATCACTTTAATTCGTCATCCCAATTCCACTCTGTTTCCAATAAAGCCAAGTCTAAGCTCTAGGAGCAATACCCCATCTTCTGATTGGCCACATAATAACCCTCAGACTTAAAACTGAATTCAATAGCTTCTAATAGCGAATCTCCATAGTTTGTACCCGAATGGGTCAATTTGAGTTAAAGATGATCAGCCTACAACCTTAAGTTTGTTTTTCTCTCTCCGAGGTTGCTGCCTGACTTGATGAACACTTCTAACACCCTCTGTTCTTGTTTCAGATTTCCATTTTTTTCTTGTTTCCTGTGTATTTAGTATCTTACACTTTCAGGATTCAGCATTTTTCTGTTTACATTCATCTATAGATGTCACCTGTAATTAACTACCCTGAACCAACCCCTCACAACCAGCACAACTACCATATATGCCATCCTAATGCTGTTCGTGTCCATCCTTTTAAAGGCAATGGCTTCATGCTCTCTGTCCCGCTCACTCCTCTGATTCTTGACTTGCTTGTTGTTCCTTTCCACGCCTTGTGGCGGTTCAGGCGGCATCCTTGCCATTTGTCTAGCACTTGTCTTTTTATGAGGCCTCATTGTTAGCTCAATAATCAACCCAGCGCAGATGGAAAGTGTGCAAGTGCTGGCCAACCACTTGCCTCGAAGTCCGGTGCGGATGCTACTACGCCACCTGACGGCAAGGCTTGCTTGATTACTAATTGTTCTTCATTCTGGAGTAAAGTCATTGTCCTGAAACAATGACTCTGTTTTTCTCACCGCATTTCCTGACAGACCTATTGAATACTTCCAGCGATATGTTTTGTTTTGTATAAAATTCTTCTCAAATACTGGAATGGTTGAACAGCATGGAGGAGCTGTTCTAATCAGTACATTGCATTTCCTCATATGTCTGGGATATTTGTGTGGACTTAAACTAATCTACGTGCGCTAATCCATTCTAATATTGTCATTCTGCAATTAAAAAGAAAGCATTATTCTAAACTTCAATAAACTACCGTTTGCTAAACTATCCAATATATTGATTTAGAGAAATAAAAATACAACCATGGATCAATTTTGTTGCAGAAACAACTGGAGAAAAGCACTAATATTTGAAATTCTGATTTGTATAATTTAAAACAATCACATTAACATTATTTGAAATCTTGTGACGGGAACAGATGAAAAAAATCAAGTATAATTTATAACCATAGCTAAATAAATATCTAATCATGGAGCTTCAGCCAACCACTTGAGGGCAGCACCATCACTTGGTGAGAAGTCTTGAGCGGCAAAACATCTGCAGCTCTGCAAGAGAAATTTTGTTTTGTCGCGGAATGCAGAATCAGAGCTAAGTAGATCATTTGAAAACAGTTCAGTAGAGCTAATTTTTCTAAAGCCATTTATCCTTTAGTTATTACTTTGTTTATTAATTCATGAGATGAGATATGCAGGAAAGGACGGCAGTTACAATGAAGCCCCCAACTGCCCTTGTGAACGTGACAGTGCCACCCCAGCCATTGTGGTTCATGTACATCCTCAGTGCTCCAGTATCTTGCCCAGGTGACAATGATGAAATGCATAGTTCCAAAACTGGATAGACTATGACTCAGAGGTGACTTGGACACAGTGTAAAGATTAGCTTTATTTGTCACATGTACATCAGGATATCACATCCTACAACAAAATGCACCATTTGCATCAACGACTAACAACGTGTCCTGGGACAGCCCACAAGTGTTGCTATGCATCCAGCGCCAATGTAGCATGCCCACAAATTACTCACCCTGTGTCCAGTTCTGGTCGCCTCACCATAGGAAGGATGTGGAAGCATTGGAAAGGGTACAGAGGAGGTTTACCAGGATGCTGCCTGGTTTAGAGAGTGTGGATTATGATCAGAGACTAAGGGAGCTAGGGCTTTACTCTTTGGAGAGAAGGAGGATGAGAGGAGACATGATAGAGGTGTACAAGATATTAAGAGGAATAGACAGAGTGGACAGCCAGTGCCTCCTCCCCAGGGCACCACTGCTCAGTACAAGAGGACATGGCTTTAAGGTAAGGGGAGGGAAGTTCAAGGGGGATATTAGAGGAAGGTTTTTTACTCAGAGAGTGGTTGGTGCGTGGAATGCACTGCCTGAGTCAGTGGTGGAGACAGATACACTAGTGAAGTTTAAGAGACTACTAGACAGGTATATGGAGGAATTTAAGGTGGGGGGTTATATGGGAGGCAGGGTTTGAGGGTTGGCACAGCATTGTGGGTCGAAGGGCCTGTAATGTGCTGTACTATTCTATGTTGTATGTAACCCGTACATGTTTGGAACGTGGGAGGAAGCTGGAGCACCCAGAGGAGATGCATGTGTGGAGAATGTACAGATAGCAGGAGAAATTGAACCCCAATCGCTGGTTCTATTTGCTGCCTGGATGTAGTGGTGTTTCTAACATCTTTGTCCTTCAAGATGACAGAGGCTGCAGAATAAGGAGATGCTGCTGCAGCTGGTTTGATACATTATGTATTGTACCTTGCAGATGGAAGATATTGCAGGTCAAGTTCTATTGTTTATGGAGGAGATGAATGTTCTTCATGATGTACGTGGTATAAATCAAACTGACTTTGTTGTTCAAGTTCAAATTTGCCTTCTTTAGTGCTCTTAGAGTGTATGTGACAAAGTGTGGTTATCCATGGCAATTTTATCAATAACTCAAACCCACTAGCTATAGAATATAAAGTTACCTTCACTGCTATGCAGTCAATACCAACTACAAGATACTGTGCAGCAACTCGTCTTCTTTCTGTCTAGTGCCAACACAGATGCCTTGTGCAGGAAGGCACAGAGTCGACTGTACTTCCTAAGAAGGTTGGCGTCATTCAATGTCTGTAGTGAGATGCTGAAGATGTTCTATAGGTCAGTTGTGGAGAGCGCCCTCTTCTTTGTGGTGGCGTGTTGGGGAGGAAGCATTAAGAAGAGGGACGCCTCACGTCTTAATAAGCTGGTAAGGAAGGCGGGCTCTGTCGTGGGCAAAGTACTCGAGAGTTTAACATCGGTAGCTGAGCGAAGGGCGCTGAGTAGGCTACGGTCAATTATGGATAACTCTGAACATCCTCTACATAGCACCATCCAGAGACAGAGAAGCAGTTTCAGCGACAGGTTACTATCGAAGCAATGCTCCTCAGACAGGATGAAGAGGTCAATACTCCCCAATGCCATTAGGCTTTACAATTCTACCGCCAGGACTTAAGAACTTTTTAAAAGCTATTATTAATGCTTTTTGAGATAGTGATTTAGATGCATATCATATTTTTTTACTGAGTTAAGTATTGTATGTAATTAGTTTTGCTACAACAAGTGTATGGGACATTGGAAAAAAGTTGAATTTCCCCATGGGGATGAATAAAGTATCTATCTATCTATCTATCTATCTATCTATCTATCTATCTATCTATCTATCTAAATGTTGGGAAAGCTTTGGAGCAGAAATGTGGCAGTGGATAAGGTGGGAGAAATGGGGCTGTCAGGGGTTACTGGAGGTCCAGCTGAACAAAATGCAGATCATACTGCTTTATCATAGCTGACTTTGTTATGAAAACAATGGGACAAACTTGTCTTACTTGAGTAGTAGTATGGATCTCTAGCTCTTCTAACAGGAGTTGTCCAAACCCATAGTCAGCATAAACTAATTCGTGTTGGATCTGGATTTTTCTTAAGTGAAATGAGAAATTCAGGGATGTAAGAAATAGAATGAAACAGTCTTGAAACGAATTCTAGATCGATATATCTCATGGTCTTTTACAGTCTGCAAGACTCTATAATTCCTGCATGCCTGAGGTTGACTGCAAATGTTGTTTTAAGACTCAGATCTATACTTGAATGTATCCAGTTTCTTGTAACCTGAAAATATTAGTTATTGCAGTTGATTGGTACTTTACAGTGTTGTCTATCAGATAATTCTGCTGCATTTAGGATAGGATATGTGCTTGTATAGAATTTAATAAAACTTTTTCATCTTAGTTGTAAAACCAATATGTCATTAGAAATAAAACTCATGTTGTATATAGTACTGTGCAAAAGCCTTAGGCACATTATATAGCTAGGGTGCCTAAGATTTTGCACAGTACTGTAGTAATTTTATGTTTATTGCTCTATACTGTTGCTACAAAAACAAAACATATTTCATGACATATGTGAGTGATGATAAACCTGATTCTGATATGGGTCTCTGTTGTGGACCGAGTGTGGGAAGGGAGCAGGGAGAGGGGAATCATGATTGGGAAAAGGGGAAGGAAGAGGGGAGGGAGCAAAAAGCACCAAAGAGACATTCTGTAATGACCAATAAATCAATTGTTTGGAATCATACGACCTCGCATGATGTCTCAGAGCAGGAGCACCAAACCCCGCTCTGGCGCTCCTTTTCTGCCACCTGTCCCACACATCTCCGGCAGCACTTCACCCTTCCCAACATCCTTTGCTCCCGCCAAATTCACAAACTCGTTCTCTGCTCTTCCAAGTTGACAAATACAGTGCGGTGCAAAAGTCTTAGTCAACCTGGCTATATGTATATGCGCCTCAGATTTTTGCCGAGTACTTAGGGTTACTCTGTGTTTTAGGTACCTGCTTACTCTGTTCATGTTTGTCATTTCATAAAAATTAAGAAACTTATGGCATCTTGCAACATTTCTAATTGTCATTAAGTTTGGCAGTAAATTGCTAAATCATCATAGGATAAGCTGTTCTACATTTTGGAACCCAGTACTAGCTTTAAAGAAAATTTCCTTTATTTTGGTTTTTATTTGGAGATACAAGCCCTTCCAGCCCCAATGAGCTCATGATGGCCAATTACAGCCATGTGACCAATCAAATTACTAACCCTTACATCTTTTGGAATGAGGGTAAAAACCGGAGCATGCAGAAGAAACCTATGCGGTCATGGAAAAACTCCTTACAGACAGTGGCAGAATTGAACCCGGGTCACCGGTACTGTTATAGTATTACAGTAACCACTAAGCTGCCACAGAACCCCTTTATAATACGTCTCTCAGATATAAAACAATTGGTAAGTTCTTCTTCAAGATATAAGGGAGAAAATTTACGTTAAGTTTAATCAAGTGGTCCATCCAGATGTACTCTGGGTTATCTGCAAAACAGAAAGTTTGATTTAACTACTGTGGAAGAAAAGGATTCATTATTCCACCTACTAAATTTGTTACTTTCCATCACAGTCAATTTCTAGATATTCCTTTTGTCTGATTTCCAGTTGAGTGAAAATATTTCATTTTCAGGCACAGAGAACTGAGAACTCCTCGTTTAGTTTCCGTGAGACAAAAATAGAATTCAGAGCCCAAGAAAAGTGATGGATGCTGTCTAAGTACATTGAGGAGAAATTGAATTGGACCGCAAAACTTGTACTGAGACAGTAGTGCATGAATTTTGAACTTTTGCTTCTCATCATAATTGTAGCATCCAGACAATGTTGTACCCTAATCATGGGGTGGAATTTCAGGATTGTACCTCATGGGTCTGGGAGGTACAACTCTAATTTAGCACAACTGAAGATGACTATTACTGTTGTCCTCTGGAGCACGATGAGTGCGACTTCACCCCTGAGGGAGCTGGCCTCCTTTCAGGAATGACACTTCCCCATCCTGTGGAGCATCAGCAGGGAGCTGGTAGGTCTGACTTTTGGTTGTAGTGTCCCTTCCCCTCAGCAACCAGAGATTGGAGTGCAGCTTATTACTGAACAGTTAAAGAGGTTAGGACACGGTGAGATGGGTGCATGTCTGGATCATCTTCATATCTTAGAAAAAATTGGGGGATGAGAGGGAACTGAGATATGAGCAGCAGGTTTAGTTATGTGGAGATCAGCAACTTCAAAGATCTCTTCACCACGGCTGGCACAATCTCTGTGGCAGCCATTCAAATAGAGGTTAGCATTCTCTACTTTAGATCATGGAGCTCATAGCCATGTTATTATCCATTGCCAATGTATTGCTGCTGGTGGTAGTTCTCTAACCACATTGTTGTCCTGCCAGGGAGAAAGAATGTCATTGCATTGCAGTGTGTCTGGGTGATATGCCTGTTGTGTCTGAAAGTTATGAATATGCATAATTGTGAGATGTTAACATTAGTGCTGGATCAATGGCAAGTGTGTGAAAATGGAGTGGCATCTGCAATTATTTGGTATCAGTCCTAATCAATAGAATTTGGTGCTAAATGATTGATGGAGCAGTTAACAATGGAGCACCCATATTTCAAATCATAGTTGGGGACTTCCGTTGGGCTTGTCTGAAGAAATCTCCGCCCAATTATTATTATCAGCATATAACCCATGGCATCAGAAGTTCCAAAATACTACACCACAGATATTCTAAGGACAAACAAGAGAAAACCTGTAGATGCTGGAAATCCAAGCAACACAAACAAAATGCTAGAGAAACTCAGGAGGCCAGGTACCCTCCTGCCGAAGGGTCTCGGCCCAAAACGTCGACTGTACTTGTTCTCCACAGATGCTGGCTGGCCTGCTGAGATCCTCCAGCATTTTGTGTTTGATATTAAGATAAGGAATGCCTACCGTTCCATGCCCAGATGGCATTTTGGGAAATCTGATCACTTGGCTGTCCTTCTCTTACCTGCATGCAGACAAGGCTCCAGAGATTGGGACAACAGACAGGTGGTTGCAGGAGGCAAGGGAGTGGCAACAGGGTTGCTTCAAGTCAGTGGACTGGGCTGTGTTTAAGGACTCATCTGTGGATCTGAATGAATACATTATGGTTTTTACAGACTTTCTAAAAACAGTTATAGGTGAGTGTATCCCCACAAAATCATTCAGAGTTTTCCCCTATCAGAAGCCCTGGATGAACCATGACATTCACGACCTGCTGAGGGCCAGGTTAGAAGCACTTAAGTCTGGAGACTAAGAAAGTTACAAAAGCTCCATGTATGATGTTCGGAAAGCCATTTCATGGTCAAAGTGGAAATTCCAGACTAAACTTGTATCAGTTGAAACAGGGCAGGAGTACTACCACCTTTTATGAAGTAAAATCAAGCAACAGAGATGAAAACAGGGCTTTGCTTCCAGAAGAGCTCAATGCCTTCTATGTTTGCTTTGACCATCAAAACATGGAGGAACCATCATGATCTCCCACAGCCCCCAGATGATTCAGTGATTTCAGTCTCTGAGGCCATCCTTAAGGAGGGTGAAAAGCAACCAGCCAGATGGGGTACCTGGCCAAGTACTAAAGACGTGGGCTGATCAACTGGCTGGAATGTTCACATAAATCTATAACTTCTCACTTTAGCAGTCTGAGGTACCATCCGCTTCAAGCAGGCTTCACTTATATCAGTGCCTAAGAAGAACCTGGTAGCATACCTCAGCACCTCAATCACTATCATCCAATTGCACTTACATCCACAGCAATTAAATGTTTTGAAAGGTTAGTGATGAAACATATCAACTCCTACCTGAGAAGCAACTTGGATCCACTGTAATGTGCCTACTGGTGCAACAGGCCCAGAGAGGACGTCATTTCATTGGCTCATCACTCATCCCTAGAACATCTGGACAGCAAAGGGGTATGCATCAGGATGTTCTTTATCGACAACAGCTCAGCCTTCAGTACTATCATCCCCTCAAAATTAATCAATAAGACATTGGCCTTAATACCTCCTTGTGCAATTGGATCCTCTATTTCCTCACTTGCAGACCCCAGTCAGTTCAGATTGGCAATAACATCTCCTCCACAATCTCCATCAGCCTGGGTGCACCACAAGGTTGTGTACTTAGCCCTCTGCTCTACTTGCTTTACACTTTTGACTGTGTGACTCAGCACAAGCTCCAATGTCATTATTTTAGGCCAAATTAAAGGCGGTGACAAATCTGCATATAGAAGGGAGATTGAAAATCATGCCACAACAATAACCTCTTACTCAATGCCAGCTAAGGAGCTGATTATTCACTTCTGGAGGAGGAAACCAGAGGTCCATGGGCCAGTTCTCATCGGAGGATCAGAGGTAGAGAAGGTCAGCAACTTTAAATTCCTTGATGTTATCATTTCAAAGGATCTGTTCAGAGTCCAGCATGTAAATGCAGTTACAAAAAAAGCACAGCAGAGCATCTAATTCCTTAAGAGTTTGTGACATCTGAAACTTTGACAAACTGCTATAGTTGTGTGGTGAAGAGTATATAGACTGACTGCATCACAGCCTGGCATCAATGCCCTTGAACATAAAATCCTACAAAAAGTAGTGGATATGGCCCAGTTCATAACAGCTAAAACCTTCCCAACCATTGAGTACGTCTATATGGAGTGTTGTCACAGAAAAGCAGCATCCATCGTCAGAAGCCTCACCACCCAGGCCATGCTCTCTTCTTGCTGCTGCCATCAGGAAGAATGTACAGAAACCTCAGGACTCACACCACCAGGTTCAGGAACAGTTGTTACCCCTCAACTATCAGACTCTTGAACCAAAGAGGATAACTTCACTCAACACACACAAAATGCTGGTGTAACGCAGCAGGCCAGGCAGCATCTATAGGAAGAAGTACAGTCGACGTTTCGGGCCGAGACCGTTCGTCAGGACTAACTGAAAGAAAAGATAGTAAGAGATTTGGAAGTGGGAGGGGGGTGGAATCCGAAATGATAGGAGAAGACAGGAGGGGGAGGGATGAAGCTAAGAGCTGGAAAGTTGATTGGCAAAAGGAGTACACAGCTGGAGAAGGGAAAGGAGCATGGGACGGGAGGCCTAGGGAGAAAGAAAGGGGAAGGGGAGCACCAGAGGGAGATGGAGAGCAGGCAAGGAGTGATTGTGAGGGGGCAGAGAAAGAAAAAACAGAGACAGAGAGAGAGAGAGAGGCAGGTGTAGCACTTGTCCACTTACCCTACACGACTCCCTTGTCCATCCGTCGACCCCATCCCTTCCCACCGATCTCCCTCCTGGCACTTATCCTTGTAAACGGAACAAGTGCTACACCTGCCCTTACACTTCCTCCCTCACCACGATTCAGGTCCCCAGACAGTCCTTCCAGGTGAGGCGACACTTCACCTGTGAGTCGGCTGGTGTGGTACACTGCGTCCGGTGCTCCCGTTGCGACTTTCTATATATTGGTGACTGGGACTGGGAGACCGTTTCGCTGAACACCTACGCTTGGTCCGCCAGAGAAAGCAGGATCTCCCAGTGGCCACACATTTTAATTCCACGTCCCATTCCCATTCTGATATGTCTATCCATGGCCTCCTCTACTGTCAAGTTGAAACCACACTCAAGTTGGAGGAACAACACCTTATATACCAGCTGGGTAGCCTCCAACCTGATGGCATGAACATTGATTTCTCTAACTTCCGTTAATGCCCCTCCTCCCCTTCTTACCACATCCCTTATTTATTTATTTATTTGTTTATTTATTTATTTATTTATTTATTTATTTATTATTCCCCCCCCCTCCCCTTATTTTTTCCCTCTGCCCCCTCACAACCACTCCTTGCCTGCTCTCCATCTCCCTCTGGTGCTCCCCTCCCCCTTTCTTTCTCCCTAGGCCTCCCGTCCCATGATCCTTTCCCTTCTCCAGCTGTGTATCCCTTTTGCCAATCAACTTTCCAGCTCTTAGCTTTAACCCTCCCCCTCCTGTCTTCTCCTATCATTTCAGACCTCCCCTCCCCCTCCCACTTTCAAATTTCTTACTATTTTTTTTATCAGTTAGTCCTGACGAAGGGTCTCGGCCCAAAACGCCGACTGTACCCCCTATAGATGCTGCCTGGCCTGCTGCATTCGACCAGCATTTTGTATGTGTTGCTTGAATTTCCAGCATCTGCAGATTTCCTTGTGTTAACTTCACTCAAATTCACTTGTCCCATCACTGAACTATTTCCACAGCCTATGGACTCACTTACAAGGACTCTTCATCTCATGTTCTCGATATTTATCGATTACTTAATTATATTGTTATTTCTTTCTTTTTGTATTTGCACAGTTTTTTGTCTTTTGCTTACAGGTTCTATGCCCAGTTGGTGTAATCTTTCATTGCTTCTATTATGGTTATTATACTATTATGGATTTATGGAGTATGCCCACAAGAAAACGAATCACAGGGTTGTATAGGCTGACATAAATGCACCTGGATCATAAATGTACTTTGAACTTTGAATTGGAAATGGGATCTGATGTGGTTATTGACCATGAATGTGAAGTCATTAAACTTTTTCCTGCTTTGCATTCAGATCCTGGTACTTAACTCCTTGTGTTGACCTTGTATACTATCAGTAAAGTTTCCTGATGGAGTCAGAACTCATCTCGGGCCTCTGGGCACTGAGAATATTTCTACATTCCACCTTGTTGACTAAGGATCCCAGGACTGATTCACAAAGTCAAGATGTCTACCTCTCCTGTATTCTGCCATAACTTACTGTATCCACTTCAAAGTTCTGATACACGGTTGTGCAGCTCAGAGGGCTGCTGCCTCACAGCAACAGAGAACTAGGTTCAATCATGACTTGTCGTGTTGCTTGCGTGGAGTTTGCGAGTTCTCCCTGTGACTGTGTGGGGTTCCTCCAGGTGCTCTGATTTATTCTCACATCCCAAAGATGAGAAAGTTGGGAAGTTAACTGGCCTCTGTAAGTTGTCTCTGGTGTGTTGAGGATCTAAGACAGGAGTTCCTGACATGGACCCCTCGGTTAATGATGGTGTTTATTATTTATTATTTAACTTAATATTAGAAGCCCTTGCTATTGCTCTTCGTGCAGCCGAAAATATTCATGGGATTTTTGTGAATGAGACCACGCACAAGATCTCTCTTTACGCTGATGATTTATTGGTATATATATCTAAGCCTGATGAATCTATTCCTGCTTTGCTAAAATTATTTGACAAATTTGGAGACTTTTCAAGATATAAAATAAATTTTAGTAAAAGTGAATTACTTCCTTTAAATTAATCTGTCTCTATATACGATAATATTTCTTTTAAAGTTACGGATTCTTTTAGATATTTAGGTGTTATAATTACTAAAAAAATATAAAGATCTTTATAAAGTCAATTGTCCTCCTTTAGTGGACTCTATGAACTATTCCTTTAGTAGATGGAGCCCACTTACATTTTCACTTGTTGGTTGTATTCATGAAGTTAAAATGATGATTTTACCAACATTTTTATATTTATTTCAGAATATTCCTGTTTTTTTGACTAAGAAGTTTTTTGATTGTATTTTTTATTTGGGATAATAAAAGACCAATAATTGGTAAATGTCATTTGCAAAAGTTGAAAAAGGATGGCGGTCTTGCTTTACCTAATCTGAGAATGTATTATTGGGCTGTTAATTTGCAGTATATGTCCTTTTGGTTATATTGGGGTGATAGGAATGATTGGCCAGTTTGGGTAGACCTGGAACTGAGAGCTGTGAAACAGTTTTATTTAACTTCATTTTTAGAAGTTGCTTTACCTATACAATTAGCTAAAGTTACTAATTTAAACCTATATCCTGTGGTTAAGCACTCTTTACAAATTTGGCTCCAATTCTGCAATTTTTTTAATCTTAAAAAATTTAAACTTTGTGGTATAATTTATCATAATTACTTTTTTAAACCTTCTTGGAGTGATCCAATTTTTTTACTTTGGAAAAATAAAGGTATTAATTCTTTTTTGGATTTATTTAAAGAAGGCAGATGTCTTTTGAACAATTAGTCGATAAGTATTCTCTCTCATATTCACGCTTTTTACAATATCTTCAAGTTAGACATTTTTTACAAAAATATTTAAGTAATTTTCCTTACGTATTAGAGGCTGACTTGATAGATACTATTATGAATATGAACCCCTTGTCGAAAGGTTCTATTGGAAGGATTTATAATTTATTATTACAATGGGATAAGCGTCCTTTACTTAAGATTAAACAGGATTGGGAGAAGGAACTCAATTTGACTTTTATATGGGAGGATTGGACACGGATTCTGAAGCTGGTTAACTCTTCTTCGATCTGTGCTAGTCATTCACTGATTCAATTTAAAATTGTACGTCGTTACCATTTGACGAAGGAGAGACTTTCTAAAATATTTCCCAATATTGACAAGTATTGTGATAGATGTAAAACTGAGATAGCTACACTGACACATATGTTCTGGTCATGTTCTATATTAAAACAGTTTTGGAAGTCACTCTTTTTGACAATTTCTAAAGCACTCAGAATCAACTTACAACCTAATAAATTGACTGTGCTTTTTGGAATAATTCCTCAAAATATCCATGGTATTTCTGTGTCTGACCAACATGTTATTGCATTTGTTACATTGATAGCTAGGAGAGCCATCTTGTTGACATGGAAGGATATATCAGCTCCTACTTTGTCACAATGGTTCTCTCAAGTGATGCTGTGTCTTAGCTTGGACAAAATCGGAAGTCAAACCTTTGAACCTTTATTTGATTTTGAGAAGAGATGATTCACAAAGTCAAGATGTCTACCTCTCCTGTATTCTGCCATAACTTACTGTATCCATTTCAAAGTTCTGATACACGGTTGTGCAGCTCAGAGGGCTGCTGCCTCACAGCAACAGAGAACTAGGTTCAATCATGACTTGTCGTGTTGCTTGCGTGGAGTTTGCAAGTTCTCCCTGTGACTGTGTGGGGTTCCTCCAGGTGCTCTGATTTATTCTCACATCCCAAAGATGAGAAAGTTGGGAAGTTAACTGGCTTCTGTAAGTTGCCTCTGGTGTGTTGAGGATTTAAAACAGGAGTTCCTGACATGGACCCCTCGGTTAATGATAGTGATCAATGATTGGCATAAAAATGGTTGGGATCTAGAGTGAGTGAAAGGAGTGTGGGGAAGATTTAAAAAATGGGATTATTGTAGGACTGGTATAAATGAGTGATAGAAGGTCAATACAGACCATTCCCTGTGTATCTGCATTCAGTGCCAATAGCTTTTGGAAGCAAAGAGCACCTCCGTTTTAAGAGGACCGATTATGCAGCACCTGGAAGCTGAAGTTTCAGCCTCAACTTGTCATGGTCTGGTCCGTGTAATCTGCATTCTGGTTCATGGTCCGGTCTTGTTCCTTATTCCAGGTTTTTGGGTTTCCCCAGTTTCTGTTAAGGCAGCTGATTTTTGTTTGAGCTGGCTTCACAAATAGCTTCAGGATTCAGCCTCTGGCTGCTGGATTGTTCCTGTCTGTATCCCTTCCCTTCACCTTCCTCCTGGAGCCTCGCCTCGCCTCTGCCTGGAGCCTCACCCTGTTTGGAACTGTCTGTCTGTGTCCACGCCTTCACTAGGTATGTCCGGCCGTTTTGTCGCTACCTAAGCGTGGGGAACTGTCTCGTCGTGTTCAGAGTTCTGAGTAATGAGTCCTGGCCCTACATCCTGTAACCAAGGAGGGGTCCCGGCTCAGTGTTCCATGTTCCTGTCTCTCCCAGGACCAAAGGTTCTGTGTTCTGCATTCCAGTCTCTCCCTCGTCCAAGGCTCTGGGTTCATGTTATGTCCATGTGCCTTGCCCAGCCCGGTGCCGGGATTCCCTCATCCTGTGCTGAGGTTCCCTTGTTCCTTCCAGGAGTCTCTTGTCCTGTCCTGTGCCTCTCCTCATCCTGTAGCCTCGTCTTGTCCTCGCCTGGTTCTGGAGTCCGAGCCCGAGTCAAGACCCAGGTTCTGGGTCCTTGTCCAGTCTCTGTCTTGGAGTCCAAGCCCAGGCTTCTAGTTCCCATTTCCATGTCCTGGTTCCGCTGTCCTTGTCAAGTCCTGGCCCAGGCCCGAAATCCTTGTCTCGTCCGGGGCCTGTGTCATGTCCAGTGTCCTTTCTTCCCCATTTTCTTTGCTTCCTTCTCACGCCTAGTCCTGTTCCTGGTACTTCAGTGTCTGTGTCTTGCACTTGGGTCCGCCCCCAACGCCCACCTTATGACACAACTGTAGTGTAGACTGAAATGATTCAGTTGCAACTCATACTTCCACCATCCAAGTTACATTTGCTGCCATGGCAATTCAGATGGCTGCAACGCCTACGTATACCAGAATTGTAGTGGCTTTAAGGATGCCGTGACCTGCCCTGTAACAGATCCCTATATTTACTGAAGCTAGAGCAGCAGCTGACCATCAAATTATGAGTTGACTACCTGCTTCTAATACAGTAGCATTTGTTTCCGTCATTGTCACACAAGAATGTTATCCGTAATGCTGAAGCACCAGTGCAAGTTCCCAGAATTCTTACTCATTGCATAGAAAGGGAACTTAAGACTTCTTGCCTTCTATTGAAGCTGACACATATTTAAACCTATAATTAATATTCGGAAAACTACTTGCAAAGAGTGAACATAATCTATCCCTGCTTCTGTGCATGGGCCAGGGTCAAAATACAGTCTGGTTACTATTGCCTGGGACTTCTCGCTTTAGGCTTTAATGAATCATACTTCTTCCAAGCTCAACCAAACAGCCTCACCAAATAGAAATCTTCTGACCATCTTGTTTGGTGGAGAATCAAAAATGGGTGCAAAACAAATGACAATCTGCAGGTAGGGGGATACATGGAGAGAAACTGTTGAATCCATTTTGATGGAACACAGCAGTCCTATGAAGGGTCTCGGCCCGAAACGTCGACAGTGCTTCTCCTTATAGATGCTGCCTGGCCTGCTGTGTTCCACCAGCATTTTGTGTGTGTTGTTTGAATTTCCAGCATCTGCAGATTTCCTCGTGTTTGCTCTTTGAATCCATTTTGGGTTGTATTTCTTCATAAGGTTACCAGGTTGGGCCGATCTCTTACTCATCCACACCCCTGATGTAATCATGTCATCATCTGGAATCCTGGCTAGGTGACATCCATTTCTGATGCTGAAATCTGACCACCACAAGAACGCTCCGCAGGAGATATTCCAAGTACAGGTTTTCATTAGGTTTATGGGATCTACTTTGAGGGTTTATGTGAACAGCTTTTACTGGGCATAGGATACTTTCTTGAGAATTCAATGTCTGTGTAAGTTTCCTCTATGTGCTCCAGATTCTTCCTACATTCCAAAAAGGACATGCGAGTTCTGAAGTTGTTGACATACTACATTGGTGACAGAAGCATGGTGATACTTGTGGGCTGCTCCCAGCACATCCTTGGACTGTGTTGGTTGTGAACACAAGTGTAACATTTCACTGTATATTTTGATGTAGCAATATATATGCGGCAATCTTTTTTGCTTTTTACCTTTTGTATATGGCAAAGGTAAGATGAGTTGCTTTTCAAGTGTGTGGCAATGCAATTTCATACATCAAATGTACCTATTAAACTATGGCTTCGGTGATGTGGTGATCAGACTTTTGAATACAAACAAGCTGAACACAGAAAATTCCCAAGATAATGCACCCAATGTATACCACTGTAAAAGCCCATTCTGGGAAGATGCAGCTGGTTCTTCTAGTTCATAAAACCTCTGTTCCTTGGCTCACCAAGTGTGTTGGCTGTGTGCTTGTGACACAGTTTGAGAATACAACAAAGAAACAGTCAGACGAGGACCAATCTCATCAACTGCCAGCCTTCAGTGATTTGATTTGTGCACATAATATCCGAGAAACACAACTATTTCATTTGTTCAGCTGTGTGTTTTATATGGGCAATATCAACTGGCAATGAAACTCTGAGTGAATTATCAGCTGTGGAGCTGAAGAAAATTAGTTCTGTCTGTCATGATTATCTTACTGTCGCATGTAGAATTTGTAGTTTTATATTTGCCATTCCTTTAAAGATATAATGTTTTGTGTGTAACTTCAACAGAAAACTAAATCTATGGTTTTTGCCATTTATGATAAAATGTGAAAAATAGTTTAAAATAATACTGAATATCTAATTTGGTAACTCTATAAATAGCTTGTCAATGTACGTGAAATGTTCCAGGTCTCAGTTTGGCAAAAGAGGAAAAAGTGTTCACAATTTGAAAGTTTTTTTAAAAGGAAGCTTCTTATTCATAAAGACTGGAAAAACTTTTCTGTCAAATGAAAAAAGTAACACATTAAAAAATTAAATAAAAACTTTAGGATATGACTAAGCAAAACAAATATCTAAATGACCTCAAGAAAGCACAGAAATTAATCTTGTGGTTTTGTCTTGTGGCCTAACATTCAGATTGACATCTCTGACAGATTATTGCAAAGTACATTATATAAACAACTATATTTATAAAGAAGCATATCTTTTTGTGTTTCCTGAACCCAATGTTGCTTAAAAGAAAATGAAACAAAACTGATGTTCAGAGCAAGGTCACGGGCTTTTTCCAAAGCTAGGAGAGTTTAAAACTAGTGGGCATAGATTTAAGAAGGGAGAAATTTGTAGGAAACCTGTAGGACATCTTGGATGGCATGTACCCTTTGGGCCATACGTCCTCTTGTCATTTAAAATTTTTTATTTAGCGATACAGTATGGAGTAGGCCTTTCTGGCCCTTTGTGCCACACAACCTCAGCAACCTCATGTTATGTTTTGTAACTTCAAAACATTAACTAATTCAAAGGAAGGCTCAGGAGTCCGAAATGTGAGTTTAACTTTGTGTTTTACTTTAAGTGAGGTGCACATGTATCACTCCACAACCCTGATTAACCCTAACTTAATCATGAGACAATTTACAATGACCAGCTAGCACGCTGTATAACTCTATGGTTAAGGTCCAAACAGGTGTTCCACCTTCAACATAGTTTGTATATGTCATACGAAGGCAAGGCGAGGACATTCCATGCAATGTGCCAAAAGGTCATCCCTGTACAAACGTCAGCTTTGCTGAGACACTTAAAGCCAGTCTCATTGGTGCTGTGTGGCACCAAGATCTCAGGCAGCCTATTGTAGAAGCCTCAGCCCATTGATCACCTGTGACAGGGTTTCAACATCTGATAGAGCTTTGAGAGGTTTTAATAGTTTTAAAATTCTTTGAAAACTCAGATTCAAAAACTGTTAATTAAGAGGAATAAAATTGTATATACAGTATTTTATTAATTAGAGCAGCGCAGTGGTACGTCTAGGAAAGCTGCAGCCTCATTGGTCCTGTGACGTGCATTCAATCCTGATTTCACACCCTTCCTGTTTGGAGCCTGATGTTCTTCCTGTGACCATCTGGATTTTCTTACCGTGTTCCAGTTTCCTCCCACATCCCAAAAAAAACAGTATGCAGATAGGTAAATTAGTTGCCCACTGTAAGTTGCCTTAGTGTCCAGATGTGGAGAGAATAAAATGGCTGAAGGTAGAATGCTGCTTGATGGTCAGCGCAGAGCTGCTGGAGCAAAGGGGCTGATTCTGTGCTATATCTCTAAGGCTTAACAAAACATTTAGAAACCATTATAAATACTAAAGCACAATACTGTAAAATAATATTTTATATCCCTATTGTACAGGCTGAGAATCTATATTTAAATAAATGGAGTGTCATATTCTTTGCCAGATCTGAACCATCTCATCTGAGTGATCAAGCCCAACAAGGTTAAACTTCACAGTTGGACTTTGAGAGGGCTGATTGCCATTGGTTCCCTTTGGAACCACAGGCCAGAGTGAATAAGTTTCAGCCTAACATAATCAAAGGATATATGTTGTTCTAAAGATCACCTTCTCTCAATAATCAACCATTATGCTTGTGAATCTTCTGATCAATTTTCTCCAAAGCTAGCATTTGGAAACAGTGATGAATTGATGTTCCCCAAAGTATTGTAAACAATTCATTAACTTGCCCTGGCAATTGAAAAGTGATTCATTAATCTAACCTGACTCTCCTTTTACTTTGAGCTAGAAAGCAAATAGCAAAACATGGACAACACGAGTGAGTCTGCAGATGCTGGAAATTAATAAAAAACACAAAATGCTGGCAGAACTCAGCAGGCCAGACAGCATCTATGGGAGGAGGTAATAACGATGTTTCGGGCCAAAACCCTTCATCAGGAGTGAAGTAACATGGGATGGTCGAGGGGGGATAAGAAGTGGGGGGAGGGATAAAGTAGAGAGCTGGGAAGTGATAGGCTGGAGGGAAATGGGCTAGGGGGAAGGTGGAGAATTATGGGAAATAAAAGAGAAAGAAAGGTAGGGCTGGGGGGAGAGATTATAGTGAGGGGGGAAAAAGAGAGAGAAAGAGAACCAGACTAAAATAATAGATAGGGATGGGGGTAAGGGTGGGGGGGCAGGGGTATCAACGGAGGTCTGTGAGTTGAATGTTCATGCCGGCAGGTAGGAGGCTACCTAGGTGGGAGATAAGGTATTGCTCCATCGACCTGCGTGTGGCCTCATCTTGACGGTAGAGGCGGCCATGGACAGACATGTCGGAGTGGGAGTGGTCTGTGGAATTGAAGTGTGTGGCCACAGGGAGATCCCGCCACTGCTGGACTTGCCTGCTCCTTGGAAGGGAAATTGCAAGGATCAGCTTTGTGATGTCAGAAGCAGCATGCTGAAGTTTACTGTCGAATTGTATTGTTTTGCTTAACAGTAACCTGCTGATATGAAAATACAGTGGTTAGCTACTCCTCACAGGCCCCAGCAACCCAGTTCATTCCTGATCTCTAGTGTTGTCTGTGTGGACTTTACTTGTTCTCCCTGAGAAACAGAGAGAGGTTCCTCCGTGTCCTCCAATTTCCTCCCAGGAAACAAAAACATTCCAATTGTTAGAATCACGTAAAGTACAGCACAGAAACAGGCTCTTTGGCCTATCTAGACTATGCTGAACCATTTAAACTGCCTTCTCCCATCGACCTGAAGTGGGACCATAGCCCTCCATGCTTCAAGCATCCGCCTACCTACCCAAAACTCTCTTAACATTGAAATCAAGCTCACGCGCATCACTTGTGCTGGCAGCTTGTTCCACACTCTCAACCTTCTGCGTGAAGAAGTTTCCCCTCATGTTCCCCTTAAACTTCTCACCTGTAACCCTCAGGTTCGGCCAGCATGCGTTTGTCTAGAGGAAGATGGCCTCTGGCCCAGCCAAACTGAGAAATCTCGTTTGTGTGGATGCTGCGTGATGTGTTGCCCGGTTACAAATCCGAACTGCTAAGTATCAGACGGTACACCATATGCAATTAAACAATTGAACTTCATAAATCTTAATCTGACTATAGGGTTAGTAAAGAAAATAAAAAGAAAAAGGGCTTATTTTAATGAAACGGTCTAATACACATGTTGGAGCTCAAGGTTCCCATGTTGTATGACTCCATTATATGTTCATTATTATGTAAAGAAAGATTGTACTGACTGGACTAAGTGACTCTGAGTATAACTGTAAATGGATGTTCATACATATTAAGACAAAGAACTAGACAATTGCTATCTGAGATCATCCTGACAAATGTTCTGTCAGCCTCTGAAAGGAGTAAAGCAGCACAGAGAGTGACACAGATATCCTATTTAGTTCAAGCAGGGTGAGCAGGCCCAATGGCTTTTACCCTTAGGCTATATTATGATGTTTTTAGATAGTGTGTAGTTCAGTCACACATCTAAAGGTGATAGATTACTTACAGCAGTGACTAGAACTTCTGTTTCCAACATAATATCTTCTGAGGCACAAATGCAAACTTGTGGGGGGAAAAAATGACTCTACCACATGAGACAAACTTCCTGCTGAGCTCCAACCACTGACTTACTCACTCACTTGGAATTTTCTTTCATGTTACCACGGCATGACAATCTCAATAAAATCCATTTTTATAGAGCCACTAGGTAAATCCATTGAAAGTATTCTTAGTAAGTTCACCAACACCATGAGATAAATTTTTTAAACCATGTAGCAATAAAACAGCTCTTACACATAAGCAAGACAAATAACCAATTATTCACATAACAAGGCTGTGAAAAGATATAAGTAAACAGGAATTATAATATATTGCACTAAACGTATCATGAACATAAGTGAAATTTTGTCTTTTTGATAAGTTGCAAGTGACAAAGTCATTGATTAGGTTCTATAGTTTCAAAATATAAAAATGGTGAGTTCATAGTATTACGACAACATGATGCATATACAAATCCTGGAGATGTTTTTAATGACAAATATTCTCTGTAGGTGAAAGAACTTAGTGAAATAAATCTTGAGTGTGGCTATCTAAGCTCACACTTCAGTACAATACTGCAGGATTGTTGGAAGTGTTATCTTTCCAATGAGTTGTTAAACTGTGACTGCCTATTCTCAGAGAAAAACATTAAGATACTATGGCATTATTTTGAAACAGGGTGGTGTTCTGGCCAAACTTTTTCCCTTGCTGAACTTCTGAAAACAGATAAATCTACTGATTATCATTTCACTGTTTGAATCATTTTCCAATGGGAAATTCTTTATGCATGGGCCCTTTATTAAATGGTGCCGATGAAGAGTCTCAGCTCAAAGCATTGACTTTGCATTCCTCCTCCTAGATAGAGTCATAGAAAAGTTCAGCACAGAAACAGGCCCTTCAGTCCACCTAGTCCATGCTGAACTATTTAAGCTGCCTACTCCCATCAACCTGCACTGGGACCACAAATAATGAAGAAGCAAGCAGAGACAAAGCTGATTCAAAGGAAGGGGCATGTGGACGCATTGCAAAGACGAGGAACAATGTGTTCAAGATGTGGTTGCAGACAGAATTTGTATCACTGTCGCTGTTTGAGTAAACAATTTGGAGATGAGTCAATGTGGAAGAGCTTTGATGATTGTCCATCTAACCTGGGTGAGAGGTTGGATCACTCCAAGTGCCAAGCAGATTAGGCAAGATCCAGAATAGCTTTGGCCTATGTGGTCCAAGCACGTCCCTGCGCTGGGATCTGGGTCCTGGTTCGAGGCACTACTCGGTGCTTGGACAATTTAAATGCTGGTCCAGATAGACAGGAAGACCTGAGCATTGGGACCGGAGGTGTGGTGAACTACATATACCTGTCTGGACATGCCCCCTCTGCTGACTGCTCCTGTGGCTCCTCCCACAGACCCCTGTATAAAGGCGATTGGAGGCACTGCTCCTCCCTCAGTCTCCAGGATGTTGTGTGAAGGTCTCTTGCTGCTGACAGTGCTTTCTTCCAGCTAATAAAAGCCTATCTCGCCTCACGTCTCCGAGAGTTATTGATGGTGCATAAGGAGGCAAGGCTGATTTTCCTCGCTCTCCCGCATTGTTCATTCCTCTCTCCAGCGGCTGTCATTTCTACGAGTTTATGCCAATTTTGCCTCCCAAATATGATGAACTGAGATGGCTTGGGCCTGCTCTGGTTGCTTCGGGAAGTGGATATAAAGAACCTATCTGGTTCAGAATGCTATTGTTTCTATTGTTTGCATGATGTCTGTTTTTTCCCCCTCTTTTATGGTCTTTTTAATTAGGTTCTTTGTGTTTCTTGCTTTGTGGCTGCATGTAAGCAAACATATCTCAAGGTGTATAAATTATACATTCTTTGATAATAAATGGACTTGAATTGAGTAAATGTACTTGAATCTTGACCATAGCCTTGCACACCGCTACCATCTATGTACCTATCCAAACTTCTCTTAAACATAGAAATTGAACTCACATTCACCTCTTGCACACCCATGGCCCTTGAGTGAAGAAGTTTCCCTTCATGTTTCCCTTAAACTTTTCAGCTTTCACCCTTAACTCATGACCTCTGGTTGTAATCCCCACCAAGCTCAGTGGTAAAAAGCCTTTTTGCATTTACCTTATCCATACCCTTTATAATTTTGTATACCTGTACCAAATCTCACTAAATCTTCTACATTCCAAGGAATAAAGTCGTAACCTATTCAATTTTTCCTTATAACTCAGGTTATAATGCAGTAATTGTTTCCATTTAGATGTTCGATCTTTATTATATGATGTTTTGAATAAAGACACAAAGGCATATACTTCTCATACACAGGACCTTGATGAGGAACAGAATAAAGTTTCTCTGTACTCTTTCAACCTTATTTACACCTTTCCTATACGTAGGTGACCAAAACTGCACACAATACTCCAAATTAGGCCTCACCAACATCTTGTACAACTTCAACATGCTGAAGTTGTATAAGATGCTGCCTGACTGGCTGAGTTTTCCCAGCATTTTGTGTTTATTGTGCCTTTCGCAAATGGTTTGTGAAGTTACATGGCCCTTATGAATTCATATATGATTCCACTATCATTACATAATATTTAGATCTTCATAGGGTAAACTGCAGGTTGAGTTCAATATTTTTGGTTTAACACTGAATTAATATACCATGGTGTGTATCAGCATTAGGTTCAAATAACACAACTTTTGTGGTATAGAAATGTTTTGATCACTGATCCTCGTGAGTGCTGAAATTCTTAAACTTGCATCATTTCAGATTTTGGCAGAAGAGGTGAATACATAACACAAGAGTGAAGCAATGTGTATGTTGGAAGGTAGAAAAAATGTATTCATAAGTAGAGGCACAGAGTATAAAACCAAAGGCAATATGACAATTTTTTTTTTTAATTGTCCTGGCCACAGCTGAGTCATTGCTGCAGTTGAAATTCTTGTATTCCTGCAATTCTGGTTGCCATAATTTAGGCAGAAGTCAAGCCTTCAGAAGTTTCAAAAATTTTGGGTTCAGGCACTTGTGAAAGTAGGAATGTGTGGAGAGAGCAGATTGTTCTCCTTAGTGCAGAGAAAATTTAGAGAAACATTCAGATAAAGAAGGATTTGGCATAGCAGATGGTGATTGTTTCCATTTAGATCACTGGTCTTCTTTACATGGTGTTTTGAAAAAAGCGCGAGAATATTATACTCGTAGTACACAATGTTGAGGACACACTTAGAGTATTATGTGCAGTTTTGGGCTCCTTACCTAAGAGAAGATGTACTGGCTATAAAGGAATGCAGTAAAGAATCACCAGAGTTATTCCTGGGATGGTCAGTCTGCCATACGAGAAGATACTCAACTAGATTTGTATTTACTGCAGTTTGGAAGAATGAGAAGGGTTCAAATTGGAACTTATACAACTCTGATTGGATTAGGCAGATGTAATGTGGGGAGTTTGTTTCTCAGGGCTGCCGTATCCAGAATGAATGACCACAGTCTCTGGTTACAGGGCACGAGATTTAGAACTGAAATAAGGAGAAACTCCTTCCCATAGTTAGCTTGTGGAATGCACTACAACATACGGAGGCAGAGACAAATGTGCTGAGTATTTTTAAGAAAGAGATAAATATCGAAATGCCAAGGCATCAAGAAATCTATGCAGAGAGCTGGGTTGTAGTGTTGAGGTAGATGATGAGTCATGCTTATATTGAATGATTTAGCAAACACAAAGGAACTATATGCTAAGGCGCAAAGGCAGTTAATGAATCTTTGACTTGATTTGCCACTACGTCATAAACCAAGTTTTTCTCTGCTCACATTTTTACCCTTACACTCGCAAATCTGAATGTGTCTTTGATCCTATAATTAGGATCAAAAACACTTACCAAAGAGAACATCTACCGCTTTAGCCACCACCACAACTCCTTTTGTTGCAAAGGTCTTGTAATTATTCTCTAACAGGACATCAGCAGGAAATCATTTTCCTTCAGCACACACAAAATGCTGGAGGAGCTCAGCAGGTCAGGTAGCATCAATGGAGAGAAATAAACAGTTGATATTTCAGACTGAGATGCTCTATCAGGACTGGAAAGAAAGGGTGCAAGAGGTGGAAGAGGGAGGAGTAGTTCAAGCTGGCAGGTGATACGTGGGGAAAAGATGGGTGGGTGGGGAAGGGGAATGATGTAAGAAACTAGGAAATGATAGATGAAAGAAGTAAAGGACTAAAGAAAGAATCTAAAAGGAGTGGACAGTGAACCAAGGAATTTCCCTCCATGACTCAAATGATTTGAGTCAGTCATTTACCTGTTTTTCTTAAGTAAGTGATTAAAAATGTATATAAAGAAATGCATACAGCATTCCCCCTACCAATGAACTTCCTGTTAAATGCCTACAGCTAATAGTTTGCTCGTAATGAATTATCCATTGAAAAAATCATTACTGCCTAAGGCCTGGACTTTCCCAGATTCCATCCCACTCCAGATCTGAGCTTAGTGTATCCACCTTCCAAGGCTGGGTCCAGTCCATCTACAGCTGCACTTCTGTGCTTCTATCAATATTGCTAATGATTGATCATCTGGAACTTTGCAACTTCTCTGTGGTATTCTTATTTTTCTTTGACTTGACACTTGATAGACAAGTAGCTGATCTTCCTATTTGGTGAAACAGAAGAATTTGATCATATAAAAGTAAAACATTTATTGCATTGAACAATTAACATACGGAAATTCTCTCCCAGTGTCCAGGCGAACATCATTTGCTCAGACAACTTCATTGAAACAAATTGGTCTATGAATTCAAAAAGCAAACAAAAACAAAACTGGAAGAGCTGGACTAACACACGCAAAATGCTGGAGGAACTCAGCAGATCATTCAAAAGTTCAAAGGTTGAAATGTTCATTTTATTGTCAATGTATGTAAAAACAATATAACTCTCGTATTCGCCTTCTTCAGAAAGCCATGAAATACAGAAAAAAGCTTGGGAGTTGTTGAAAGAAAGACATCAACATTCCCCCCCCCCCAACAAGAAAAGGAAAAAGAAACAAACAAAACTTGCAAACACCAAACACCTCACCCCCTCACTAACACAAAAGACTAACAGACCACCCACATGGAAAATGGCAGCTGGAACACCAAACTCCAAACACCCCAATCCATCCCTTGCACAAAAACCAACAGATCGCCCACCTCTGCGGAATACAGCAGCCAGAACCTCAGCAACACAAAACCCTCAACTCCCAACCCCACCCTTGCAAAAAAAAACCGAGCAACAACATCAAACTGACAACCCACTCCCCCACAAAAAAAGGACAACGGCAACAGCATCACACCCCCAAAACTGTCTCCCACACACAAAAGCCAACAGATCGCCCACACAGAAAAAAACAACAAGAACATCAGACACCAAACCCCCAACCCCTCCCTCACACAAAAACCAACGGATCACCCATCCAGAACCCCAACCTGCCAAATGGCAACAAGAAAGAAAATACAGAAAACTGAAGGAGAATAATATAAACTACAGTCCAATATTCACATAAATTGCAGAATTTTGAAAACGTCCTCCAGGCAGAGCCCAAGAGGGCAGGTGCTCAAACTCGGTTCTTCTGTGAAGAGCGACTGCCGCACCGCTGACCTGTTGCTCTCTGACCACCACACTGCCAATCCACCTGCCAACCGCCATCAACTACCATGGAGAGCGACCACTAACCTCTTCTGCATTCACCTCAATGATTCAATCTTCCTCAATGCTTCAAACTGGCTTCGATCATGGTCCCGCTCCCCATCTCTGGTCTTCTGCATAAGAAAGCTCGTGCTTGTGGTCCTCTCTAGAGAAAGAAAGCTAGATCACTTGTTCAGACTTCAATCTGCATGTCACAGGCTCCAATAGTTTCTGAAACACAATCAAGACAGAAAGAACAAGCAGGAGGCATAGAAAAAGTGAAATAGTTGAAGAGATTGGGTATCAAGAAGATATCACCCAAGGAACCATTGCTCGTTAGCGCTATTTTGACTAGAAGATGTGTCCATATCTATAGAGAAAAAATGAATGACCAGAGGGTAGTACCTTGAGGCAGATAAATGAAAACAGTGGGGAGGTAAAAGAATGATGAAACATTGATTTGCAGAACACAGCTTATGGAAGATCTGATATCATAATCTGCCAACACAGACAAAAGAGGAAAGGTTGTTTACACACGTCTCGGCCTGAAACATTGATTGTACTTCTCCCTATAGATGCTGCCTAGCCTGCTGCGTTCCACCAGCATTTTGTGTGTGTTGTTTGAATTTCCAGCATCTGCAGATTTCCTCGTGTTTGTGAGGAAAGGCTGGTTAACTGAAACTGTAGGGCTGTTAAGTGTCTAAACCAGGCGTTCCCAATCTGGGGTCCATAGATCCCTTACTTAATGATATTGGTCCTAGGCATAAAAAATGTTGGGAAACCCTGGTCTAGACAGGAGTTGAGCTGGTATTCCTGGGACTTGTGCTGGGCTCCAATGGAACAGTAGGAATTCTTTGAAGTAAGAGTGAGACAGATAATTTAAGTAATATGCAACTGTAACATGAGGGTCACCCTTTCCAACCAATATCTGCAAAGCAGTCTGCAGCAGGTTTCTCTAATGGAAATCATATGCCTTTATAGAGCACTCAGATCCCTCTGATTATGGCCCTCTGAGCTATTTCAAGGAAGCCCAATGTAAGCTCTGGGCACTACTCCTCATTTTCCATCTAAGCACATTGCAGTCCTCTGGGTACAATTTGAATTATACAATTTCAGATAAATGGTATTTCTTGTTTATGTCATTTCTGATGCAAAGTCACACACCTGAAGCACTAACTCAGATTTTCTCTCTCCACAGATGCAACCTGACCAGCCGAGTATTTTGTATGCTCTTAAATTTCAGATTTCCAATAACTGCTGTGTTCTGTTTCATTATTACTTCCCACTCTATTGCTTTCATCCACCTCTGTTTCAAAATGATTGAAAGCACTTGTCTTCCTCTCTTGGAAGCACGAATAGCGTTTCTGTCAGTTAAGTTTGGTCTCCATTATATCAAAGGCATTTCTTTTGAATTGAATTGACTTTATTATTTACATCCTTCATATACATGAGGAGTAAAAATCTTTATGTTATGTCCCCATCTAAATGTTCAATGTGCAATTGATAGTAATTTGTAATAAATAGATGTACAACGGGACAGTCAATATAACATAGAAATAAAATTGTATCAGCATGAATTAATCAGTCTGATGGCCAGGTGGAAGAAGCTGTCCTGGAGCCTGTTGGTCCTGGCTTTTAGGCTGCAGTATCGTTTCCCGATGGTAGCAGCCAGAACAGTTTGTGGCTGGGGCAACGCGGGTCCCCAATAATCCTTCAGGCTCTTTTTACACACCTGTCTTTGTAAATGTCCTGAATAGTGGGAAGATCACATCAACAGATGCGCTGGGCTGTCCGCACCACTCTCTACAGAGTCTTGAGCTTGAGGGAAGTAAAGTTCCCATACCAGGCAGTGATGCAGCCCCTATAGAAAGTTCTTAGCATTTGGGGGCCCATACCAAACTTCCTCAACCATCTGAGGTGAAATAGGCGCTGTTGTGTGTTATTCACCACACAGCCAGTATTGTTACAAACGTGCCACAACTCTGAGGGGCCGAAGGGTACAAAGTAGCCCCCTCCTTTTTGAGAATCACAAGATCGCTATTAATGTGGGTCTGGGACCCAGGAAATGAGAGCGAGACACGCAGAATCCACAAGGGGTTTGGAATGTCCTGGCCCCTCAGCGAAACAAAGCCACGGAAAACGGCCATTGTCTCTTGGAGATGGAATTGTGTATTGAGTACTGTACTATTCATTGAAGCCCTCAGGGAATGACCAGAGTGGGCTGGTTGAGGGATGGCATCCTTCCAACCTGATTGACATCTGAGACCCCGTGAGTAAGGATAAAAGAAGGTCTGGGGAACAACCCCTTCAGACGCACCAGGAGAAACGCTAGAAATCCCTTGACAGCATTTAATAGCGACAGCCGGTGGGACCCGCGTGCGTCCTTTCCCGTTGCCTGGGATTGGCGGGACTGACCACGGAAGAACGGCTTAGCTAAATAGCAAAAGGAGCTGGTCACACGTGACCAGCTACACCGACGGAACTCTCGAAGGATTGACATCATAAAAGGAATTGGCAAGTTTTAAACTCTCTCTCTTGACTCCAACCAAAGGCTGCAGCCTGCATGAACTTCAGTGACTTTTATACTTCCATCGAACAATACATTATCCCCTAGACTACGATAGAGCTATTTCTTATTGATTATTATTATACCCGCGCTTTTAGATTTAGTATTGACGACGTATATTATCCGTATGCTTGCATTGATATTATTTTTGTGTATTTTTATCAATAAATTCTGTTAAAAATAGTACCATCAGACTTCAACAGACCTCTCTATCTTTGCTGGTAAGTGACCCAGTTACGGAGTACATAACAGTATGTACAGACCACGTGAGATCCTCAGTGATGTGTATGTCAAAGAACTTAAAGCTGTTCACCATCTCAACCCCAGATCCATTGATGTCAATAGGGGTGAGCCTGTCTCCATTCCTCCTGTAGTCCACAACCAGCTCCTTTGTTTTTGCGACATTGAGGGAGAGGTTGATTTCTTGACACCACTGTGTCAGGGTGATGACTTCTTCTCTGTAGGCTGCCCCATTATTATTTGAGATTAGGCAAATCAATGTAGTATCGTCAGCAAATTTCATTAGCAGATTGGAGCTGTGGGTGACAACACGGTCATGGGTATACAGAGAGTAAAGGAGGGGACTTAGGACACAGCCCTGATGGGCACCTGTATTGAGGGTCAGAGGGGCAGAGGTGAGGGAGCCCACACTTACCAGCTGGCGGTGATCTGACAGGAAGTCCAGGTTCCAGCTACACAAGGCAGGGTGAAGGCTGAGGTCTCTGAGCTTCTTGTTGAGCCTGGAGGGAATTATGGTGTTGAATGCTGAACTGTAGTCCAAAGAAAGCATTCTCACATAAGCATCCTTCTTCTCCAGATGTGTAAGGATGCTGTGTAGACTGTGGCTAGTGTCATCTGTCGAGTGGTTGTGAAGGTTGGCGAAATGTAAGGGGTCCAGTGTGGGTGTCAGCATGCTGCAGATGTAGTCCTTGACCCGCCTCTCAAATTCATTAACCTTCCTCCTCTTAAACACACATTTGTTTTCCTCAATTTTCCTGTTCTAATGAAAGGCCATTGATCTCAAACATTGACACCTTTTTTCTCCTTGGATACTGTTTGACTTGATGAGCACAATATTTTCATTTTTGTTGCATTATTTTATACATCCATCTACTAAAAGATGTTACAGTGACTGTCAAGGTGATCCATGTTATAATTCAGTAAACACATTTCAAAAATAATGAACTGATTTCAAAATATGTTGGAATATCTAGAACACATAATGAAAGTCCACCATTTTTGATGGGTGTAATTAGATAGTGTGGAGAATTATGAAGTAGATGAATTTCACAACTGGAACCATCTATCTAGATATTCAAGTTATGACAATGAATAAATTTGATTATTCCTGCTATGACAGACAACATAAATAATTGGAAATGTATTTTTCAAGGGATGTAAATAACAAGTGACATTGTTGGCACTGGTGGGACAAATTATTTAATGTTCCAAATCTCATATAAACATTGAGATAGAATTGCACAGCAAGAAATGAAAATAAATATTTTTGCCAAAAAGTAGATTAATAATAATTCTTTTATTGGCTGTTTTGTGTGAATAATTTTAATCTGGAAAAAGGGATACATTGATAAATTCTCACCAAATACTTATATACTATCCGATTATGGCATTAACTTGGAAGAGAAATTTAATAGAATAAATTTAGAAATGCTGGAAGAACTCGGCCAATTAAACACCATTTGTGGAAACAGAAACCAGTCAACGTAAGGGTCATTGAATACTCCAAACCCCGAGGAAGCGTCCCCTGCACAGTTTTCTCTTTCCACGGTTAACTGAGTTCTCTCAGCATTTTCAAACAAGAGAAAATCTGCAGACGCTGGAAATCGAAGCAACACACACAAACTGCTGGGGGAGCTCAGCAGGCCAGGCAGCATTTATGAAAAAGAGTACACAGTTAACATTTTAGGCCAAAATCCTTCATCAGGACTGGAGAAGGAAAAATGGTAAGTCAGAGTAAGGAGGTGGGGGAGGGAAGGAAGAAGTACAAAGTAGTAGGTAATATGTGAGACTGGGAGAAGGGGAGGAGTGAAGTAAAGAGCTGGGAAATCAATTGGTGAAAGAGATAAAGGACGGAAGAAGGGGAAATCCGATAGGAGAGGACCAGAAGGCCATGGAAGGGAAGGGGGAGGATCATCAGAGGTGATAAAGGGAAAAGGGAATGGGGAATGTTGAAGTGGGGGAATGGTAATTACTTGAAGTTCAAAAAATCGATGTTCCTACCATCAGATTGGAAGCTACCCAGACGGAATATCAGGTGTTGCTCCTCCAATCTGAGTGTGGCTTCATCATGGCAGTAGAGGAGGCCGTGGACTGACATGTCGGAATGGGATTGGGAAGTAGAATTAAAATAGGTGGCTAGCAGGAGATTTGAATCAGATTTATTATCACCGGCATATATCATGAAATTTGTTAACTTAGCAGCAGCAGTACAATGCAATAAGTGATAATATAGAAAAAATAAGTAAATCAATTACAGCAAGTTTACATATGCATATGAAATAGATTAAAAATTGTGCAAAATCAGAAATAGTATATATTAAAGAAATGAGGTGGTGTTCATGGGTTCAATATCCATTTAGGAATCATATGGCAGTGGACAAGAAGTGGAGAAGAGTCACTGAGCTGAAAGCATTAAGCCTTTGTACCTCCTTCCTGACAGTAACAATGAGAAGAGGGCATGTCCTGGGCAATGGGGGTCCTTAAGAATAGACATCGCCGTTCTGAGGCACCGCTTCTTGAAGATGTCATATTACAGAAGTTATTACATGAGATGGAGCAGACTAATTTTACTACTATCTGTAATTTATTAGTTTCTTTCGGTGTTGTGCAGTAGCCACCACAGCACCCCACCCCCACCCCCCATACCAGACAGTGATGCAGCCTGTCAGAATGCTCTCCATGGTACAGCTATAAACGTTTGAGTGTTTTAGGTGACAATCCAAATATCTACAAACTCCTAATGAAATATCACTGTTGTCTTGCCTTCTTTATAGCTGTATCGATATGTTGGGATAGGGATAGATCCTGAGAGATCTTGACAACACAGAACTTGAAATTGTTCACTCTCTCCACTTTTGATCCCTCTATAAGGATTGGTCCGTGTTCCCTCGTCTTATCCTGCCTGAAGTCCACAATCAGCTCTTTTGTCTTACTGACATTGAGTGCAAGGTTGCTGCTGTGACTCCAATCAACTAGCTTCATCTGTGCTTGAGATCCCACTTTATATGGCAAATGGAACACAGGTGTTTAGAGAAGCAGTCCAGAGATTACTCAAACTACCAGTACCCTGCCCCTCCTTCACCATGTCCCATTCCCATTTCCCTCTCTCACTTTATCTCCATACCTTCACATTATCTCCCTCTGGTGCTCCTCCGTCTTCCCTTCCTTCCATGGCCTTCTGTCCTATTCTATTAAATTCCACTTCTCCAGCCCTTTATCTCTTTCACCAATTAACTTCCCAGCTCTATACTTCACCCCTCCCCCCTCCCGGTTTCACCTATCACCTACCACCTTGTACTTCTTAACACAAAGTGCCCTGCAGATGCTGTGGTCAAATCAAGACGTACAAAAAAGCTGGATGAACTCAGCAGGTCGGGCAGAATCCGCTGAAAGAAGCAGTCAACATTTCGGGTCGAAACCCTTCGTCAGGACTAAAGAAGGAGGGGGCAGGGGCCCTATAAATAAGGTGGGGAGAGGGTGGAAAACCAATCAGAGGAAAGATCAAGGGGTGGAGGAGGGGAAGCAAGGAGGGGATAGGCAGGAGAGGTGAAGAAGGAATCTAAGGGGAAAGCACTATGGGTAGTAGAAGAAAGCAGAGTCATGAGAGGTGATAGGCAGCTAGAAGAGGAGACAGAGTAGAGGTGGGATGGGGAAGGGAGAGGGAGGGAATTACCGGAAGTTGGAGAATTCGATGTTCTCATGAGAGGTGATAGGCACCTTGTACACCTTGTACTACTTCCTCCCCTCCCCCCACCTTCTTACTCTAACTTCTCATCTTTTTCTCCAGTCCTGATGAAGGCCAAAACATTGACTGTTTACTCTTTTCCATAGATACTCCCTGGCCTGCTGAGTTTCTCCAGCATTTTGCGTGTGTTGTTTAGATTTCAAACATTTGCAGATTTTCTCTTGTTTGCAATTAAACAACATTTGTGGAGTTGGAAGGCAGTCAATGTAAGGGTCCGTGAATATTCTGAGCCCAGAGGAAACGTCCTCAGCCTGAATTACTTGCTGTTTTCTCTTTCCACAGAGGCTGATTAACTGGCTGAGTTCTCCCAGCATTTTGGGTTTTTTTTGTTTTGGATTCCAGTATCGGCATTTTCTTTGTTTTCCACTTAATGGGATAGTTATCCAGTGAAAATAGATTGAGAAAAGGATCACAATACAATAGGATACTCACAACCTTGGAATTTCATTACCAATCCGCTGTTAACTTCTCCAAAGCTCACATCCTATTACCACAGCCTATAAAGGAAGTCAATAAGTTTATTTATACTCTGTTCCTACAGCACCAGCCCCAGCAGTACCATTCCGTGTTCACCAAGATTATCAATGTCATAATTATTTGACTGTGGTGTATGCAATAATAAATAAATAGGGTATATAATAAAAATCCTTTTCCCATGGCAGGATGTGCATAGATTTAAGATGAGAAGGGTTTAAAAAGATTTTTTCTTCCACACAGAGGGTGGTTAAAGTCAGGATTACATTGCCTAGAGGTGGTGGAGGTGATACCCTTAAGACAGGTATGCAAATCACTAAAGATTGGCATATCATTGGTCAATGGGATCAATGTCGATAAGCAAAATGGGTGGCCTGGGGATGATGAACCCAAGAGCTTGTTTCTATGCTTTATGGCTCTCTGACACTATGACAATCTACAGTGGAGGTACTATCATGCTGTATTGGACGGAGACAGAGCAAATCTGACAGCTCCAAACTGGGGCATTTGTGAAAGGATAATTGCCAGTGCCAGAGTATACCACACCACAGCATATCACTCATTCTCCCGTCATCATCAAGCGGAAGTGTCAACTCTTTCGAGGAGAGCAGAAGAATATTAGAACAGCAGCACTGAACTCAAATAGGAAGTGTTACAGTATGATCTGCAGGTGAGCCTGTAGAAAAAATATGATGCAGGTGGAATTGGGTATTTCTGCTTGCAGGTGCCGTTTCACTAGCTTGCCATTCTGTTCTGGACCACCTGAATAACAGGCTACTGTTCACACTACAACTACATTTCACACCGCATCACAATTGTCCCATCAAACTTATTACCAAGCTCCAAGAGCTGGGTCTCAGAAGCTCTCTTTGCCACAGGATCCTTGATCTCCTCAGTGGAATACCACAATCAGTGTGGATTGGTAACAGCGTCTTCTACTTATTGGTCATCAACGCAACGTGGGTGTGTTTGGTTAAGTCTCTGGTCCACTCTCTTTACATTTAGAGCTTTGATGTAAAGCTCAGCTCCAACACTATCTACAGATTCGCTGAAGACACCACTAGCATTGGCCAAATCATGGGTGGTGATAAATTCATGCACAGGAGTGAGATTGAACAACTGCCTGAATGGTGCCACAATAACAGCCTCTTACTCAGTAACATCAAAACTAAGAAATTAATCATTTTCTTCAGAAAGTCAGTGTCAAAAGACCAGATGTCAGTTTTCAGTGGTGGGTCAGAGGAAGAGAGAGAGACAGCTTCAGATTTCTAGACATTAACATCTTGGGCGATCTGTTGTGGGCCCAGCACATAGATGTAATCATATAGAAGGCTCACCAGTAGCTCTGCTTTGAAAGAGCCCAAGGAGAATTGACGTGTCACAAACCATATCCTGACTGGTTGCATCAAGGATTGATACGGCAATTCCAACACACATGAATGCACGAGACTGCAGAGAGTGGCGGAGTCAGCAGTCCACCACAGGCACAGCTCTCCCCAGCATTGAAAGCATTGACATGGGGCAGTGCCCCAAGAAGGTAGCTTTGAGGATCCCCACCATCCAGACCATGCCCACCTCGGTGCTAGAATCAGGCAAGAGGCCTGAAGTCCCATACAACCAGATTCAGCAACCTCCAATCCTGATGATGGATCTCAGCCTGAAACATGAACTGTTTCCAGAGATGCTGCCTGACCTGCTGAGTTCCTCCAGCATTCTGAGCTTTGTGTATCTCGCTCTGGATTTACAGCGTCTGCAGAATGTCTTGTGTTCAGACTCAGGAACAACATTTTCTGCAATCATCAGGTTTTTGAATTAACCTGCACAACCCTCACCTTACCTCAGCAATGGAGTACAATAGAGTACCTATCTTGTATGATAAAGATGAAGTCTTGATCTCTCAATCTTCCTGATGATGGCCCGTATATATTATTTGTCTACCTGCACTGCACTTTTACTGTAACCGTGGCATTATTTTATTCATTCTGCTATTACTTTTCCTTGTGTACTATCTTTTTTTATTAAACTTTTTTTTATTGTGTTTTCAAATAGTTACAGAATAAAAGTGTGTGAAAAAGAAAATATGTGTTACCCATCCCCCCTCCCCTCAACCCCTCCCCCCTAACATCCCTATTGGAAAAAAAGAAGAAAGAAAGAAAGAAAGAAAGAAAAAAAAAGGAATGCCTGGATATTGGAAGATCCCCACATGCTCCATGGAGTTCGTAATAACTTTAGTATATATATTTATTTCTTTCCCCAAGTAACCAATTATTTCATCTTCGGAGCACCTATATATTTAATCCTATCTTTTGTAAATATGTGTACTATCTTAGTGTACTTGAGTTCAGAGTAAAATGTCTGATAGCATGTGGAATGAAACTTTTCACATGTACATGTCTTACAAGTGGCAATAATAATGTGAGAATAATAAAGAGTTAATATATGAATTTGTCTCCAAGGCAACACACACAAAATGTTGGAGGAACTCAGCAGGCAGCATCTATGGAAAAGAGTAAACAGTCATCGTTTCAGTCCGAGAAGGAAAGGAAGGGGGAAGGAGTCAAACTATGAAGGTGGGGGAAGGGAGGAAGAATTACAAGATAATAGGTATACCTATAATAGGACACCTATTACAAGGTAATAGGTGAAACCTGGAGACGGGGAGGGGGTGAAGTAAAGAGCTGGGAAGTTGATTGGTGAAAGAGATAGAGGGCTGGAGAAGTGGGAATCTAATGGGAGAGGACAGAAGGCCATGGAAGAGAGGAAAGGGGGAGGAGCAGCAGAGGGAGGTGATGGGCAGGTAAGGAGAGAGAGGCTGAGTTCTTTTTATTGCATTAATATCTTGTTTTGCACAGCCTTTCTCTTCACTGCTTTGTATTGCAAACAAGGGTTTAATTTTATCTATATCTTCTGTGCATTGGAGTCTCCTTATCAGGCTGTGATACAACCAGGCAGAACTCTTTCCACCATCAATCTACAGAAACTTTAAGAATTTCCTGCCTTGCTCATCGTCATCCACCCCAACCAGTTCCATCTTTCATCTATCATCCCTTACTTCATCTGGGCCTCCCACTTCTGTATCCTAGCCATCCTTCTTAGTCTTGGGCCAAAGTGTTGTCTATCTCTTTCCCTCCACAGATGCTGCTCGACCGGCTGAAGTCTTCATTCAGTTTATGTTTTACCTATCATCTGCGGGTTAAACCCAGAAACCCTTTACCTGACATTTGTGGGTATATCTTTACCAACAGCCAGCTCCTTTCCGGAATCAGCTGGAACAGTATTGAAGTGCCAACAATACCAGCAGCCTGTGAATAAAAACAGTAAAATCAGAATAGCTAATCATGTACCTTATTGATCGTTGTTGAAACTTACTAGGAGCAAAAGAAGCTCCGTGTAGAACCTCGCTGGATGTGCTTCAACATTTGTAAAGTCGGTTTGATCATGGCGTACCTCCGATAGGGGTCAGTAACGTACAATCTCTTTTGCCAGTCAGTTATCAAAAATGAACAACTTATTCTGTAAGTAAGAAGTAGGCTCGCCCTCAGGCAATTATAATGCAAAATAGCGCAAGCATGTTTATAAGACTTTCGATTTTGCACCTTTTTTTCGTTGAAGCACGCATATTTTCTTTATATACAGAGTTCAGAGTTCAAACATTACTATAAACTAGAAACATTAGCAGAGATCAGGCGTTTGCTGATAAATAACGAAAACTGTTATGTGTTTTGCATATACAATACAAATTAACTGTCCTACCTTTACTCTAGTCAGTGTATGTTGATCAATATGTAACTGTTTATTTCTGCAACAGCAATTGCTTATTATTAAGTAATTCAACTCAGACGGAGTTTGCACACACACAATGCTGTTTACGGTAATTTCTAAAAGATTGCTTGCATTTAGTTATTTAAAGACGGTAAGCGATTTCACTGCACCTCATTCTGTGGGGGGAAATAACACGCGGAGAACACTTAAAGAGACAGCACTGCGATCGATACGAAGTGAGAATATGCCGAATATTGCACAGGTAAATCGAATAAAAACTTTAAACTAAGAGCCGAGTGCAACGTTCTGCTCTTAAAAGCAAATGTGAACTTTGAAGCGTGGGCCAGTTGACTTGGAGTAAAATACTTAGAACTGTGCCAAGCATTAAAATTGCAATATGTCAGCTATGATCCATACATGAAATTTAAGCTAAATAGGTATAGATATCGGACAGAGTGCACTTATGTATACATTAAATGGACGGTTATGAGGTAGTAAGACTTTAGAATATTTTGTGCTCGTGCTGTTCCCTCCAGAGGCTGGCCTGATCTGCGAGGGACACGGAGATCTGCTGGTAGTGACGGTTTGGGGGAGGGGCAGTCAGATTGATATACCTGTTCGAGTTGAGACTGCAGGCGATGCACCTAGTCATTATTTAAATACCGCACTTGGCTCTGGCTCCCATTCTTCAGCTGCAAGGGATCAGGGCAAGTGTAACAGCACGCCTGTCCATAAATTTAAAGCCTAAACCAGCGTGCCTAGCGGATTATGAACGCCTTCGGACAGCAAGCTCCGCCAAATGCTTCCCCTCATCAACTTTCCAGCGCACAGGATATCTTGGACATGGCCCTATACTGCGACAACTTCAGCATGTACCCGCAGAATCTACACCATCACCATCCTCAGCGACCCTCTCCCCACCCACCGAGCTATGGGCTGGCCGACTACACCTCCCCGACCACCAACCCCTACCTTTGGCTCAACGGACCGGCCATTAACTCTCCTCCTTATCTTCCAGGGAGCAATGGAGCTGCTTACATCCCGTCGGGTTACGGGACTGGCCAGCGCCAATTCCTGTCAACCCCCTCGGGCTTCGGAGGGACTGAGCTGGGATGGTTGTCCCTACCCAGCCAGCAAGAACTTTTCAAAATGGTTCGTCCCCCTTACTCCTACTCCGCGCTCATCGCTATGGCCATCCAGAACGCGGCCGACAAGAAACTGACGCTCAGTCAGATTTACCAGTACGTGGCCGAGAATTTCCCCTTCTACAAGAAAAGTAAAGCGGGCTGGCAAAACTCCATCCGCCACAACTTGTCTCTCAACGACTGTTTCAAAAAGGTTCCCAGGGACGAGGATGATCCAGGTACAGTTTGCTGATTTATTGACCGGTGGCTCTTCAACTTTGAATTCATTGGGTAAAGACGCAGTTTAACTATCTGGCGAAATAGTGACAGAGCTGGCACATCGTTTTGAGAAATTTAATTATATAATACTTTCAAAAATTCAAACAAGCATCTCTTGAGTGTTTTTAAAGTTTGAAAGCAGTTCTTAAGGAGTTTGTTGGTGTTTGTCTTCAATGGCTAACATTGCACTCCAAATACAGACAGATTAAATGTGTAAAATCAGCTCGGCGTAAAATTGTGATTCCAATGAGGATGTTTCAAAAATCCTGATGCTTGCTAAAACTGGAGAAGTTGCTTGTCAAAACAAAGCCAGCTTCATTTGAAGTTTGTTTTGTTTTGCTGGAGTGGGCTGCGGTAGGGTAGGTGGTGTGTGTATGTGTTTATGTATGCTTAATGGGGGAGAGAACCTCTTTGATCTCATCAGCTACACTTAAATGTTCACGCTTACTCCTTTTTCCGCCATTTCTTGTTTTAGATTACATTTTCTGCTTCTACGGCCAGGAAACGCAGGCAACTGACAAATGACAAGACTGACGACGTTAAAAAAAAGTTTCAGTCAATGGGCAGGTCGCTCAATTTAAACGTTGATTTTTGTTTGCCTTTCCAGGTAAAGGTAACTACTGGACCTTGGATCCCAACTGTGAAAAAATGTTTGACAACGGGAATTTCAGGAGGAAGAGGAAACGCAGATCCGACACCACAGGTCCCAGTGATCACGGGGCTGCCGATAAGACGGACGACACCAATGGTGGGGTCATCAGACCTTCAGACACAGTCAGCGTCCTTGATTCTACTTCCCCCGGACTGGAGAGCTCCCCCGGAACCGCAAGCGATTCTAAACCTTCACCTCCTCCAAGCATGCAATCCAATCCCTGCTTTAGTAATTTTGTGACCAATATGAGTTCTATGATCAGTGGGAACAATGGGATGAACAGGCCGATTTCCTCAAGCGGATTGATGGGAGATCTATCGCAAGGTCGACAAAACCTGTCTGGACTCAATTCATATTCACCTTCACATAACTCAATACACAACACAGTGGACATCCACAATCGATTGAATTACTATCAATCTACTGTTCCAAATCAACAAACTGGACTTAGCGGCCCCCTCTGTAACTTCAGCGTCAATAATCTAATCTACAGCAGAGAGGGCACGCAGGTTTAACAGGAAAAATTGGAAATACAAAGTGTAAAAAAAACCTAGAGAGAAACAGAGAAAATACTTTTTTATATATAGAGAATAACTTTGTAAGTAATATGTCTAGTGTAGTTTGCTGTAAACAGTTTGATCTCGTGTGTTAAAAGTGCCCTTAATACCGATGTAAAGCATCAATAGAACTATGTTTACTTTTAACTGGCCTTTCGTCACAAATCATTTGTTTACATAAGCAACACTATGCAAAATGATATTTTTTAAAAGCCGAATTGTCAAACGAATATTGTTTCAATCGCGTAGACGGCAAATAATGCAATAAGCAAACAATAAATTAATTATTTTTAGATGAATACGTAATGTATCTATTGGTCACAGATTTTTGTTCTGGGGGGCTGTTATCCATTGACGGACACTGAAAATTACATAGTTTTGTAAAGCTGAAATACCAAGTTTTCCGAATTAATTTTTTATGATGAAGGCATTTGACCTTGCGTTCACGAAACTGTTTAACTGACCTGTATGTATTTGGCGCAGTCTCTCTCTGTCTGATAATTCTGCTCCGTGGTGCTAAAGTTGTGTTGCAACATTTCACTTGCATTCTCTGTAGTTAAACTGCCATTCCCTTTGTTTTCACCTGGCAAATTAAACCGCCTACCTTATTTAAACAAAGCCTCGTATTTTTCATGCGTGGCGCAGTTTAGCAACATGAACTTAAAAGTGTGAAAGTTCGAGATGCTGCACAACAGATCCGGAATCTTTTTCAAAGCTATATATTGTTTCAAATGGTGCTTAATCCCTGTTTAGACTCGTCATTAACTTTAAACCCAGGCTTTAGCCAAAGTCTCTTGAAATGCTTGTGATAACCTTGTCAGAGGGAAGGAGACCATATCTCATTTTATCCCTTATATTTGGAATATATATTGTTATATTTATACACTTATATGATTAGATCTGAATAGAAAGGCTGGCCCTGTTATAGGAGTTAAACTGGACGCGGTGATAGAACAAAGGACCTTACGGAAAATCCTAGCAATTGTGGATAATTTCTCTCACCCTCTGCATGCCATCTTGGCTGAACAGGGGAGCATTTTTAGTTATAGACTAAGGCAACTGCGCTGCTCCAAAGAGCGCTTTATGAGGTCATTCTATATGAGTCAATCTACAGCTGGGGAAGTGATGATGCACCCCTCCCTCCCCCCCCCCCCCCCCCGTTAGACTGTTTGAGGTAACTTTTTTTTATTATTTCTTACTTCTCTTTTAGTATTTGTATCTTTGTACATCTGTGCATTTGTAATGCTACTAGGACACTAATTTCCTTTGGGATCAATAAAGTATTTAATCTATCTGTGTGTGTATGTGTGTGAATGAGTGCGCATATATGTGTGCGTGTGTGTGTGTGTGTGTATGTATGTGTAAATTTTGATATACGAAGTGTTGGTATAAGTAATTATTTAATTACGCAACCCTTTACGTACCAAAATTGACATACAAACACGTGAAGTCCGGCGTCTATTTATTTACCTGCTGGGGAAATATATTGAATTAACATTAAACATTGCTGACCTGAAGAGAGTCGCCAACATACAGCATGTGCTTGTACACAGTTGGTACTTTAATTAGTATAATTTTAATTAGTGCTTGTTTTAAAATTTTGACACGGTGAGTAGACCACAGACAATTATCACTTTATTAAGTAAGGAGAAATGGATTCCTAGTGAACAACGAAAGGACAAGCTTGGTCCTACAGATTTTCTACAGCTGCCGCACGGTTTCGACGTTATAGAATATCCCCTTGTAAAGAAAAGCGTGGAAAGCGAAACAGACTCTCGAAGATGGGATGCCCTGATGCTTTACAGTGGATTAAATGCAAATTAATAAAACGGGAAACCGAAGGCGGAAAAGTTGATTTCGTGCTGAAAGACTTACCCGAGGCTTGAGAACGCTAAAAGTTCAGAACGAACGCTTTAAAGTTGTGCCACTCTATCGTTTTGGGATCTGACCCATCAAGCACAATGTCAGACGTCCTTTGCGATTGCCAAAACACTTTGCAGATTGTATGGATTACAATAATATTTATTGTACTTACTTTAAATCCGTAATGTTTTGCAGTTGATATTTGAAGTGTGTTTTGGCAAATTTTAAATTGTTATATTCCACAGATTACGTCATCACCAATTAAGTTAGTTATTTGGGTTGGCAAACGAAGGTATGAGTCTGGTGAAATTACCCGGAAACTGGGTGTGTTTACTTTGGCCGAAGCAAATAAACAACAATTGAAATCGAATCTATTGGAGAAAGACCGGGCACAAGAGAAACTGGAGTTTCGGGTTTCCTTCAGCTCGCGGCAGTGTGGACCGACTCACGCCGCTTTATTGACGCTGCAGTTGTGAATGTATGTTTTAGAATTAATGTAAAAAATTCAAGTGGAAGTACGGGTGGTAAACGGAAGAAAATCCAGGTTAATCTTTCATTGTCGTACCAAATCAAAGTATTTGATGACTTTGGAGCTCCAATTAGTGCAAACCACGGGCTCATTCCTCGGTAAAATCGATGCACCAGTGTTCGTGCTCAACATCTACTTAGCTTTAATCGCGTATTATTATGCGAAATGTTATTTGTTAAAGGCATGACTGGTACCAAAAATAAAACTCGGATTGCTTTGTCATTTCGATCGGAATATTGTGGAAAACTTCAGATTACAGAGAAATCTACAAAATTGAAAAGATTTTAAATCTTGAAGCACTCTTAATTATCACGTTCTCTATTATACTGACTTGAGTTCAGTTTTTACTGATTAATTCATAATCTTTTGATTAATTCTTTGTCAATTTATGCATAATCTTTTAATCGGATTCCCTATAAGCACCAGTAAATGCAAAAAAAGGGAAGATTATATTTTATCTTTTATATTATAGAATATAAACGGATGCGGGTAAATATATTCTAGGAAATGCTGAGGTTTATTGTAGACATTGAATTAATTAATTTAATTACACAGGCATACAAGACGGGTCTTTCTGAACAAATGCATATATTGTTGACATATATTGTAATCAAACTTCCGTTGAAATATAAATGAAATCAACAAACTTAAACTTTACTAATAATTTTCACCAAAAAAAGCCCCAGGACGCTTCTAGTAAGCCTTATCAGAAACAATTTGGCTTCGACCAACGTTATCCAAATACTAGGATAAACGCTTAAAGCTTGGTTAAAGGGATGGGGGGAAAGGGACGAATCAAAGGAAAGGCGCTGGGAATGCTATTCCGGATGTAGAGACCAGACAACTAAAAGTTGCACACCCACCAGTACCTAACCTGTGCTAGGACACTGCTGATATGAGCTAGAACGTTAACTGTGTGGGATCTCGCCCGATATCTTGAGCAGTACATTAATGGGTAGTTTTTCATACAGATTTTGAAACGTTTAATCCGCCCCTCCCCCGGCAGCGCCCATCTTTATACACTTTGCAGAAACAGATTGTCTGTCTTCTTTAAAAAATATTATTTATTTTAATAAAATCGCACTACAAGGCTCTCAATGAATATGAACATCCTAGCGGTACATACTTTTGCTATTGCCCTTGACACTACGTTTTTACACCTATTTCCCTTTGGAATGTGATCCAATTTAACTTCAGTTGAAAAAGAATAAAACAATATATGAGTTATTGTTTATACAGTTTGGTGTTTGACTTATAGCTTCAACCTGGGCAGCTTGCCATCAATAGATGCCGTGAAAATCCAGTGACATTTTACATACTAAAAGTTAGTTTCATTTTGTTTTGAACAAAATGTTTCGAACGTCTATCCCCCAATACGACGGAAAATGCCAATTACTTTCATGTATGGAGACGTGAATACTAAACCAGATAACCACAATTGTTCTGTGATTTCTTGAGGCACTTAATATTTGAATCGTACAGACCACTTCCAGGCACAGAATGAATGGGCTCACGTGTCTGCTGCCAGCTCCGTTTTAGAAGTTGAGACTGGTGTATTGACTGCTTGTCACTTTGGATAAACAGGGTGTAAACCGAAATCTCAAAGACTGGTTCGAAAGTTCAGCTTTCCTCTTGGCCACTGGTAAATGTGCGCACATATTTTGTTTTCTTGCAAATTGATTGGATTATTTGGGTTCATTTCTGAATTTGCCTTCCCTTCCAATTAAGGGCAAAGCTCTTTTTGTTTGCCGTTAAGAGGTCGAGTTTCAGAGTAATTAAAAATCAAGTGACAATGCAACAACAGAGCGTCCAAGCAAATCCTGATGCAAACAAAAACCTTCACAGATTGGGACGATAAACACACTGGAAGACTGAAATGTAATGGCAGTCGACGGGTATTACTAGAAATCCAGCGAGGACAGTAAGATAATTAGTTTTGAGCCTTCTATTGATTTGATTAAGTTTTCATTATGCGGTATATAGTTAAGATTTTAACTAACCTAAAGATTCAATTTAGTTGTTAGCTTTGAAATGAGAATAAAATTAAATATTTTGTGACTTAAGTTTACATAACGAGGCAACAAGCAGAAATGTTCGCCTGACAAATATCATTTTACGCGCCTAGTTCTTCAGTTAAGGAGACCATGTAAAGCGACAGTGTTTTGTGTCCACTTGTACATTTTCTAGGCCACTTTTGGAGGTTTGGGAAGGGGTGGCGAAGAGGTTTGTCTGGCTTTACTGAGGGGAGGAGAATGGGTGGTCTTTCAAGGTCTGCAGATCTGCTTTCAATTTCGTTGCCCAAAGTCGAAATTACGATCATGTTAAGTATGTCGACAAAACGTCGCTCCCCCCCCCCCCCCCCCCGCTGTTTGGTAGAACGGCCATCCATCCTCCCACAGAACATTTTGTACTGCAAGGCGAAACTGAGCAGGGTTGTGGTTCGTATTGATCTCTGCGCATCTTTGCGCTCGTTCAGTCAAATGACCGAATGTCCCGCGCAATGGGGAACGCTTGCGATCCAAGCCAAATAACTTTGTCCTCGCGTCTGGTGAACGCATTATATGCCACCTTCTTCTGGATGCACTCATCAGCAATAGGGAAGCACTCAGCCCTTCAACCACCCTCAAGTAATTTGTGCAAAGGGTTTTCCGCAACCGACAAAGTATTGCATGTTCGCTTATTCCACAAATGTCATGCAGAATGACGCGAACAAAATTCAGAAACAGCATAATCATCTTTAGATCATGATCAAATATATTTCGAAGAATTATTTAAACAGTGGAAAAAGTAACAAAAACCATTTTTTTCTGCAGGAAAGGACACTGGAGATGACCTTTGCGTGTGGTGGATATGGAGATGAGTGAGAGAATGGAAAGTTTCTAAATACGGCCGAATGAACTCCCCCTCTCATTTGCCATATTGCGCTTAACTGACGAGAGGACTAGAGGCACCAATCTTTAAAATGAAATAATAAATTATCTGCAAGTTAAGTCGTCAACTAGACTTATCTTACATTCTTTGATAATAATAGACAAATTATTCACTCTGACCCGCAGCCATAAAGAGTTAAAAGCGCGTTTCTAGTGCAACTGATACTGTAAGGATGTCCTTAAATACCAACATAAACTATGGGAAATCGCCAAACAGCAAGCAGTCTGTGCCAATGTACAGGTTAACAACGTGGAATTTAGCAATAACATTTGTCATAAGGTTTGCTGTTTTCAAATTAACCTCTGGCATTAGGACATCCCCCATACATGCTGCAAATATATGGGAAATAACAAAAATCCTAATTCCCACTGTTTTTAACATTTGAGTATTCAACAGAGGTGGAAGCATTTTCTTGGATAATATCGATTGGGAAGAATGAACTCATTTTCTAAAATAACTCTTCTACTCACGTGTATTCGATACAACCAAAAAGTACCTCAGTATTCTAGGGCCAACCACTTAGTGACTATTGTTACGAAGGCAAATATTTAACAACCCAAATGAATTATGCCACTGCATATCGTTAGTTATTGTATTTATTATTTAATAGTACCTCAATATATTACTTTGTTCAGACAGCTAAACCAAGTCCAGAGTAGTTCACGTAGATTGTACAATAGTGGAACATGGCAGATATGCAGTGTAGAATGACGTGGAAAGTGAGAAGAACGCTTCCAATTGAATCATTGAAGAAAAAAAACTGAATTTATAGGTCACTGGCCATCTTCTCTCATCAATCCGAGGTACTTATAGATGAAATAGAATTTAATGCTAAATGTTAAACCCATTCCTATGAATTACCTACCCCTGTGGATTGCTGTGTATTCATAGTGACTCAAGTCTGGAGTCTGAAGTGAGTTACCAAGCCTTTAACAACTGCTGCTACTCTGAATGCAATTGGTCTGTCCCCAGTCTCCCTGAATTATTTGTTAAATCGAAACAAATTCTTAAAGCCTGAATTAAATCTGTAAACTGAGCCAGAGCAAACCCACTTCACTGACAAAAATAGTAAAAATTAACCTCAAACACGAGGAAATCCGCAGATGCTGGAAATTCAAACAACAACACACTCAAAATGCTGGTAGAACACAGCAGGCCAGGCAGCATCTATAGGGAGAACCGCTGTTGACGTTTCGGGCCGAGACCCTTCGTCAGGACTAACCGAAAGGAAAGATAGTAAGAGATTTGAAAGTAGTGGGGGGAGGGGGAAATGCGAAATGATAGGAGAAGACCGGAGGGGGTGGGATGAAGCTAAGAGCTGGAAAGGTGATTGGCGAAAGTGATACAGAGCTGGAGAAGGGAAAGGATCATGGGATGGGAGGCCTCAGGAGAAAGAAAGGAGGGGGGAGCACCCCCGCACCCACCCCCGACTTTCTTCTTCTTCCAAGTGGATTCAGAATTGGCATGACCATAGAAAGCAAAGGGAAGAGGTTGATGGGACAATTGCAAAGAAAGCACGGCTGCACTTCTACTTCCATAAGAGTTTGTGGAGATTTGGCATGACATCTTAAACTTTTACAATCTTCTGCAGATGTGTAGTGCAGAGTATATTGCCAGGATGTATTACAGCCTGGTATGGAAACACCAATGCCTTTTAACAGAAAATCCTACAGAAAGAAGTGGATTCAGCCCACTACATCACAAGTAAAGCCCTCCCAACCATTGAGCATATCTACATGAAACACTATTGGAGTGAAGCAGCATTCATGATCAGGGACCCCACCACCGAGGTCATGCTCTCTTCTTGCAGCTGCCATTGGGTAGACGGTACAAGAGCCTCAGAACTCTCACTACCAGGTTCAAGAACAATTACCTCTCAACCACCAGGCTCTTGAACAAAAGGGAATAACTACACTCTTTTAAACACTTTTATCTTGTCATTTCATGTTCATTAGTTATTGCTATTTATTTATTATCTGCATTTGCACAGTTTGTTTACAGTTCCTGATGTTTACAGTTTACAGACCCTGTTTACAGTTAGCATTCTATAGATTTGCTAAGTATTCCCACAGAAAAAGAACCTCAGGGTTGTATGTACTCTGATATTAAATGTTACTTTGAACTTTGAAGAATAATTACAACTCCTCAACCATCCGGCTCTTGAACAAAAGGGGATAACTACACTCAACTTCACTTGCCTTATCATTGGAATGTTCCCACAATCAATGAACTCACTTTCAAGGACTCTTCATCTCATGTTCTCATTATTTATTGCTATTTATTTATATTTGCATTTGCCCAGTTTGTTGTTTTCTGCACTCTGGTTGATCTTTCATTGCACATGTTACAGTTTCTATTCTTTAGATATGTTGAATATGCCCAGAAGAAAATGAATCTCAGGATTCTATATGGTGACATATATGCCTTTGACAATAAATTTACTTTGAACTTTTTGAACTTTGAACTTTATTCTCACCGGAGATCTGCATATAGTCATTTTTGACTGGGATCCATACTGGAACCTCTACTGTTTGAGATATATATATAAATGTCTGGATGGGCAGATACATAAATCTATAGACAATATGAAGATTGATGGTGTTGTGGATTACGTGGAAAACTAGCAACTGAATACAAAGAGATAGTACGGTGTTAATAGCAAGACCCTTAACATAGTTGATGTGTTTTCCAGAGGGATTTTGGGGTCTAAGTCCATAGTTTCTTGAAAGTGATTACACATGCTGATAATGTGATTGAAAAGTCATATGGCATGCTTGCCTTTATTAGTTGACAAATTGAGTTCAAGCATCACGAAGTTAAGTTGCAATTTTATAAAACTCTTGCTAGGCTGCATCTGGAATATTGCACTCAATTCTGGTCCCGTCCCCCCCCCCCCCCCCCCCACTATAGAAAGGATGCCAAGGCTTTGGAGACAATCCAGAAGAGATTTACTGTAATGCTGCTGGATTAGAGGGCATATACTGTAAGGAAAGGTTGGCTGGACATTGGTTGTTTTCTTCTGCATGGCAGAAAATGAGAGGAGATCTGATAAAGATTTATAAAACAATGGGAGGCATAGATAGAATGGATCTCCAGTATCTTTAAACCAGGGTTGAAATGCTTAATACCAGAGCGCATACATTTTAGGTGAGAGGGGTGAGGGTCAAAGCTGTGTGGGACAATATTCCTGCACGGACTGTGATGTGTGCCTGGAATGTGCTGCTAGGGATGGTGGTGGAGGCCAGCCTGATGGAGATGTTTAAGAGGCTCCTAGGCACATGAATGTGCAGGAAATGGAAGGGCATGAACATTGTATAGGCAGAAGTGATTTGCCGGTATTTGAGCACTGATTTAATTATTTCAACACAATATTGAGGTCCAAAGGGCCTCTTCACAAGTAGTAGTATTTTTGAGGAAATATCAGGCAGGATAGACAAAGGAGAGTCAGTAAATGTTGCCCTCTTGGATTTTCAGAAGGACTTTGACAAGGTGCAGCACACGAGGCTGCTAAACAAAATAAGAGTCCATTGTATCACAGGAAAGACACTGGCATGAGTAGAAGACTGGACAACTGGGAGGAGATGAAGAGTGGGAATAAAGGGGCCTCTTCTGGTTGGCTGCCAGTGACTAGTGATGTTGTGCAGGGATCGGTTTTGGAACTGCTACTTCACACATTATACGTCAATGATCTGGATGATGGAATTGATGGCTTTGTGGCCAGGTTTGTGGTTGATACAAAGATAGGTGGACGGTTAGGTAGTGCTGAGCAGGGAGACTGCAGAAGGACTTGGACAGATCAGGAGAATGGGCAAAGAACTGGCAGATTGAATACAGTGTAGGGAAGCATATGGTCATGCACTTTGGTAGAAGGAATAAAGACATGGACTATTTTCTAAATGGGGAGCAAATTTAGAAATTAGAGGTGCAAAGGAACTAGTGAATCCTCATGCAGGATTCCTAAAAGGGTTACTTCCAGGTTGAGGTGGTGGTAAGGAAGTCAAAAGCAATGCAATATTCATTCTGGGAGGACAAGAATATAAAAAAACAAGAATGTAATGCTATGGCTCTATAAGGCATTGATCAGACTACACTTGGAGTATTGTGAGCGAGTTTGTGCTCCTTAACTTGAAAGATAGTCAAGCACAAGAAAATCTGAAGATGCTGGAAATCCAAAGCAACACACACAAGATGTTGGAGGAACTCAGCAGGCCAGGCAGCATCAGTGGAAAAGAGTAAACTACCGATGTTATGGATCGAGACCCTTCATCAGACAGAATGTGCTGGCATTGCAGAGGATTCAGAGCAGGGTCGCAATAATGTTTCAGGGATGAAGGGGTTAACATATGATGGTTCTGGGTCTGTACTCACCGGAGTTTGGAAGAATGAGGGGGGATCTTGCTGAAAACTACCGAATATTGAAAGACCTAGATAGAGTGGAAGAGCAAACACGAGGAAATCTGCAGATGCTGGGAATTCAAACAACAACACACACAAAATGCTGGTAGAACACAGCAGGCTAGGCAGTATCTATAGGGAGAAGCGCTGTCGACGTTTCGGGCCGAGACCCTTCGTGTAGAGTGGAAGAGGCAAGGATGTTTCCTATAGTGGGGGAGTCTAGACCAGAGAGTAAGCCTCAGAATACAAGGACGTGCCTTTAGAATGGAGGCTTTTTGAACCTCGGCTTCAGCTTAATTCGTCTGCAGTGAGATCGGTTCTTCCCCCATCCTTCCTGTTAATTCCTCATTACAAGTGTTCAGGATGGATTTATTACCCAAACTGGAATTTGGATCAAGAGAAGATCCTGAAATCTCTCTGACATGTTTTTATGCAACTCACCTAGGAGGGCAGAGTATACTTGAAGATCAGCGTCTGGATTTCATCATCTTTCCTTCTCTTCCAACTCAGAGAGGCTCGGAAAAAGGAAAATGTTGCAGTGGCCAATGTTTCATTTAAATAGGGTTAACTTGGACAGAAAAGTGGGGACAACTGATTTGAGTTCGTTAAGATTCACATCGTTCCTTTGCAAATGCGGATTGATTTCATCAAACTCTGAATAGACAAACAAGCAGTCATGCCTGATGTTCTTGAGTTGATTTCTGAATGAAGCATTCAAATAGTCATAGAACTTTATCGCAGTTTCAAAAAGTGTATAAGCAACTCAGTCATTTTCCTTTTGAGGGCCAGTCTGGACCCTCAGCAGCAACCATTCTCTATACCAAGCTCCCAAAATAGTCAAGATTTGAGAGCATGGGACTTGATTTTATTTACCACTGTGGTAACAGTATTTAATGATTCATATAGCTGATTACTTAGGTTTCTTTTTGCAACAAGATGTGAGTTACACAGTGAATAGTAAATATGTTAGGTACAGCTTTTTTACAAGAAAGTAATAATCCCATGATGGTGCCTTGTCATTGATAGTGCTGTAAGCAAGAATTTTGGTGAGCAGAATGCCCTTCTCTTTGAGAAATTGCTCAACCCGAAAAACTGACTTCTTTTTCATATCTGTTTCTAGTCCCCTTGCAAATAACTTGAACAATGCTTTCATCTTTTATTAAGCAAACGTAAGCAAGAAATGAAGATTTGTTGCCCAGCCATGTTGACTCATCCAACTGCAGAACAAATTCTGTTGTCTAAAGTATGTTGCACAATGAGTCATCGACACTCTCAGACATTGTCTCAGAGTTATTGCTTTTTATTTGGTCCAATGTCCTACACAAAACCATTCTCAGAACTTCCATGACTGCTGGCCGAATCAGTTTTTCGCCAATTACGTGGGGCTTTCCAGATATAGAAATCAGCAATGCAGCAGGAAAACCATCACTGTTCTGTTGTGAAGCACTGGCAAACAGGTTTTGAAGAGTTTAACATTCCTGAAAATTTTCACAATGTGTCTGAAAAAAGTAAGTTCTTGTTTGTTTTATCAGAGTATATTCTCTTCAAATGTGTAAGGAGCCTGGACTGTTTCATTGCCTACTTTTGAAAAATCTTTTTTTTTACTTACAGATAAAGGAAGTGAGGATCCAAGAAGAGAAATGATAGAAAATTTATTAACAGAGTTAGCTTCTAAAGAAACCCATACCGGACAGTCTACACGATTGGAAAAGAAAAATCTTTTTTTACACAACAGACGCATTGGTTACTGTGGGTTGCTTGGTGCTTGTATAAATCTGTATTTCAGATACTCCACACTATACCGTCTACACTTCGTTTGGTCTGCTTCTGCCATTTTCATTTTGGATGAATAACGAGTGTCAATTGCTTATTATTTAAGTTGAACCTCAAGCATTGCGACCTATAAAGGGAAAGTTATAGCATCATCAGAACTCAGGCAAAAACTGACTCTCCGCCCCAAGGTACTTAAAATGGCAGTGGTATCTCGGTTGGGCTGTGGCCTAGAATAATGCGGTCAAGTCCATTCATTAGGGCAGATTCTGAACTTTACCCCATTGAACACCATACCCTAATTCACAACAATTTCATCACTGCATGATTGGAGTATGGGAATCGTATTATAGTAGTGAATGGCAATAGTGTGTGGACTGGGCCCCAAAATAACATAATTTCTTCAATTCTGATTTCTCATGATATGCCAAATACACAAGTATCACATTGTTTGTGAACAACTATAACGTGCTTCAGGCGAAGTCTAAGAGATTTGTGAGTTTTATAGCTTCTAAGAAGCACAACTCATCTTTTTGAATTTACAAGGCTGTCTTTGTTCCAAATACCGGTACTATGTTTTCCTTGTCAGTGTAGAGCTTATATGTAGTTAGTTTTGTGACAGTTAATGACAGTATCTAAATATACTTTAAAATGCAGCTTTAACAGCACCAACATCATAAATCAGAAATCAAGCTTTGATAAATTTATTGTGATAGTATTTATATATCAATATTAGCTTTACCTGTGATCATATTATAACACAATATACTGTAATCTCATATCTGTGAATCTATATGAAATTTGAAAATTAAAATGATTATTTATGAACATTTTATGTTACTGTGATGATTTTATAACTAGTATAGCTTGCAAATGTTTGATATCTGTTAATATTACTCATGGATTTTATGAAAATTCTAGAAACAGTAGAAATGAAATATTCATTAACAAAAACACTATCAGAATCAAATCCCTCTGGTAAATTATATTGCAATGTAAGCAAAGTCTACCTTATTGTAAGGAAAGTAAAGTGTAATTTTGTATCAGTTCTACATTTGATACTTCATGCAAATAACATGAAGTGTCCGAAAGTGCCATCTTGCACAAGTTATATCTTTCATATATTTTGTGATAATGTATTATTCAACAGAATTTACAACAGAGAAAATGAACTAAAATACTGTATATTCTACTATTAAAATACTTCATCTGTGTTTCCTTGACAATATAGCAAACTGCGAGTTCAGTTTTCTATTTTGTATGCTTCACTGCACTGGAGTATCCCCAAGGCTACTTTACCTCAGTCCCGGAATTGCGCTAACCCAGGTCTGCTTGACTTGGTCCTGGATAGGTAGATTGGAGTTTTGTTTTTAACATGCCTGAGGGTTTGGGTTTGGTCATATATCTCTGGACAGGGGTGAACCTGTAATACTTTAATGAAAGGTTTCAGGCTCAGGGGATCAAGACCAAATAGAGGAGTTCTTAATTACAGGCCCTAAATGGTGCATACTTTCCTTCAACAATCTAATCTGCTAAGGAGAAAGGAACATTCTTCCACTCTTTATATCCTCCTAATGCTCACTGAGTGAAATACATGAACAGCAATGTTAAGAAAGGTTAGGTGTCACACCACGGGCAAAACAATGAAAAAAAGACAACACTTCCTGAAGTTGTAGTGTTAGGAACAAGAGATCATTGCAACTAAGGGTCGCCATCCATCTCATATGTCATGAGCCGGGATAGACACTATAATCTGCAGATTTCCTGTTAAACTACGATTATGAGAGACGAGTTTATTGCTCCAAGTTGTGGATTTGAATTATGGCACATGTCACAGTTGTTTCTATCAGAAGGCTTTGGCCAGATCATTTACAGGAGTATTAAATTCTACTATTTGGCAATCTGAACATGAGTTATAGTGCATTAATTGCATTGTTACAAGGTTAATTTCATTAAACCACGGGTAATTATTTTAAATTATGTAGTTGAAACTATTTTATCCAAGATGTTCGGGGTGTAAACAATATTTTTAAAAGTTGAAGAGACAAAATTCCTTTTTTGTACAGATTGAGAAGTTTAGACTTGGACAAGATCATCGTCCCCTGTCAGCAGTTTCTCTTTATACTTTACTGCATTAAATAACCACCTTGAAAACTGCTTTGCTAATACAACTTTTCAGTATTTGCTTTTCAATGAAACTTTACAAATGACTGGAATATATGTTGCTCTTTATGACTTACTATTTAACTTCATTTCTGTTTCTTCTCTTATATATCATGAGGTAAAAATCACAGAATAAAATAGACATAGACATGCCTTATGCATAAATATTGCAGCTCATTCTACCTGTGTAATTCGAATCTCTGGTTCAGAGACTTACTGACCACTAAATGTCCCACATCCACATTATTTGCCTGCTTAAAATTATTTCCTAGAACCAGGCCTCATGTTCAAAAAAGAGCCCTGAATTTATTCCGTAAAAATTTATTCATTTGTGCACTGTAATTAGTTTTAATTTCAGTTAGCTTTGATTTTTAAAGTGCCCTATTTTTGTGGCTATAATTAATTCTGTAAATTTCTCTGTATTATTGACAAATTCCTTCTATATTCTTGTTACTCAGCAACCCACAATGGTCATCAAATACCTGTGTTAAACTCTTCTTTATTTCTTAGCAAAACATTACAATGTATCTGTCTTTCTAATGCTACCTAACTATTACATGAAAACAATAATACCTGATGAAGGATCTAGGACTAACACATTGACTGTTTATTCCCCTCCGTACATGATGTTTGACCTGCTGAGTTTCTCTAGCACTTTGTGTGTGTTTGTCTGTTGGTACATCATCCTGACAAATTAGACTCTGAACAAAAGGTAAAGAATCACAAAATGGGATGAAATTGCCCAATACCATTGCACTTCTAATATATTCCACTGTGTTGTTTCTTCATATTGTCTATTGCTAGTGTATTCAAAAGATTATTTGACTGTGGGAAATATCACAGCTAAGATAAATTGTTATTTTCTGATGTCTACCAGTGTGTATTGCAGCAGGAATCTTTGCATGTTGACTAGAAGTGGAAATCTTGCATAGCATTTTACCTTAGCTTATCGATACAGAGACTAATTCTACTATCACACAAGCACCTCATAAAGATTAACCAATGTAAGTAAGTTATAAGGATTCTGACTTGGAGGTCTTCGATCATATTTATTTTCTACCTGACTGTAATGCAATTTTATGCAAATAATTCTGTTGATTTTTTTCTTATCTTGACAAATAGAAAGCAAAACAAAACATTTAGAATTCTCCCTACTTTATTAACTTATTTTTCACTGTTAATACTCTCGACTTCAAAATGAATGTCACGTTTCAACTGCTTGCCTATTCCTTTACAAGCAGTTGTTAAGGACCAATAATGAACATATATCATTGTAACTAAGGCTCACCATTCATCACATATGTCAAAAGCTTGGTCAAAGAGATGGTTGTTAAGCAGGATGCTTTCAAGACCTGGGTCGCAATACTCCCTTGTGCAATTGAATTCTGGATTTCATCACTTGTAGCCCCAGTCATCTTGGATTGGCAAAAACAGCATACATTCAGGAGGGAAATTAAAAATTTGGCTGAATGATGTAATATCAACAACCTCATTCAATGTTAATAAGACCAAGGAACTGACTGTAGACTTCAGGAGAGGGAAACAGAGGTCCATGGGCCAGTAATCATCGGAGGATGAGAGGTGGAGAGGGTCAGACCTTTAAATTCTTGGGTGTCTCTCTCTCTCAGAGGACCTGCTCCGGACCATCATATAAATATTATTGTGAAGAAAGCATGACAGTGCCTCTACTTCCTCAGGAGTCTGTGGAGTTTCGCCATGTCAGCGAAAACCTTGGCAAACTTCTATAGGTGTCCGGTGGAAAGTGTGCTGACTGGCTGCATCATGGCCTGGTATGGGAACACTAATGCCTTTGAGCAGAAAAATCCTACAAAAACAAGTGGATTCAGCCTTATATGTCACGGGTAAAATCCTCCCACCCATTGAGAACATCTACATGAAACATTACCATAGAAAAGCAGCATCCATGATCAAAGAGCTTCACCACCCATGCCATGCTTTTTTCTCACTACTGCCATCAGGTAGAAGGTACAGGTGCCACAGGACTCACATCACTAAGTTCAAGAACAGTTGCTACCCTTCAACCATCAGGCTCTTGAACAAGAGCTACACTCATTTAAAGAATTTGTTATATTGTTATTTCATGCTGGTTATTGATTGCTATTTATTTATATCTGGATTTGCACAGTTTGTTTACAATTAACAGTTCCTGATGTTTATAGTTTACAGTTACTGTTCTGCAGATTTGCTAAGTATGCCTGCGGAAAAAGAATCTCAAGGTCGTATGTGGAGACATGTATGTACTCTGAAAATAAATTTTACTTTGAACTTTAAACTTTAAAGGAACCGAGATGCAATCGTTTTGAGAAGAAATGCCAGTGTGGAACCTATTTTCATGAAAGCACAGTTGAAAGTGATGTGATCATAGACAGAAAAATGCACAGCCACACATAATCAGGGATAGAGACCCAGAACAGAGGAATATCCATAAGATGGCAGAGTTCAATTAAACAGGTCCATTAAAAATAAAAATAAGTATACAAGCTTTAAATTAGTGCAGGATAGACCAGAATGGAAATCTTAGAGTTAGCCAAGGGTGCAAGGTGTACAATGAGCATAGAGCATTGGGATATTTGAATCTGGTAAAGCATTTGAGTGGTGACTGGACATAACCAAGCACAGGGACGAGTGGTATCACAGAGGTGGAAGTTGTTGATTTCTTTGATAACAAATGGATGGAAGATGATCTTTAAACTGGGATTAGGATATTGCCAGTAGAATTGTCTAATCTTAGAAACTTCTGAGAAAAGTATTTCAAACCTAAAGGTATAGAATTTGCTAACGAGACAAGATGTGATGTTTTAGTTTTTTCATGGATTAAAGAAAATTGAGGCAAATTTGCATCTATTTTTTGTAATGTATTTTTTATTGAAGTTCATGATCAAACAAACATTTCCATAAGATGTATTACAGACACTGTACTTCTATATCATATATTCATATTTGCCACAAATCTCCACATAATATTTATCCGAGGTATAAACTTATAGAAAAGAGAGGAAAGAAAGAACAAGCAAAAGGAGAAAACTATGTACAAGTAGGGAGTGATCTTTTTTTTATACAACATATTCATTGATTTGTGATGAAAGGAATAATGTATGTGAGGCAGCTGAAACTAGAACATGGATTCGTATGTGGAATAATGATGTTGCAGTTATTAGTAACATTTAGTTTCAGGATGGGAAAGAATGACAGCTCAATATTCTGTGGTAACATTGTTCTGGGCATGATAGGGGAGGAGGGGTGGTGTTACTCATCAGGGAAAATGTCATGGCAGTGCTCAGAGAGGACATAATGGAGTGCTTGTCTACTAAGGAAATATGGATGGAATGAAGAATGTTAATGAGACTATAATATAGACCTTCCAGAAGTCGCTGAGATTTAGAGGCGCAAATTTCTAGAGAGAGAGAGAGCAGGCAGTTGCAGTAAGTATAATGTTGTGATAGGAGGGAGTGGGACTGCCATACGGTAAAGGAACTGGATGGGATAGAGCTTGCTAAATGTCAGGAAAGTTCCTTAACTAACATGCAGAAGTGCCAAAAAGAGACAACACAATGCTGGTTCTCCGCGTGGGAATGAGTAGAAGGGAAACACGTTGGATCTAGAAATCATAATTTCATTCATTTCAAGATAACTATATGGAGAAGGATTTTGATGGCACCGGAAGAGATTTGCCAGCTGTGGATTGGGATGGGCTGTTTCCTGGAAAAGAGATGCTTGATAAATTGGAGGCCTTCAAAAATGAAATATTAATCAGGGGAATCTGTTTGTTCCTGTTAGAATAAAAGGTAAGGCTAACAGGTTGAGGAAACTTTGGTATCTCAGGATACTGAGGTCCGAGTGAAGAAAAAAGAGTTGCAAATCAGATATAGCCAATTAGAAACAAATGAGTTTAAGAAATGCAAGAGAATGCTTAAGAGAGAAATCAGCAGAGCTAAAAGAGGACATGAAGTTTCTCTGGCAGACACGATGAAGGAGAACCCAAGTGCTTTATATAACAATATTAAGAACAAAAGGAGAGCATGGAGCAACTAATCCTCTTGAAGATCAGTGTGGTCATCTTGTATAGTCCCAAAAGAGATGAGGGAGATGTTAAATGAATTTTTTGCATATGTATTTACTAGGGAGACAAACAGAGTCAGTAGAAATGAGGTGCTAGCTATCTTGAAGGCAGTTAGGGTGGCATGGTATACCCTCAGACCCTATTGGAAGCTAATGCAGTAATTGCAAGGACCCTGGCAGAGATCCTTAAAAGGTTCTTAACCACGGGTGAGGTACCAGAGGACAAGAGGACAGCTAATGTTGTTCTGTTGTTCAAAAAGGCTCTGAGAATGAGTCAGGAAATTACAGACCAGTGAGCCTGATGTCAGCTGTGGGTAAATTACTGGGGGATATTTCAAGGGGCAGGGTATATAAATATTTGGATAGACAGGGCCTGATTAAGAAAAGTCAGCAAGGCTCTTTGCTTGGGTTTTCAAGTCTAACCAATCTTACAGAATTTTTCAAAGAGGCCGATGAAGGGAAGACAGTACACATTGTCTACCTGGATGTTAGCAAGACCGTTGATGATGTCTTAAATCAGAGGTACAGAGGAGATACCGGTGGTAAGTTTTTTATCAGAGAGTGGTGAGTGCGTGGAATGGGCTGCCGGAAATGGTGGTGGAGTCGGATACGATAGGGTCTTTTATACGATAGGGACAGGTATATGAAGCTCAGAAAAATAGAGGGCGATGGGTAACCCTAAGTAATTTCTAAGGTAAGGACATGTTTGGCACAGCATTGCAGGCTGAAGGGCCTGTATTGTGCTGTAAGTTTTCTAAGTTTCTATGGGAGGCTGGTCCAGAAGGTTAAGCCAGAGGTTCAAAGTTTCATTTATTATCAAAGCATGTATCCATATATATACTGTTGGATTAAACATCTTTGTTTGTTTAATTAATTACAGGTTGTATGTGTTACGAACCCCGTAACTGGGTCACTTACCAGCAAAGATGGAGACATCTGTTGAAGTCTGATGATACTATTTTTAACAGTATTTATTAGTAAAAATACACAAAAATAATATCAATGCAAATATACAGATAATATACGTCGTCAATACTGAATCTAAAAGTGCGAGTATAATAATAATCAATAAGAAATAAGCTCTATTGTTGTCTAGGGGATAATGTATTGTCCGATGGAAATATAAAGTTCACTCAGTTCATGCAGGCTGCAGCCGTTGGGGACCGCTGTGTTGCAATGGTTGGAGAGAGAGAGAGATTTGGAGAAAAACTTCCCGGCTTTCCTTTTATGATTTCGATCCGTCAGGAATCTCGTTGTCGTGGCCTTTCACTTGTGACCTCTCCTTTAGCTAAACCGTTCTTCCGTGATGAGCCCACCACCCTGGCAAGGGAGGACGCACACGAGCTCTCACCGGCCTTCTCTATAAAACGCTATCACGGGATTTCTAGCGTTTCTACTGGTGCGTCTAAACAGGTTGTTCCCCAGACCCTCTTTTATCCTTACTCACGGGGTCTCAGATGTCAGTCAGGTTGGGAAGATGCAATCCCTCAAGCAGACCACTCTGGTTGTCCCCTGAGGGGTTTCACTGAATAGTACTGTACTCAATACACAATTCTGTCTCCAAGAGACAATGGCCGTTATCAGTGGTTCCGTTCCGCTGAGGCCAGGACACATTCCAAACCTTGTGTATTCTGGACGTCTCTCTCTCATTTCCTGGGTCTCAGACCCAAATTAATAGCGACCTTGCGATTCTCAAAAAGGAGGGGGCAACTTTGTACCCTTCGGCCCCTCAGAGTTGCTTCACATTCATAACATCCGCTTCCTTCTAAGATTTTTGCCACAGGTAAAAATTATTTAATACAGAGTCTTACAGGATTTCAGAATCTAACACAATACAAAAGAGATTTTTTTTTCACTACAGAGTAATACAGTTATGCATTCAATTCAGCATCTAAACATTTAGCGATTACATTGTCACTTCCTTTAATATCTTAACATCTTGTACCTTAATAAATTCTTGTAGCATCATACTCCAATTTAATAACCACCTATTTTTATTCCTTTTCTTCAGCAAACAAAACTAAAGAGTTGTGATCTTAGCTTACGTGTATATTACAAAAGTTCATGCAAATACTAATCTTTATTTTACTTTCAAACTTAACAGTCAATCTTCCATGGGGTTGTCTTTATTAGTTACATGCTTTGTCGAAATCCCTTAAAACCGGATCCTGTTATTTAAAGTGGCATCCCGTCAACCCTCACCCATTTTCCGGTTAACTCCCACGTGGTTAGCTTGCGCACCAGTGTGGAATAGGCTTTTGCATGCTCCTTTCATAGGAGTTATTTTATCAACAATGTTTTCCAAACGTAGCCCATTGGCTGAATTTCCACACAATTCTTTATTTTTAAGCAAGTCGTTAGTTTTATCTTTAGGACCCTTCATTCTATTAGTTTTCAGTTTAAGATCTGCAAGCGATCCCTCTTTGTCCAAACAGCATTTCAAATTCTGCCTCTTCACAGCAGACTCTTGAACAACAATAGCGTGTGGGGCACCTTTACATTCCAAATCAACCTGTAATTGATTTGCAGGTACCGTGTTAACAAGCCATTGTCCCTTCAGCCTGGTTACTGCTTCTGACATCAATCCAGACTTTAAATTTTCTTCTTTCAATTTAGGAACTACACTTTTCCCTTTTCGTTCTATAATAAGATTCACATCATCACCTTTTATCTCCTCACTAACTTTTAACACACCTTCGACCACAAACAACTGGGAATTCTCACTTCCCACTATTACCACGATTAACCCTTTCTTCACTGAACCAAGTCCATCTGACCCACAAGGACTGCATTCCTTTTCAACTGAATCAAATACCTCAGACTTTTTCTGAGTTCCATTACTAGGTTCAGTGCCACGTGCATTCACATCTTAAACACACTCAAATGGGACATCTGCCTCTTCCAGGCTTTCGATACCTGTCCCCTTTTCAAATTCTAAGTTCCCCTGATCCTCCCAGTTACTCTCTGGGCAACTCCCTTCCGGAGTAAACTCAACCCTGTGGGCTGAAACAACCTCATCTGCCAACCCAGCAGACTTTTTCAAGGTAATGGCATCCTTTTCATCTAGGACTGCCCTCATTTCATTATCGGGAACACATTTAAAATTTTCAACTTCTTCAAACAGTTCTGCCAAACCAGACAGATCATCCATGTCCAACCCTGGACCTTCTAACAGTCTTATCTGTTTCTCATTTTTACTCTGTGCCTCTATAAATTTCCTCCTGGCTAAGGGAAGGACTACCTCCTCTCCCTTACTCTTTTTCACCTCCCTATTCTCCGTTTTACCACCCTCTAACCTCTCTTGATACAGGGTTGGTAAAAACGTCTCAGCCAAATCGATACTGTCCTCTTTCTCAGCTGCCTTTCTCGACATGCTACGAGTGGTCGCACATGCGGGATTGATCTTGGAATCTAGGGGCGGGTCCTCAACACTTACAGGCTGGCTCATCAGTTCCATGGCCGACCAATCGTCACCACCAGCTAAATCATTACCCAGAAGGATGTCTACGTCAGTTCTCGGAAATTCTGATCGCACCCCTATTTCAACTGGTCCAGATACCAGCTCACAATTTATAATGATCCTATGCAAAGGCACAGCTTCTGTCCCTTTTCCTATGCCTCTCAAAGCTACCTCTCCAGTCTTGGGACCAAAATCTAGTACCGTACTGTGAATCAATGACAGCTCAGCTCCAGTGTCTCTCCAGATCCACACTGGAACTGGTGTGTCTCCCTCTTTCACAGGCAATAAATTTCTCAGGCCCTTCTCGTATTCTGTCTACCTGGGGCTTTCTCGTCGATTTACTGATCACCACAATACATCCTGTAGGGACTGCTGCTTTCCCTTTTCCTATCTCCTTCCTCAGAGCAAGGCACTTAGATGCAATATGACCCACCTTTCCACAATTAAAACAGGTCAAGCCAGGAACCCTCCTGCCGTCTTGCCTTTCCTCCTCCTTATTTTTACCGCTAGCTCCCAGCTGGATCTCTGCCTCAGCCAGCGGGCTTTCTCTACCGTTCCCACGGTCTTTCTGGTAACTCTTATTTGAGGAAAACTTTATCTTGTGGGTTAGGGCATATTCATCTGCGAACCTAGCAAATTCGGATATGGGCTTATTCGGCTTCTCGTTCAAATACATCCGGATATCATCCGAAACACAACCTTTAAATTCCTCAATCAGAATTAACTCCCTGAGATGCCGAAAATCTTTTTCCACCGTTTCTGCTGCACACCAACGATCCAAGAGCACACCCTTCTCTTAGGCAAACTCTGCATACGTCTGATTCCACCCTTTCTTTAAATTTCTGAACTTTTGTCTATAGGCCTCAGGTACCAATTCATAGGTCTGAAGAATGGCCTCCTTTACTTTCTCATAATTCTCAGACTCCTACTCCTCCATGGACAATGCCGCATATGCCCGTTGTGCCTTCCCTTTTAACAGACTTTGTAACAACGCCACCCACTGATCTCTGGGCCACTTCTGATTCACTGCCACCTTTTCAAAATGCAAGCAATAACTATCAACATCTGTCTCCTCAAACGGAGGTACTAACCTAAACTCCCTACTAACATTAAATCTCTCCTCTCGGTCTGGCCCTTGAGCTCTTCGCTCTTGCCTGAACTTCTCCATGTCCAACTCATGTTGCCTCTGTTTCTCCTTCTCTTCATACTCCTTCTCTTTTTCGGCCCTTTCCTTGGCTTTTCCAGCTGCTTCCAGCTGTTTTAACTTAATTTCATGCTCCCTCTGCTTCTCAGCTCTTTCCTGCTCCTTTTCAGCTCTTTCCTTCTCCCTTTTCACCTCTAACTCCTTTAGCTGGAGCTCATACTCCCTTTGCTTGTCGACTCTTTCTTTTTCCTTTTCAGCTGCTTCCAGCTGTTTTAACTTAATTTCATGTTCCAACCTTAATTTCTCCAACTCTAACTGAGCCGTCCCACTAGCTGGTACCTTTTCAGGGATATTTTCCAATACCTCAGCCGAAAACACATTCTTCACAATATAATACTGAGTTATGGCCCTCCGCACCTCCTGCTTTTTCATCGACAACCTCACCTCTGCGAGATTTAGTCCTTTCGCAATATTTATCAAGTCCGACTTTGTGGCAGCCTCTAGCGCCTCCAGAGTCGGGTTTTCTATAAATTAGTCAATGTTCATCTTTGCTGGTTTCCTGTCTGGTTACCCGCGCAACCAGATCCAAGTTTGGACTTAAAAGCCCAATTTACTGGCCCTCCAATTTTGTATCAAATCCTGGATAAGCCCACATGTTGTTACAAACCCCGTAACTGGGTCACTTACCAGCAAAGATGGAGACGTCTGTTGAAGTCTGATGATACTATTTTTAACAGTATTTATTAGTAAAAATACACAAAAATAATATCAATGCAAATATACAGATAATATACGTCATCAATAATAAATCTAAAAGTGCGGGTATAATAATAATCAATAAGAAATAAGCTCTATCGTTGTCTAGGGGATAATGTATTGTCCAATGGAAATATAAAGTTCACTCAGTTCATGCAGGCTGCAGCCTTTGGGGACCACTGTGTTGCAATGGTTGGAGAGAGAGAGAGATTTGGAGAAAAACTTGCCGGCTTTCCTTTTATGATTTCGATCCGTCAGGAGTCTCGTTGTCGTGGCCTTTCACTTGTGGCCTCTCCTTTAGCTAAACCGTTCTTTCGTGATGAGCCCAGCACCCTGGCAAGGGAGGACGCACACGAGCTCTCACCGGCCTTCGCTATAAAACGCTATCACGGGTTTTCTAGCGTTTCTCCTGGTGCGTCTAAACGGGTTGTTCCCCAGACCCCTCTTTTATCCTTACTCACGGGGTCTCAGATGTCAATCAGGTTGGGATGATGCAATCCCTCAACCAGACCACCCTGGTTGTCCCCTGAGGGGTTTCAATGAATAGTACAGTACTCAATACACAATTCCGTCTCCAAGAGACAATAGCCATTATCAGTGGTTCCGCTTCGCTGAGGTCAGGACACATTCCAAACCTTGTGTATTCTGGACGTCTCTCTCTCATTTCCTGGGTCTCAGACCGAATTAATAGTGACCTTGCGATTCTCAAAAAGGAGGGGGCGACTTTGTACCCTTTGGCCCCTCAGAGTTGCTTCACATTCATAACATATGTAAAAACTACATGAACTCCATATTTCATCACATGATATGTGTGCACTTTGTTTAATGTAAAGACAAAGTTACACCTGATATTTTGGACTCCTGTATCTTCCTTTGAATTAATTTAATGTTTTGAAGTTACGAAGCATAACATTGGTGAAGAGGTATTTTTAAAATGAACCCAAGATGATTACCAACTTGTTAAAGTGAAGCGTGAAGTTTGAACTGAGAAAGAACATTGCAAGGAATGGTCAAATTTAAAAGAAGCAGTCCAGCACCTGCAGAGGTATCAAATTAAAACAAAAAGGCCAGAAATGGAAGAATTCAGGGTTCATAAAAAGGAAGTGCAGGGTGATAATAATCATTAAAACAACTCAGAAATGTCTGGATACATCAGAAAGACTGACGAGTTTGATTACACAGCAGGTAATTGGCTCATGTATTCTGAGCTATTGGGACAGTATTTTGAAGTAAATGAAATAGCCAATGGGAAGTGAGTGTCAATTTTGCTAAGTTCGTTTTTTTTAAAGACATACAGTTTGCTTCAAAGTTTTACTGCTCCAACCAAACCATCAGAATGAGTTTTGCTCCTACTGTAAGAGTTCAAACACCAGACAAGCAGTCCACAGTACCCACTGGAGAATGGAGAAGTGGATGGAGCCGTGCCAACTGTTAAGGGAAAAGATGCCTACAAAGCACTGCTGGCTTATTGCTCTACATGTCTTGTGAATGACTACAGTCCATCAGAGCTGCTAATGGGCCAGAGAATGAGAACAAGCCTGCTTGTTCTTCCTTTCCTTCTCCAATCTCACTTAGACAAGGTGAGAAAGTTTGAGACAATGCAGTGTGAGAAAGCGAAGAGCATGCATGATCTCAGACCCAGAACAAAGTCTTCGTCGCTGCTTTGGAGTGGTGATGCTGTTTGGGCTCCAGACCAATCCATCAAAGGAACAATAGTCCAGCAGCATATACCACGATTGGCACAGAATATCAGGCAGAACAGGCGTGCATTTGTGCACCTCCAAAATCCACGAAAGGTAGAGGAAGAAATAGAGTGGACTGATCTTTATGATGGGGACCGCATACCTGAACAGGGTGCACCTGTTCAAGAACCTCCATCCGCTCCAACACTTCTAAAAACCTACACCAGATATGGACATTTATTTATTCCGCCACAGAGATAGAATCCATAGCCTATTAGCTTAGGGAAGTGAATAAAGAGGCAGTGTAATCCTCTTACTTGGTCGGAGTGCTCAGGTAGTCTATCCTCACCTCCATTAGATTTAGTGTTTTTCTAAAAGAATTCTAAAAAAATTCTCAAGAACAAAATGCAACTGTTTTTGAAAAAAATGAAATTGATGAAAAAAGGAGGCAAACAAAGATAATTACAGTTTTAGTGTTGTCAATTCTTTTCTATGTTTATGTAAGGAACATAAGTTATGTGCTACGGGTAAAATGAATTGAATCACTCAATTTCAATGACTATAATTTCAATGCAGTTCTGTGGACAAGAAGTATATATCTAGTTTTTCTTTTTATTGTTCAAGAAGGGGAGAGGTTGTGGTAGTTAATGGGTTAATCCTATACCACTCAGTTCGCCACTTCCACGTAGGAGTTCACACATTGTACAAGCAGCATTATCAATAAAATTCAGCTGAGTAACCTTGTGTGTTCTGCACCATCCCTCAGAAGCGAACACAACATTTTGCATTGAGTTGCTGCCACATGATTGGGTAATTAGATATTTGCATTAACCAGCAGGTGTACAGGTGTACCTAATAAAGTAGCCATGGAGTGTATATTCTTTCCTTTAAAAATCTTTCTAACATGACCCTATTTTGTCATATCACAAATCATTCCTTATCTATCTATACGGAGTACTAACCAATTAATTCACATGCAATTTTTGTTTTAATTTATCAGCAATGACCTTCATCATTCATAAGAAGCAAGGATATGTGCTGATGATTGCACAATGTTCAATTCTATGTGCAACTCCTTAGCAAAGGAAGTAACTCAAAACTGCAAGCATTAAGATCCAGACAACATTTATGTGTGTGCCAATAAGCAGCAGGTACATTCATGTCATAATCACTTGCTCCTGAAATTCATTTGGCATTACCATGATCAAGTCTTCTACCATCAATCACGATTGACCAGTAAGTCACCTGCCGAATACCTAATTTCCCAATATGTCAGAGCGGCGTGGAGGAAAATTGTCCGCCAGCTGGAATTTCCAGATGCGACCTAAAGCGAGCGAGCGAATATGAATATGTTAATATTCATGTTCTGTTCAGTGAATATTATGTTCCATTCTGGAAGGATGTGGAAGTTTTCGAGATGGTGCAGAGGAAATTTACCAGGATGCTGCCTGGACTGGAGAACATGTCTTAGGAGGATAGGTTGAGCAAGCTAGGGCTTTTCTCTTTGGAGTGAAGGACAATAAGAGGTGACTTGATAAAGGATACACATTATAAGAGGCATAGATCAAGTGAAAAGCCAAAGCATTTCGCAGGGCAGAAATGCTAATACAAAGGGGCATAATTTTAAGATGATTAGAGGATAGTTTAGGAAGGATGTCATAGGTAAGTATTTTTGCAGAAATTGGTGGGCTTGTGGAATGCAATGCCAGGGCTGGTGACAGAGGCAGATACAGTACAGACATTAAAGAGACTTTTGATCGGCACGTGGATGAAGGAAACATGGAGCGCTATGTGGGAGGGAAGGGTTAGATTGATCGAAGGGTAGGTTAAGCAGTCAACACAACATCATGGGCCATGTTCCATGTTCTAAGTTCAATGTGATACCTCAACTACCTCCTCTGCAGCCAATTACTTACCTACCACAAAGCTTGTATTTAGAAAGAGCCTTCCCAGTTGTAAAATGCACCATGGCTTTCCACAGAGAGAGTTTTAAGGTTGTTGCTAGGTTTTAAGATGTGTCTCCAAGAGTGAGAAAGATCTATGTAGTAGGAAGTCTTCGAGAGAGAATCCTAGAGCTTAGGTACTTGTGAGCTGAAGGCACTGACACTCATCAGTGTGACTAAATTAAAAATACACGAAAGGCCATAGCTTGATGAATAGGAATGACAGCGAAGGGCAGGGTTATTGACATGGTGGAACTGATGGGCTAAAGTCTGTTTATTTCAATACTATGATTATTACAGATAATGAGAATGAACCTCAAGCCTGGATCAATACATGGAATTACAATGTTGTTGCCATTATGGAGACTTGGATGCTCGAAGGACACGACAAGCAACTCAACACTTCCAGGTTTTGCTGTTTTAAAATGCGTCTCAATGTCACCAAGACCAAGGAGATGGTGGTGGACTTTAGGAGATCTAGGCCTCATATGGAGCCAGTGATCATTAATGGAGAATGTGTGGAGCAGGTTAAGACCTACAAGTATCTGGGAGTACAGTTGGACGAGAAGCTAGACTGGACTGCCAACACAGATGCCTTGTGCAGGAAGGCACAGAGTCGACTGTACTTCCTTAGAAGGTTGGCGTCATTCAATGTCTGCAGTGAGATGCTGAAGATGTTCTATAGGTCAGTTGTTGAGAGCGCCCTCTTCTTTGTGGTGGCGTGTTGGGGAGGAAGCATTAAGAAGAAGGACGCCTCATGTCTTAATAAGCTGATAAGGAAGGCGGGCTCTGTCGTGGGCAAAGTACTGGAGAGTTTAACATCGGTAGCTGAGCGAAGGGCGCTGAGTAGGCTACGGTCAATTATGGAAAACCCTGAACATCCTCTACATAGCACCATCCAGAGACAGAGAAGCAGTTTCAGCGACAGGTTACTGTCGATGCAATGCTCCTCAGACAGGATGAAGAGGTCAATACTCCCCAATGCCATTAGGCTTTACAATTCAACTGCCAGGACCTAAGAACTTTTTTTTTTAAAGCTATTATTAATGCTTTTTGAGTTAGTGATTTAGATGCATATCATATTATTACTGAGTTAAGTATTGTATGTAATGAGTTTTTGCTACAACAAGTGTATGGGACATTGGAAAAAATGTTGAATTTCCCCATGGGGATGAATAAAGTATCTATCTATCTATCTATCTATCTAGAGAAGGGAGTAAAAGAGGTGGAGGGGTTGCACTACTGGTGAGGGGAATGTTACAGTTATACTCATGGGGTCATGGAAAATCCCAAGGCATTTTATATTAAGAAAAGGAGAATAAGTGAGGAGAAGGAAAAAGGAGGGAATTTGTGCTTGGAGCCAGAGCAAGTGGCTGAGACACTAAATGAGTATTTTGCATTTATATTTACAAAGGGGACAGTACTGGAGGATAATGGAGAAAAAAACAGTGGGGAAAGCTAATGTGCTTGAATATTTTTGAGATTAAGGAGCAGGTAGTGCAGGGTCTTCTGAAAAGCTTTAAGGTTGTCTAGTCCCCAGGGCCTGATGCCATATATCCCAGAACATTGAAAGGCATGAGTGAGTTTATTGCTGGAGCTTTGACAAAAAATTTTGTGTCCTCTCTAGCCACAGGTGAAGTCCCAGAGGACTGGAGAGTAGATATTGTTGAGCCTTTCTTGAAGAAAGGAAAGAGGGATAATCCAGTTAATTATAGGTCAGTGAATCTCATGTCAGTGATAGGAAAACCACTGGAGAGGGTACTGAGTGGTAGGATTCATGTGCATTTTGAAAGACATGGCCTGTTTAGGGACCGTCAGCATGGCTTTGTGTGTGTCTTACAAACTTGATTAAGTTCTTAGGAGATGACAAAGCAGCTTGATGATGACAAGGTCATGGGTGTTATCTACATGGACTTTAGTAAGGTATTTGGTAATTTTCTTTGTGGTAGTTTGATTCAGAAGATGCAGATGCATGGGTTCTAGGATAACTTGCAAATTTGGATTTGAAACTGACTTAGCTATAGAGGAAAGAGTGTTGAGGTGGAAGGTGTTATTCAGGTTGGAGGTCCAGGACCAGTTGTGATCTGTAAGAATTGGTGCTGGGGTCTTTAATGCTTATGATATATATCAAAGATTTGGAGGAAAATGCAGAAAAATAGATTAGCAAATCTGTGAAATGACCCCAGGACTGTTGGAGTTGTGGCCAGTGTAAAGGACTATCAAAGAATGCAAGGGAAAATAGATCAGTTACAGATATGGGCAGGGATGTGGCATATGCAGTTTAATTCAGGCATGTACGAGGTGTTGTACTTTGAGACTTCAAATTTAGGAGCAAGTATACAGTTAATGGTGGGGTTCTTAATAACACTGAGATACAGAAGGATCTTTGGGTTCCATGTATATAGTTCACCGACAGTGGTTACACAGATGGATAATGGATAAGGGCATATGGATGCATGACTTCATTGTTGAGTTTTAGAGTAAGGAAGTCACGCTGGAGCTACATGAAACTTTTGTCAAACTGCACTTGGTGTGTTGCGTACATTTCTGGTCATCCCATTATAAGAAAGATATGGAATCTGTGGAAAGGATGCCCCAGAGGTTTACTAGGATGTTGCCTGGATTACAGGGTATGAGCTGTAAGGAAAAGTTGGACGATCTTGGATTGTCTCTTTAGAGTCTCAGATGATGCAGGGAGATCTGAAAGAGGTTCTTTTTAAAATTATGAGATGAGATTGAAATTATGTAGACAGTCAGAATCTTTTATCCCCAGGTAGAAATGTCTAACAGCAGAGGACATGCTTTTAAAGATAGAGGGAGGAAGTTAAAGACAATAATAGGGGCAAGTTTATTTACGCATAGAGTGGTCAGTGCCTGAAATAGATTAGCAAGGTAGTAGAGGAATCAAGCAGTTTTGTGGAGTTGAACTGGCTTTTAGATAGATACATGGATATGAATGTGATGGAGGGATATGGATGGTTACTGTCGATGCAATGCTCCTCAGACAGGATGAAGAGGTCAATACTCCCCAATGCCATTAGGCTTTACAATTCAACTGCCAGGACCTAAGAACTTTTTTTTTAAAGCTATTATTAATGCTTTTTGAGTTAGTGATTTAGATGCATATCATATTATTACTGAGTTAAGTATTGTATGTAATGAGTTTTTGCTACAAGTGTATGGGACATTGGAAAAAATGTTGAATTTCCCCATGGGGATGAATAAAGTATCTATCTATCTATCTATCTACACAAGAGGAGGACATTTAGCATCAAGATAGGAACAACATTGTGGGCCAAATGGCCTGTCCAGTCTGTACTGTTCTATATTCTATGTTCTGTGCTCTATGATTTATGTTCTAATGCAGGCAGCTCAGAAATTTTCAAGGAGGAACGAACAGTAGCAAGGGCATAGGAGTATTTGCAAAGAAGGATCACAGTTTTAAATGGCATTTAGCTGGAGTGGGAAACAATGGGTTCGGAAATAAGCAGCAAGTCTGTTTGTAGCTATGAGGTAGCAAAAAATGTCAGTCTGTATCTCCTGCATTTTGTAGCAAGAAAATATGGACTATACTGGCAATCAGCTGCAGGCATAACTGACGTCTTGCTCTGGTCTTGGATTCACAATTGTGTCTAAGGGTGTTCTATGACAGATTGAACCAAGTTGCCAGATATCTGATGGCTTAACAGTAAACCAGTAGTCTAATATAGCTTGAAATCTAGAGTAACGCACACAAAATGCTGGAGGAACTCAGCAAGTCAGGTAGCATCTATGGAAATGATGTTCCTACATGTGTAATCATGTGTGATCTTTGAAAGCGAAAACTACTCAAACAGCAATAAATATTCGTGTTTCAATTTTGACATAACCAATTGTCAAATTGACACAAAGATATTGCAATTTATTTAAGAGCGAATGGGCAGCCATGTCATAATATTCCTTAAAGGAAGCATACCCCGATTTAAAAAAAAGCCTGGTCTAATTGAAATTTAAATGTTAGCTGTGACTAGATGGTTCCACACCTCTTAACATAGCAATTTATTTTTGCTGCATTATTTCCTTTCTGTCCTATTAACATTTCTGGATGAGCTCTAATCTGCTCCTAGCCTGTGGCATTTTTTTAATAACCAGGATATAGGAGCTAATTTCTTTAAGCGCACTGTAATGTGTATATATCTGTATGAGTTCCTAACCTCAAACCTCAGCAATGCAAAGTATACAGAGGAACATGCTGAGCCAAGGTTCTGCAATGGAACTCGTCCAACTGGTTCAATCAACCAGTCAATGGCTCTATGCATATGTGTATGAATTAAACACTTAATGAATATGCTACACGATTTCAGTTCTTAAGTTGGGATGTCATGTTACAAGAGGATGGTGAGGCTGCACTTGGAGCATTGTGTACAGTTCTGACTGCCTAGGTACAGGAAGTATATTATTGAACTGGAAAGGGTGCAGTAAAAGATTCACGAGGAGGTTGCTAGGGCTTGAGAGCTAGAGTTTTATGGAGAGGCTGGATAAGCTGGAGCTGTTTTCCCTGGAGTTAGGAGGCTGAGACATGACTTTATAGAGGTAGATAATCTCACGATGGGAATAGATAAAATGAACGGTCACGTTCTTTCTCCCAGGTTGAGATGTCTAAAACTGGAGGACATTGCTTAAGGTGAGAGAAGAAAGATATTGACATGGAATGCAGAGCCCTTCTGAAGTTTACTAAACATTTGCTAATTGACATCTTATTGCTCAACCTGAGTGTTCCTATAATTAAAGATAGAACACGATCTCCCATCCACCTGAAGTGCTCACTTTCTTTCCCTCTCCACAAGTGTTGTCTGGCTTACTGAAATTTCCAGTGTATTATATTTTTGTTTCAAATTTCTAGCATCTGAAGTATTTTACTTTTTCACCCTAGCAATACTGACAATGCCGTTTGTTATATAATTCTCACTTATTTGCCAGTAGCATCACTTGACTTTGGCAATGTGATGGAATAAGTGTGTGCTTAATATCATTAATTTCAAGTTCAAGTTTATTATCAAAAGCATACATACACTTGGTATAAATGCCATGAATATTAACTTTTTGCAGCAGCAACAGCACAGTTAATTACAAATGTGACAAACATGAATTAACAAATTATACATAAATTAGATAATAAATATAACAACATTGGAGTAAGCTGAGAGAAAGAAATGCAGTGTAGCCCAAATTAGGTTACAGTATTTCCAGATTAGTTCAAAAACATGATGGCATGGGAAGAAGTGATTGACGAGCCTTGGAGTGTGATGTTCAGGCTCCTGTACCTCCTGCCTGATAAAACTGTGTAAAACCCTTAAACAAAAATGTATAAAATAGGAGAAAATTCTCTCAGAGAATGCTAAGAGTGTGGATCAAACAGGTAACAGAAGTGGTCAATGCGGGATCAAGTTCAACATTTCAAGATTCAAGATTGTTGGATGTCATTTCCAGTACACAAGTGTAAAGGAGAATGAAACAGTTGTTAGTCCAGATCTGACGTAGCACAAAAACAAAACACAATAAGGTAAATAACACAATACTAATAAAAAACACACAATAAATATAAATACATCAGACAGCTTATTGATTGATTGTATGTCCATAAAGTGATGTTAGGCACAGGAGTGTCTGTGTATAAGATGACAGACAGAAAATGATAAAGTGGTGGTGGCTGGGGGTACTGAGGGGTGGGTTAGTGGGTGGAAGTGTTGATCAGCCTTACCATGCAGTGAAGCAGCTTGTTAAGATGCTCACTACTGCCATTTGTAGAATGACATGAATATAACTGGGCCTAGTCCATCTCTCTTCAGCCTTCTCAGGATGTAGAGGGAGTGGTGAGTTTTCCTGATTGTGTATAATGTGTTTTGAGACCATGAGAGGTTGTGTAAGATGTGAACTGCCAGGCATTTGTAACTGCTCACAGTTTCTATTGCTGTGCCGCCTATGTAAAGAGGGATGTGAGAGGTACAAGTTCTCCTGAAGTAGATAACCATCTCCTTTATCTTGTTGAGATTGAGGAAAAGGTTATTTGCCTGACAACGGGCCTCGAGCTCTTCCACTTTCTCTCATCGTTGTTGGTGGTGAGGTCCACCACTGCCGCGTCAGTGGTGAACTTGACAATGTGATTACTCAGGTATTTGGCTGTGCAGTCGTGTGTGAGTAGAGTGTACAGCAATGGACTCAGCACACAGCCCTGGAGGGCACCCACAATGAGGATGATAGGAGGGAGGAGTGATTGTGCACCCTGACTATATAAGGTCTGTTGGTTAGGAAATCCAATGTCCAGTTGCACATTGGTGTATTTAGACTGAGGAGTAGGAGTTTGTTCACCAAGGTCTGTGAGACAATAGGGCTGAATGTCAATCTGAAAGCCAGAAACTGCATTCTGACAAAAGTGTCCTTGTTTTCTTGGTGCGTCAGGGCTAGATGCATGACAAACGCTCTGGCATCAGTCATAGAGTGGTTCTATCGGTGAGCATATCGGTGAGTGTCCAGTGTGGCAGGAATGATGTTTTTGACATGTACCATTACCAGCTGTTCAAAGCTTTTCATGATGACTGGCATCAGTGCCACTGGGCGGTAGTCATTTACATAAAGGGGATAGGAGTAAATGTTAGGAGGGATGTGGAGGGCTATGGTTCAGGTGCAGGTTGATGGGCCAAGGCAGAATAATAGTTTAGCACAGAATAGAAGTGCTGAAGGGTCTATTTCTGTGCTGTAGTGCTCTGTGAAATCTTTCAGAAGCAATAATTTACCTTAATCCATTTTAGTGACTATATTTGAGGCTATCAATTCCTTTTGTATAATAATCAGAGTGTACTCTTTGAAAAGGTCTCATGACCCATTTTGAACTTTCTAAAGTATTTTCAGTGGCTATGTGCTGCTTTCCTGACAGATAGCATTATTTTCTATTATAGAGATCCTGCAGGTGTTGGAAATCTTAAGCAACAGATACAGAGTGCTGGAGGAACTCAGCAAGTCGGGCATAATCCATGGAGGGGAATGAACAGTTGATGTTTCAGGCTGAGACCCTTCATCAGGACTGGAAAGGAAGAGGGCAGAAGCCAGAACAAGAAGTTGGGGGTGAAGATAGGTGAGACCAGGTGAGGGGAAAGGGCACTTATCCATTAGCCCTGCAAGATCTTTATAAAATCCTGATATCATGTTGAGTACTTGTTGTCGATCTAAATGTTAAGACTATTTCTCACTTCATAAATGCTTGTTGACTGTTGAGTATTTCAAAAATTTTCTATTTTATGTCATTTTCTTCACTATAAGTTCATCAAATTCCACCATGTGTTTGCTGTGAGAAAACACTTGTGCATTTTAGGTTCATAAACAAATTTGTTTGCACCATTGTAAACAGTTTTGTCCTTTTCTGGCTCCTACAGCAATGCAATTTTTGCTCGGGAAGTACTATGGACAATGGTGCTAGTTTCCTTGTGCTTTTCATCTATTTCATGCTGTGATTTGCAATGGAACTGTGAGACATTGACTTATGCTATAGCTTTCTGAAAAGTCAGAAAAAATGTGTGGTTTTGGTCTTCCAGGCAACTCCTTGAAATGTTCGATCATGCTCGTTGATATACCAGAATGTTGTGCCAACTCTAAGATTAATCCCTCCCACTTAGCCCACCCTTTTAATGTCATCGAAGTGCTTATATAAAGGTCCTTAATGTATCTGTCTCTACCACCACCACCATCCCTGGCAGGGCATACTACACATCAACCACTTTCTGAAAAACCTTACCTATGACATTGCCCCGGCACTTTCCTCCCATCACCTTAAAACTATGCCCCCTCATATTAGATAAAAATCAAGATAACCATTATCATTATTTGCCATTTCTGCCTGGGAAAAATGTCTCTGGCTTTCCATATGATGAACTACTAACTTGATGTTTTGTATATGTGTGTGCACACTTTACTTAAGCCCAGCTTTGAAAGGAGGATTGGACTTGGGACTAAAAACCCAGTGCCGCAGAAACGCAAACAGAAGTTCCAGAGGGTGAAGGTCTTCAAAGATGGGCTACCTCTGGGGACAACTAGAAAAACTAGTGAGCTGTTGTTGGCAGCCTATGCCTCAGTACAGGTGGTGATCTTAAGAAGAAGAAGACACTTAATTTGAAGCTAAACTGTTTAACATGCATAGAGAAACACAAAGAGGCACAAAGAGATGATAGAACATGGACAATTGATTTATTGAATTGAACACTTGTGCACTTGTATCATACATAAATATTCTCCACTAGCTCTTTTCCAGTCTCACTATTCAATATTTGACCATTTTGAGCAAGGTAAATTTTCACTGAAGCAGTAACTATCAATTTCACACAATGCTTCAAGGCAGAATCTTTCAGAAAGAAGGCAGAGTTTTGCAGTTTGAACTGTATTTGATATTTGAGTTTTACTTGCATTATCCAGATTGCGGCATTAATATAGTTACAATTTTTTCTGTGATCAAATTCTTTGCTTCCTTTGATGGAAAACAGCTACTTTACATACTCAAGAATTACTTTCATAACCATAGTGGGAGGTTTTTTGAGCGCAGCAGTGAGATGGCATTTCAAATCTGATATATCACACAAAAAATAAATCAAAACATACGAAAATGGAGAAAATAAGCATGAATTGACCTCAACAAAAATGGAGAAATTGTCAATACACTTAGTGAACTTGAATGTAAACCATAGTGTGCAATACTAGATTGTAGGAATATTTTCTACGTGGAAATTTTATTGCCCACCTGCTCATGCTAGTCATTGAGAAATACCAAGTCGTATTACGCGTTACACTGAAATCTCAGGAGGCAGTTATATATCTCAGTTTGATACAGTCTGATGACAGCTAAGGGCAGACAGTGACTATTACAAGCAGAGAGAGGTGCTTCATTTCACAGCACTGTAAAAGATGAAATGTACATTTGATATCTGAGTCTAATGTCTTCCAAGAAGCATGAGTTGTATCAATTACATAATTTCACATTCTGCTCTTACATATACAAAAAAGATTCTGCATCTAGAGACATTTACAGTACCTGTGTGAGCTACCCAGATGCTGCCACTCCCTGGGGAACCACAGTGCAAATTCTGAATGGGACCACTAAACCTTCACGTATAGGACTGCAGTGAGCATCTGTGCTTCTCATTAGCACATACAGTGAACACATTTTTTAAAATATCAGAAGTCAAAGGTTAGCTAAATAGAATTACAGATCACTAATCAGCTTTTTAACCATCTTTCAAAACCACCAACAGTACTCTAGCCTGATGAATGGCAGCAATAGATGCTGAGGTTATGACTCCATAATCTGTGATGACCTACTAGTCATCAGTTTACCGCCAGTTTGAAGGTTTTTGTCCTGCTGGCCAAGAGATTGATGGAGCAGTAGACAATAGTCTTTTAAAAAAAAATCTGTCTGGCCTGCAGTATCACTGTCATTCAATATAGTTCATTCAAAACTCATATTTTTGCTGCTTGGATATAAGCAAAACAGTGTGAATGAGAGTTCTATTTTGTATCATCAGTCCTTCCAAAGAAAGAAGTACATTAGAAAGCACAAAATAATTATATGTACTCTGCTAATATTTTTTCTCATTTCCTTTGGGTGTAGTTTTGATAAAACCGATGTGTTTACTATTAAGATTCTCTGAAGTTCTTAAGATACCTTTTCTTCTGAAGTTATATTATCTGGGAACAAAACTGTAACTATTTATACCATTTATTTATAATCCTTAAAAGAAGTTTGTAACCAAAAAGAATATTTTAAGAGAGTTCAGGAAATGTATGAAAATCATAGAAGATTAGCTAGAGAACTAAATGGGGGTCCTGCTAAGGTAGGATCTCTTATTAATATTTAAGAATTACATAGAATTGGTTCACTGTTATTAATAATAATGCAAGAATTAGTAATAATATTGAAATAATAATCTGAGTACTTAATTAAATGAATATACTTGTATCTATCTGTTTTGTTTTATATTATTTATAAATTTTTAAAATATATTTTGTATTCTCCAAATTGGTTCTTCCTGACTACTCTCAATTCATTATATCTTTTCTGTTCATCAGAATTTCCTTCTCCATATCAGAATGCCTTGACACTCAGAGGTAGCTTTCTTTTCTTAACTTGACACTAACCTGGTGACACTCACATGATATGACTGGTTGAGTGGACTTGCAATAATAGCCTTGATGCGGAGAATTCTGACTGGTTGTATCACAGTCTGGTATGGAGGATCCGAAGCACAAGATTGCATGAGGCTGCAGAGAGTTGTAGATTCAACTAACTCCGCCATTGATGCAACCCTTTCCACCACTGAGGACATCTTCAGGAGGCAGTGTCTCAAGAATGCAGCACTAAAAGCCTTCACAGTCTGGGACTTGCCTGCTTCTTCTTCTTACCAGCATTGGGGAGGAGGTACAGGATCCACACTTGTTGACTCAGAAATAGTTTCTCCCATTTACATCAACTTTACGAATGGTCCATGAACCTCAGAGCATGACTTCATTATTCCCTTTTTTTTGGTATTATTTATTTATTTTGTAATTTGTAGTATTTTTTACATCTTTGCTCTCTACTGCTGCTGCAAAGCAATAAATTTAATGACATATAATTCAGTAATAATAAATCTGATTCTTATACTGATCTCCGGCATATCTTTGGCGTTCCAAAAGAAATTTGGTGCAGAGAGGAAGATGCTGTTCCTAAGACAACTGAGTGTGCATCCTGTGCCTCCTCCAATTTGATAGTAACAAATCAGAATCAGGTGTATTCAAGCATCTCTTCAACATGTTGCTGTTTCTTCCCAATCTACCATACCTGCTGGCTGTGGACACTCCTCCATGCCTACTCTAGATTAGCATCAAATCCCTTCTTTCTCTGTCCCAATGTTACCTTTATTTCCTTTTTTTCTGATCTTTACTTTGAGAAAATAAAGGACAACATCAATTTTGACATCACTATCTCAGAGGGTTCTCAGTATCAATAATAATATTGCTTGCGCTTTGGCAATACTGACAGGGCAAGGTAAGTCCTTCAGCATTCTGCATTGCTAAAGCATTGAGATTAAAGAAAGTGCTGAAGAATGCAGCAGTCTTATATGTGATTTTTGAATGGTGAATTTACAGTATCTGTACATTTAATGAACATAGACGTGAAAATTAACATTGCATCCCAATCTCTAGTCTATGTGTCCTTGGGTTTGCTCCCTGCTTGGAATGCATGATCAGTGAATTTATTCCTTGGTGTCAGCAAGAAGCATGCAAATTGCTCAGTAAATTTGCTGTTATTCTCATATTATATTTTAATGTCAAAGCGCACCAGTACCTCCTGTATTACTGATGCAATGTTTTGTTTTTTTACACCTTATCTAATAAATATGAATTTAGTGAAAATTACTAGCAAATTATCAGTTGTTTGAGTCTCTTGTATGAATTAACTTGCAGACCAAGAGTGATTGTATTAGATAATTACAATGTCAGGAAGAGACATCCACTAGACTTAGTTGCTGAGTAAAAGTGATAATCCACTCCACTAATAGAAATTAATCAGAATGAAGATATGGAAGAGGGGAAAAGGAAGCAGACTAGATCATACATCAATATGGACAATGGCAGGACGCCAGTAATGAGACTAAGGGTAAAAGTGAAGCAGCAGAGAAGGAAAATAAAATATTAAACAGAATGAGTCAGAAGCTGCTGGACAAGGTCAAAGTAGAGACAGAGACACAAGAGAATGATGATGCTGGAACCTGCAGCAACAAACAATCCGCTGGAGGATTTCAGCAGTCGAGCATCAGAAAGTGTATGGAAAGGAAATATCAATGTTTTGCATTGAAACCCTGCACCAGGACTTTACAAGATAGAAGTAGTGTCTGTTAAGCAAAGAGGTGGGATGCAGATTTATGCAACAGTTATGTACTGATTTACACTCTTGTACTGATGCAAAATGGTTCCTCCTGCCAAACAGTATGAAAATCATGAATAGTTTGGCAATTGGCTTCATATTTGATTCCAAGTCAAGGGCATGAATATGCCTTCAGAATGCTGTCCTATACCAATAACTATCCATATTCGATGCAGTAAATCTAATCTTATAATTGACAGCATTTAGATGTTAGTTATATTAACTACCCTCTAGTTTAAACTTGCACATACACAAAAGTCTTTATTTCTATTTAGCCACTGGTGACTTTTTTTGGCAATAAGAGCTTGAATTATACAACAGAAACAACCAAAACAGTTCAAAATTCAAAATAAATTAGAAAAATTATCAAGATTCTGAACTATTTTATATGGGGGCATTAAATTTAGTTCTTTCTGATCAACATTTTATCATAAAGAAGAATAAACTGAAGTTAATCACCCTTCAGTTTTATCTTGTACAACACAGGCATTGCAACTTGTATTTCCGTCTGGTAGCTGGTGATTTCTTTCTTTCTAATTTTAAGCTCTGCTATTATAGACATTGTTTACTGAAGAGATATTTTTTTAATGATCTACAAAATTACACCTTCTGAAACACACAGCTTGTTAAAACTTGTAAACAGAACTTTGAAAATGAGGTGTATTCTTCATGAGAAGAGAATCTTCAAATATTCAGTGACTGAAGTGCAGGTGTATGATGCACATCACTTCCCCTTGAAATAGAGGATTAGTACATTTTACACCTCCGGGGCTGGAGCACATCTTCCACAAGTTAATACACTTATAATTACCTTTTTGTCTTCCTTCAGGCTCTCTCTGAATTCTGTTTTGACTTTAAATGGAGAAAAGGTTTTTAAAATGAGTATCATCAAGTATAAGCTCGTTCTTTATCTGTACCTGAGGTAATTTTGCAGAACAAAAGTAAGGAGTGAAACAAGTAAACACTTCAACAGCAGAAAGGAATATTACAATTCAAATAGACTGCTATCTTTATAGAGATGTATTCTGAAACTTATATGAAACTCTATATGAGTTTTTAAAATAGCTAAAACTTGGGTTTTCAGGATTTAATGTTTGTGTTGCTGATAATTATCTTAACAGCACACTACCTCACCTTTTTAATATATAGTATTCCTGTTTTTTGCATGATTTTAATCCATTCAATATATGTATACTATGTGAAGTATACTGAATAAGATTTACTTATTTTATTTATTATTATTATTTTTATTATTACTTTTTTTCTTCGATATCATGTATTGCATTGAACTGCTGCTGCTAAGTTAACAAATTTCATATCACATGCCAGTGAGAATAAACCTGATTCTGATTCTGATTCTGATCTTAGTTTTTTCATGGACATTAGGGAAATACAAATTCTTTCCATCTATAAAAAAAGAAACTTTGATTTCACCTCCAAGGAATTAATGCATATCTATAATAATCTCTATAATAATAATATAATGATTTCAAATTTTTTGGTAAAATGTATAACAACATACTGTGTAAAAATCTTAGGCACATGTAAAGAAATTCTGTAAAGCAAAGATGCTTCCAAAGATAATGAAAAGTGTCTAAATATCAAAAAATTACTATAAAGAGCAGTAAACAGTAAAACAACTAAATGAAATCAACATTTGAGGTGGCCACCATCCGTCTTTGAAATTGCATCAGTTCTCTCAAGCACACTGTCATGCAGTTTTATAAGAAAATCAGCCGGTAGGTTACTCCAAGTATCTTGGAGAACTTGCCACAGTTCTTCTACAGGCATTGGTTACCTTGTTTGCTTCTGTCTCTCCAGGTAATCCTAAACAATCTCCTGCCCTGTTGAGTATTCCTGTGTTTGCTTTTCAGTCAGGCAGCCCAAGATATTTCTGTCCATTCCAAGATGATGAAGTTGAGCTTTCTAAGTCCAGAGTTGCTCTCCTGGGTCCTTCAGCACTGTCTGCTATCTACTCCACACAATATCAGCAATCATTTGTATTCATTGGAAACACCTCTCTCTGCACAAGTAGAAAGAGAATTCACAAATGATGTTTGTTTGCCATTTGTCATCCCTGGATTTATGATATTGTTTTAGAACTTCATTGTATTGTTCTTTATTTTTTCATTACGGAGAAGCAAGTGATGTACTGGTTAGTGCAAGGGAGATCCTGTTCCAGACACTTGGTGAGTGAGAAATAAGGGTCGTATACTATGATATTACAGACAGGTGAATTGTTCAAAAATGAGCTGTCATCTTCATCTTCACCTTCTTTCTTCTCCTTTTCCTCTTTCTCCACACCCAACTACTTATGGTCGATGTTGCTCAGCATGTAGCCAGTGGAGAAGAGTGAACTCTCTCAACCCCTAAAGATTCACGTGAATCGTGAAACGTCCGTGAATTCTGAATGCTGACAAGCACTACGATGGTCCTTCAGGGCTTTCTAGGTAGTGGAACCTGAACAAGTTAATGGTTTGCTGGTCATATTTCATGCTTCGCCTAGGATAATTGGCGTTCATTGCATTTGCTCACATGCCTGTTTACATCTGTACGTGTTGCTCACTGAAATTGTGGTCCATGTTATAGAAAAACATTTCCTGGTGCCCATGGCTTGGCTAAGCTTGCAATGCTGTCCCAAGTACAAGCAGTACATTGGGTGCTGGAGAGTGAAGGACACATCACTGTTGCCAGGATTACAGGCATTGATCTGTGAGGTTTCTCTCAGTTATGGTGTATCATAGAATTGGCACTGCAGCCTGGAGTGATGTTCCTGCAGTCACTGCAATGTGGGCAAGGCTGCAAGTCACAAAATTCCATGTGCTAATTTCCCCTTCTCCAGTAAAATCTGATCATCTGAAACCCAAGGACTTTGGTAGTGCCAAACTACCAGATATTTTAGTTTATAGGATGTTACTTCTATTAATACCCAAACACATCTTTATGTCATGTTACAGGGTAGTATATTAATTTTTCAGTGGGTTAAAAGGGAGCAGAAAATATACAAGTATTCTGGATCCAGACTTCTGCCACAGACCTCTCCGTGTTCCTGATCCTGGTGTTCCCTAACTCCAGTTGTACCTCCAGCCCATTCTGCACTCCATCCCTGCTGCAAACCAGATGCCCGGGCTTTTGACCCCACTTACATTCTGAAACCTTGGCTCACATTATGGACGCCAAATGCTGAACCATCAGAATTTCTGAACAATCACCTGCATTGAATCTTACTGTTAGCTGTAATCTGTAGCTAGTTAGAATTTAACACTATCAGGTCACCTCAAATGGAATGTTCAGCATCGAATAGCAATCTATGAAATGCTTCAGATTGCTTCAGCTCTGGTCCCAGATAACATTGCAAACCAACTGCAAATGTAACAGTCACTGGTATAGCAGTCCTTAGCCTGCTCTAAAGTTAGTGTTGTTGCAGGAGAAATAGCATATACCTGTGTCCCCAGTGAAATATGGACTCTTCACATAGTGTTCCAGGCTGAGGCTCGGGCAGGAGAGTTGCTCCCTGAACCTCCTGGGCCAAAAGAAATTAGTAATCGAGCTTTGTTTATAGTGATAGTGTTCAACCATGGGTGCTGTAGCTCAAAATGAAAATATTCAAATTGTTGCACACTCAGGAAGATTGCATGCAAAGCATGGAATTAACCTTTGCCCCTTTCCACCAAACACTATCATTGAACAAAAGCTGCAGGGCAGAATTCTAGTGGAGCACATTTAAACTTTGACAGTAGCAGTTCAAAGTTCATCTCTCAATGTGTATTGCAAGCACAAACTGAATGCTGCTACTCTGAAAGATAAAAACATATCTTGCATTGATATAGGATCATTCATAACTTCATTATGTCTTGAAAAACATTATATCTTGAATAACATATGGTTATTTTATATTATAGGGAAAACAGCAGCCAATTTGTACCTAAGATGATTTAAATGTTGAATGAGAATGACAAAATAAACATTTTTATTATGGTGATTTTAGTTGAAGAATAAATACTTATAAGCACACTTGTTGAAAACTCTACTACTCCATCCACACTACATAGGCAATTGGAAACTAATGGATCTTTTGATGATTACAGGAAGTGTTGGAGTAGCACTTAAGAGAGAAGGCAGGAGAGCAAAAAGCAGATATGAGAAATATTTGGCAGGGAATATGAGGGTATATGTGAAGGATGGCTGGGGTGAGAATAGGTCCCCTTAAAGATCAGCATGTCATCTATGTATAGAAACAAAACACATGAGTGAGTTCTTTAATATTTCTCTTCACTTTTAACTGTGGGTGAAATGATGGAAGCTGAGGAAATGGAGAGAGTAATGGTGCTGTTTTGGACCACATTCAGTTTAGCAGGGAGGAGGTATCGGAGACCTTCAAGTACATTAAGATAGATAAATCCACAGAGCTGAACCTAAAATATTCTTCAACCTTGTAGCAAACTAGAGAAGAAATAGCAAAGATTTTTGTTTCACCATTGGTGTTGGGTAAATTGCTGGAGAAGATTCTGAGAGACAGGATCTACCAGCATTTGGAGAGATAGCAAACACAAAGTACACTGCAGATGCAGTTTTAATGATAGGCAAACTGATCGATATCATGTCCTCTCACTCCAATACTTTTCCTTACCTTTATGGCAGCCTCTTTTGTGTGCCACTATACTGTGGTGAAGGTATTCCAAGTGCTGACTGCCTTCCCAGTACAGAGAACAACAACAATTTATTGAGCATTGAGGTCCAATGGGACTCACCAAGGATTCATTTCAGTGCATGAAATGGTGTGCGTCTTTTAACGTATTTTCACCCAGTTTTACAAATTGCTTCAGTGGATCGGAGTGACCATTGGAACAAATGCAGCACAGGCCAGTTCTCCAAAGGAAAATAAATTACCACTTTTAGGATATGGTCATTCTTAGGGGATAGCCTGAGAAACAAGGCTGGTGGAAAGGTTAGCAATGTGATAGATAGATAGATAGATAGATAGATAGATAGATAGATAGATAGATAGATAGATACTTTATTCATCCCCATGGGGAAATTCAACATTTTTTCCAATGTCCCATACACTTGTTTTAGCAAAACTAATTACATAAATTACTCAGTAAAAATATGATATGCATCTAAATCACTCTCTCAAAAAGCATTAATAATAGCTTTTAAAAAGTTCTTAAGTAGTTTACTTAGATACATTAAATACAATCAACCCGGGCACTTTAACATATCTTACTCCTGGCGGTTGAATTGTAAAGCCTAATGGCATTGGGGAGTATTGACCTCTTCATCCTGTCTGAGGAGCATTGCATCGATAGCAACCTGTCGCTGAAACTGCTTCTCTGTCTCTGGATGGTGCTATGTAGAGGATGTTCAGGGTTTTCCATAATTGACCGTAGCCTACTCAGCGCCCTTCGCTCAGCTACCGATGTTATACTCTCCAGTACTTTGCCCACGACAGAGCCCGCCTTCCTTACCAGCTTATTAAGACGTGAGGCGTCCCTCTTCTTAATGCTGCCTCCCCAACACGCCACCACAAAGAAGAGAGCGCTCTCCACAACTGACCTATAGAACATCTTCAGCATCTCACTACAGACATTGAATGACGCCAACCTTCTAAGGAAGTACAGTCGACTCTGTGCCTTCCTGCACAAGGCATCTGTGTTGGCAGTCCAGTCTAGCTCCTCGTCTAACTGTACTCCCAGATACTTGTAGGTCTTAACCTGCTCCACACATTCTCCATTAATGATCACTGGCTCCATATGAGGCCTAGGTCTCCTAAAGTCCACCACCATCTCCTTGGTCTTGGTGATATTGAGACGCAGGTAGTTTGAATTGCACCATATCACAAAGTCCTGTATCAGTTTCCTATACTCCTCCTCCTGTCCATTCCTGACACACCCCACTATGGCTGTGTCGTCAGCGAACTTCTGCACATGGCAGGACTCCGAGTTATATTGGAAGTCTGATGTGTACAGGGTGAACAGGACCGGAGAGAGCACGGTCCCCTGCGGCGCTCCTGTGCTGCTGACCACCGTGTCAGACCTACAGTCTCCCAACCACACATACTGAGGTCTCTCTGTCAAGTAGTCCACTATCCAATCCACCATGTGAGAGTCTACTCCCATCTCCGTTAGTTTGTGCCTTAAGATCTTGGGCTGGATGGTGTTAAAGGCACTAGAGAAGTCCAGGAATATAATCCTCACAGCACCACTGACCCCATCTAGGTGAGAGAGGGATTTGTGCAGCAAATATGTGATAGCATCCTCCACTCCCACCTTCTCCTTATACGCAAACTGAAGAGGATCCCGGGCGTGCCTGGTTTGTGGCCTCAGATTCTGTATTATCAGCCGCTCCATGGTCTTCATCACGTGCGACATCAAGGCAACAGGTCTGAAGTCATTCAACTCCTTTGGTTGTGGTTTCTTCGGTACCGGGACAATACAGGATGTTTTCCACTGTCTGGGTACTCCTCTCTGCTCCAGGCTCATGTTGAAGATGCGCTGTAGTGGTTCTCCCAGCTCAGTCGCACAGGCCCTCAGTAATCGTGGGGAAACTCCATCCGGTCCCGCCGCCTTGCTGGTACAGATCTTCCTCAGTTGACCCTCCACCTGTGCAGCCGTAATCCTGGGCGTGGGCAAGGTCTCCTGTGAGTGGCTATTTTCCTGTGAGGGAAGTAAGCCTGGTGTGGATTTCTGTGGTGAGGATGAGATTGTGCTGTCGAACCTATTGAAGCTATTAGATTATTGAAACTACTTAAATGAGGATAATTAATTGTTTTAATAATTTTACAGCTTTGGATGCAGAGGTACAATATATACAGAAAAATATATTAAAGATAAATACAGGAAACAAATATCACTAAATTTACAAAACCTCATTCCCACACATATCAGTCTAATCAGACAGTTTAGTTGACAGCTGTCTGACTAGGACAGATATAAATAAAAAGACAGTAAAACACTCTGAGTTAATCATTTACAGCTACTTGTGGATACTTCAAATGTTTTGTGGTTATATAATACTTATGTGAAACTGTATGATTTATAGATGGAGTCTGAAACTGGCTGGCTCAAGAGGATAGACTTGGGAGATCAGTTCACTACCTGACTCAACAGTTGCTTATTTCCATTTTCTTTTAATGTGTCACATTTTTGAAAGGAAAGGGAAGTAGAAAATTATTGAAAATTATATGTTGATTCCTATGTCTTAAGAATGGATGGACAACATAATTTGCTTTCAATGATGGCAAAATACACATTCATAGAATTTGAACTTAAAGCTATCCACTTATGTACAAAGCAATTCATTGCTAAAACTATCATGACAGAAGTTTAGTTTTTACAAATATTCCAAATAGATTTATCTCTATTATAGGTAATGGTTCAGATTCTGCATCAAGAAGCAACAAGAGCTGATTTCCTTATCACTGAAGAGGCTGCCAGAATGGGAGCTTATATTGACCCTTGTAACCCTACTAACTGCCATCAATTGCCCACATCTGGGCACACAAGTGGGATTATAAAATAGGACTATTCTTTATTGAATTGTGGGTGCGGACAGGTTAATTAATTAATTTACAGAATATGGGAATTACTGGCAAGACCATTCTGTATAACTCTTTCTTAGCTCTGGAAAAGGTGACGGTAAGCTTCCTCCTGGAACTGTTGATGACTGTCTTGTGTAAATACCCTTGACCTTCTTGGTGGAGAAGGTTATAGGTTTAGAAACTGCTTCAAGTGTTCCAGTTTGCCCTGTCCTCAGGGATTCAAATGGGAGAGGGAAAGAATGAGTTGAAGGAAGAAGGGAAAACAATTGGAGTTGTCAACGGTTCCATCATGTGCAGGCGCTCTGAACTTAAATTGACTTTCATGTACATATCGGTCTTAACCACACTAGTCCTCATCTACACCACTCCCTGGCCATGCTAGGCCCTACCTACTCTATCCCACATATATCAACCCCCTACCCACAATAATCTCAAGAGCACTAGGCTCTGGGCATTTCAAACTTAGTGTCTACCGATAAAGATTGAGAGGGGTACAAATTCAATTGGGCATCAGTGAAGTCATGACATAAGCAAACACGCAGCATTCAAGAGAATCCGTAGAAGCCTGGTTTTCTGTAAACAAACATGTAGACCTTGATCCTATTTATGAGCCAACGCAGACACAATTCCAGACTACAACGCGCAAAGTTTGCCACACAACCAATTAGCAACGAGATTTCTTCCCCACGTCTCAACTGAGTTTCTAAAATGGTGACCAATAAGCTGATTGATAAGTACATAAAGGCCAAGCATTCAGGCGCACACTGCAATCAACAGTGCACTGATGATGTCTTCTCGTATGATGACAAAATATTTGTAAGTAAATTGCTAAGATCGGAGATCAACTCAACCCAACCAGTTCAAGCCTTACTCACACACATGAAACCCAGTCTATTTTACATCCAGCACATATGAAAGCACTCCTCATTCCCCCCAATGTCCTGTAGCCTTTCCTGTATTTGTAAGATACATGATTGGAAGTTTTGTACCAATGCCTTGCACAGAATAGAGAAAATTGTTCAGTCACACCACACTTTAACACTGTCTGTCCTGGAGGTTTGCTCGTGTCACGAGTACTTGCTGTGATGACTCACATGAGATTTCCCTGCTCGATGTACCACATCCCAACGAAGAATCTATGCCTTTGGGTGGAGAACGGAGAAACCTGCAGAATTCAAATAGATCTGTCACCTGCTCTGATTCATATATATGCAGCAATTTATAATCCTCCATTTCTGAGATCAGGTAAATCAGCAACTGAAAAGATCAGAAGAGCTCAGGTTCAAGGAAAAAGTAAGCTAGAGATCAACTAATGCAAATTATTTGTTTAAATGTTGTTACAGATACCAAATAAGGTGTACATATTTTTCAGCTATACATATATACTGCCCCAGTAGGATTGGAAAGAAACTAAATGAGCAACCCCAAAACTTCTGGTTAAGATGGCGCTACTGAACATATGCAACAGCTCTCTGGTAGTCAAAAAGCTAAGAAATCTGACTAAAACCATAACTAAAAATACCTTTTCCGAGGTAAATTGTGTTAAGTTATCACTGCAAACAGTGAAGGGGCGAGTGATGGTGAGGCAAATTCAGGGGATGAGTTACGATAGTGTGTTGCAGAATTGTTGCAGATAGAGTTTCGATGTCCCAGGAGAAAGGTTGGGTCACTCTGAGCACCAAAAGGAGGAGTTGGGGCATGGGTAGTGAAGTTTCAATGCTCATTCAACAGGCCCATATGTGAGGTTGGATTGCTCTGAGTGCCAAGCTGATTTGAAGAGCTTGAGAGCGTCTTCGGTCTGCACAATGGAATCTGGGCCTGGAACGAGTCACTGGGCAGCATTGTCTAGGCCTGGAGCCTTTCACGGTCACTGGGTCCTAGTCTGAGGTACCTTACGCTGTTTAGACAATTTAAATGCTGGCTCAGATCAGAGATGAGAGTCAATTTTGCTTGCACTCCCCAATCTTCGCCCCTCTCTCCAAGGTATGGAGCCTTTCACTGTTCCATTGTTGGGTCAATTAAAACACAGGCCCAGATAGACTGGAAAGAAAGGGTGTTGGCTGGGACGAGAGCCGATTTTGCTCATTCTCCGTGGTGCTGAGGCTATGAAGACCACACTAACTGTTGTGCTCTGTCCCTGCTAATATAATAACTCTGGGCTGCTCTGGGGTTTGGATCTGAGGACTTACTTTTGGTTCGAAATGTTGTCATTTGCTTCAATTGTTTGCATGATTGTTTTTTTTTCTTTCTCTTGCACATCGCATGTTGGTCTTTTATTTTTATTTGTTTTTAATTGGGTTCTTTTGGGTTTCTTGCTTTGTGGCTGCCTGTGAGCAAGCACATTTCAAGATTGTATAATTTATACATTCTTTGATAATAAATGAATCTTGACTCTTGAACAGCCCTTTGGGGCATGGGGGAACTACTTATGTTTTTATTGATTCACAAGGATTTCCAACAGAAGAAATAGTCAAAAAGCTTCTTCTGATTCCTTCTGGCAACTATTTCCTCCTAATGTTCCTGAACCTGGTGGTGTGAGTTCTGAGGCTCCTGTACCTTCTTCCAAAAGAGCAACAGTGAGAAGTGAGGATATCCTGGGTGGCGGAGTCCCTGATGATAGATGCTGCTTTCTTGCAACAACATTTTAATGTAGGTGTGCTCAAAGGTGAGGAGGGCTTTACCTGTGATGGACTGGGTTGTATACAATACCTTTTGTAGGATTTTCCATTCAAGGGCATTGATGTTTCCATACCATGTTGTGATACAGCCAGTCAATATACTCTCTTCTCCACATCTCTCAATAATATCTTGTACTATTACTGCAAATTTTGACTATAAATGAAATCTACTCTAATGTTAAATGGAATACCATCCATGATGACGCGGTGTTAAGAACATTATATTGCCCTGCGATGAAGAGGCTTGTATTCAAGGTTTTTGACCCTCCTATGTTGCATTCTCACTGGGCAAATGATTTTAAGTTCTTGTCCAAGTATCCTCACTCCTGTGGTCAATATGGTGGGGGCCGCTGATGATGAGACATTATCTCTTATAGCTGTCCCTCATAGTGGGGAGAGCTGTCCCAATTATGGAACTGACTGAGTCCATGATTCTCTGTCGCCACTTGATTTCCTTCATTGGAGTTTCCATGTCAGTCTGTGAAGCAACCAGTAAGAATGCTTTTTTAGTGGAATCTGCAGAGTCTTCGTCTTCGTCAGAGTCTTCGATGACATACCAATTTCCTTAAACACGCATTGAACATTCTTCTAAGAGGTTTTTAATTTTAATGGCACTGAAGATATTGGCTACGGAACAGAGTTTTGATAACATTCCTAAACACTTGCATTGGAGGATGACTTGTTCATTCCATAGGTTAATTTGCACGTTGAGCCTGGGGCAACAGGAAATGTAAAGCTGTCCACCTACCTTAAACAGGTGATAATTTCAAAGTGGGAGTTCTGAGATGTTCTCTAATTAATGCTGTATGAATAAACTGTTTTTTGAAAACTATTCAATAGCAATTTTACATTATGTCTGTTCTTGACATATTAAAATAACAGAATTTTAGAAAACCATTGAAATATTTAAAAGAGCCCACCCTGCCTACTTAGCCTCCCACAGCTTTATTCAAACCACTGCTTATCTGACTGAGACATGAATTCCAGTTATTAGGACCCCTGATGTTGGAGCACAGTGAGTACTAGATGACTGGAAAATCAGGTACAGAGCTACTTAGCCAGGTTTGTAATTGGTTTACAGGATGGCAGTTTAGATCAGCTACATGAAAGTTCCACATAGAATTCCATTAAAGGATATTTTGGGGAAGAAATTCCCAATAGATTAAAATATAGGGAGGTCCACCATCAGCTATTTTAAATGGGCACAGGTGATGTGCCTCCACTCTTCACTTTTTAAAATGTTTGAACTTACTTTGTTTTCCAATTTTGCTGTTAGGATTTAATGCATGCATGCCTTATTACTTCTTTATTGGAATTTGCTTTTTTTACTTTGCAAGTTTCTTTTGCAGATTTCTATTTCTGGATGTAAAAAATGTTTATGTAATAATTAAAATGCTTGAATTGGTTACAGTTTGGAAGTATTCTAACTGCAATAGGATAAATATTCAGAGAAGTTCCCAGGATGAACAAAAAGATCCAATACAGACCTTGTCCTCTGCAGAAAGAAAGATGCAAGAATTTCCCTAACTTTTTGAAGGACACTCATTTGCATTAAGGTGGCATGTTCTGGGCCTGAGGGCAGATCAAAGCAGCAGGGCCTGGGTACAAGAGTGAGGAACAAATTGAGATTTGGCCGATTTAAGCGCCCAGAGAGATGGAAAAGGTCAGGGTTTTGCGTCCAAAGGAGAGGGACAGACTGGTATTTAGTTCACTGTTCATGAGGTTTACTCACTTCTATGCTGAACTGAGGCTGTGGCCTGCAACTAAAAGACTCCTGGATTGGCTGTGAATAGCTTTGTGGCCGTGGACTTGCTTTAATGAACTTTAGTTCTGAATGTTATTTGCTTATTTTTATTGTTTGCATTTTTTTTTCTACTTTGTGCATTTGATGAGTTTTATTGTGTCTCTTTGTTTCGTGGCTGCCTATAAGGAGATGAATCTCAAGGTTGTAGACGGTATACTTACTTTGATAATAAGTGTGCTTTGAACTTCGAACTTTGAAATTTCTATTAAAAAGGGCATGAAAAGCAACAACCTTTGGTGTTTATTCTTTTAATTCTTGGACTGGCACATGACTTCTTGATGGCAGAAATGTAATGGCAATCAGGAATGCAAAAAAGGAGTCTTTTTGAAGATGTCTGACAGAGGAAGGTCCTTATGTATGAAACCACACACACATATACTGACTGTATGTTGATGTAATTTTATCCATCAAAGTATCTTTCTGCTAATCAAGACAGTCATTATAGATGAACCAAAATAAGTATTTCTTCAATATGCTTGTACTATATAATCAACCAAATTTTCAGCAACATTTCTTCTCCTTCATACTAAGCACGTCAAGAGGGATCATCTGATATCTGCTCAATCTCATTGCTGATCCAAACTTCAGAGTCAGTGAGAGAAGACACCACGTAATTTTCCTTCAGCCACAGCGTAGGCAGAGAGGGAAGAGGCAGTTGCCTCTATTGCAGGCATCTGAAAAGAATGGAGATTCACTGTTTATTCATGTCTTTGTAGAATTATCTGGCAATAGCCTTGAAGGAACTTCAAATCCTTCCATTCACAAAGAACACGCCTCTAGCAAGGACTGTTCTTCAACACATTAAGTCACCTGACCATCTGAAAATACACTTCTACCCCACTTTCACCATTCCAATATCAATTCATTTGATAGTAACAGTGCCAGATCACTTGGAATTACTGTTAGAGCTGGTTCCAAACGTCACACCTACTGTACTACATGCTGATAACTATGAGGATCTGCAGCTTTTCAATTGGGAACATTGACCTGAAATTGACAATGCCAGCATGGTGTTACAGAAGGAAACACTGCATGTCTGTAAATCTTGGAATTGAAGTTTTTGTGACCTTCACAGGAGCTGGAGTGACCCTCAACACTGTTATACACAAAAATTTTTCGGGGATTTCAATATATGGAGGATCTTTTACGAAGCTCCTGTACCCCAGCCCCCAAAACGTTTCACAGACAAGTATTTTGTTAAAGGCTAAAGGTTGCTGTGTTTGAATTGGCTGGGATTGTTTCAATTCTAATTGGAAACTCGTTGACAAACTGAAGCAGAAAAGCAATGTGCTGGAGGAACTGAGCATGTTTTTACTCCAGATTCTAGCATCTGCAATTGGTGTAAAGCTGGAATGTTAGTGAGACTGCAGGAATTGGTTTATGAGAGGTTGAATATGCAAAAGCATGAACTAAACATCGAAACTAGGACTAGCTCAGTCAACTTGTTCAGCGTGGACAAATTGGACCAAAAAGGCCACATTCTAAGCTGTATATCTCTATGACTCAATACACTATCTTTTCAATGCACTAAAGCAAGGCTGCCACCTGGGATCAGCATTTATCTCATTGGTCATATATTATATCAAAGCGTATGTATCTATATGGTATGTACGTCTGTGCATTGGAATTCTTCAAAAATATTTCACTGCCCAAGAATTACTTTGGTGCCTCCTTAGGTCTTGGAAGATAGTACCTATTTTTTTGTCATTTTTATATCATTTAGATAAAGAACATGAATAGTGCTATATCTTTTTTATATAGTGCAGTGGTGAAATGCAAATCACATCAGAATGAGAGTTTAAAATGTTCTAACAAAATTAAATGCATAAACACTAGTCTTATTATTGTGGCTGTATTTCTGCTCAATGAAGTAAGCTGCGAACACTTTAACTGTACTTTTTAAAACCCATCTGCCATTTTGTATAGGTAACCATATCCATCTTTGCTTGTTTAATATGTTTTGGAGGAATTGGTGTGGCAAAGTTATAAGTGAAAGAAACCTTGTTGATACAATTAAGGTAGTATTATTTAGTACACCTCATACAAAGTAAACCCTAAGGCTTCTTTAGTAAACTTATCACAAAAGTCATTTCTAATTTATCAGAGAAACATTGTGAAGATTCCAGTAATAAGCCCCAAGCAACGAGATAAATTAGTCTGGCCAGTCTAATAATTAAATAGCTCCAAACACTTTCAAAATTGCCCTCCATAGACATGTAAGAGGTGTTTCTTAGTATAATAATAGAAGTAATGATGGGTTCTTTAAGAATCATTCTATTGTATATTGAGCAGAACTCAATCTCTGTTGTGCATTTCCTGCCATTGAGACTGAACTCAGCAGGGGATTCACCTGCTGCTTATATGGAGATAACTACTAGCCTACCTAACCCAAGTTTCCAAAAACTGTGGCCCCTGCACTTAAATCTTTCTGCTGATGGGCATTCATTGACCGATAAGGATCTCAACCTTCCTCCATAACCACCACTCCCCATTACCATCTATGAGCTGAAGATTATTCTTATAGCAAAATAGAAATGTTGCAATGAAGCAATAATACTTTTTCAAAGAATAACTTGTCCGTTCTATCTCTATCACTTTCTTTCTGTTCAAAGCATTTCTTGTCAACATCTCATTTCAAAGGTATTCTTTTATCGTGAACTTTGAGGCAGCTGCTAATAATTAAAAAAAACATCATTTCCCTTTAGAATGACCCACCTAATATTTTTTGATAAACTGATGCTTCGATTAAATAACTTTCCTCTCCATGTGTCAGCAATTACTACTTGCTTGATAGCATGCTGTCCAGCAAATTAAACACATCAAAGAATGTAAGGATTTACTACAATGAGCTTTCTGTGTTCATGGCAGTAATTACACCAAGCACTGGGCCTTTCTCTAGAAGTTGCTCCTTAAGTACTATATAGCCTTCAGCAGCAAGAGAACGGCACCTTGCTGTGCACAAATGCACCTTGATAAGTCTGCAGTTCTTGTGTGTTGCATTGGAATTGTAAAGTGCAACACAGAAATGACCTATAAAATGTTGCACAATTAAGAAAATAGTTACAAATATAATTCCTTCAGTGCAGTTTCAATAATAGAGGGTCAATAGGCTTGAAGCAGGAATCAGATGAACTAGAAGTAACCATAACGATGTTCAAGAGATAGATATTGAGAACAATTATGAGGTTTGGGATTTTTGTAAGTGTAATGTATGGATCTATTTCTTTTAGTACAATGACACCCTTAGCACTTCTTATTGACTGATACTTACCCATGCTCCTTGATCTTTTGTCCTCTCTCGCTGCAAAGATAATACACCAGTTAACCTCACCTCCGTGTTCGTGCTTTTATTTAATTGATAAGTAGTAGCACAGACACAGCAAGTTGGTGATGAGTACAAAACCTGAATGTCAGCTAACATCACCAACAGTTATGAGATGACAGAATTCGGAGGAAGGGAGAGAGACAGTGAAAGGAAAGAGTGAATCAGTACAGAGAAGTCTGTCACGGATGCTAACAAATGGATGTTTGAGTAATAGTGCATGGTACACGGTGAGAGACACACAACTAGCAAAGTTAAAATGAAAATAACATGACAGTGGCGTTCGTCGGAAATGTTGATTAATTTGATAGTGCTGTTGAAGAATGGGAATCGAATAGTATAACTGTATTGTAGATCAAACGATGAAAACAGGGAAAAGAAAGCCTCCACGCTTCTTAGCTTAATGGGTGCTAAAACATACAAGCTCTTATGCACCTTAGTAACTCTTGAAAAGCCAGCAAGCAAGATGTTCGAAGAAATTGTTACAATTTTACAAAATCACTTGAGCCCTAAATCACTAATAATAGCTGAAATTTAAATTTCACAAAAGGCACCAAAGGATGAAAGCATTTGTGAATGCATTGCTGAACTGTGCAAACTTTCCCAATACTGTGACATTAGAGATGGACTTTCTGATGCACTAAGGGACACATTTGGCTGTGCCGTGCACAAAGCATTCAGAAGAGGCTACTGGCCGAAAGAGACCTAACCTTAGAATTGGCATTCACCGTTGCAACATCGTTAGAGACTGCAGCAGAATGACAGTTTAGAATGTGAAATGCACAAACTGTCCCTGAATGGTGCAAAAAAGCCGAATCTGTTATCAATGTGGCAAATCTTGCCATAATGTAAATGAGAATTGGTTCAAAGAAAAAAAGTTGCAGGAAGTGTTAATGACAAGGTCAGAGAGAGAGAGGATGCAAGTCAGCCAAAAAGCACAGCCAAAGAGAAAAAGCACACAGAGTGAAAAGCTTCAAATACAAAGCTAAACAAAGGCACAATGTGACTGAATGTGAAACTGAAACAAACAACACAGTGTATGACAAAGTTGCAATGCCATGCCTAGACCTGCATAGCATTACTGAAGCAGATCGCAAAATCATATGGATCACAATAGATGTGTCTGGTGTAAAAATGAAAATGGAGCTGGATACAAGGTCAGTTTTGTCTATAATTTCAGAGGCTGACCTTTAGAAATCACCTCAGTGATACTGAAGACTTCTAGTTAAGATGGCGCTACCGATTTGTATGATAGCTCCTGGTAGTCAAAAAGCTAAGAAATCCAAATAAAAACATCAGTAAAAATATCTATTCTGAGGAAATCCAACTAAAACCATCACTAAAAATACCTCATCTGAGGAAATTGTTTTAAATTATTGATGCTAACAGTGAAGGGGCAAATGATGATGAAGCCACTTCAGAAGATGAGCCGAGAAGCACTGCAGAATCCAGAGGAGAGAAGTTCCACTGCTCGTTCAATTGGCCCGGGTGCAAGGTTGGATCACTTTGGGCACTGAGCTGATTTGAAGAGCTTGAGAGCAGCTTCAGGCTGGGTGACGAAACCTGAGCCCGGATCCGGCGAGTCGATGGGTGGTGAAATCTGGGCCTGGAGAGAGTTGCTGGAAACATGGGCTAGGCCCAGGGCCCTTCACAGCAGCAGTCCCTGGGTCCGAGTGTGAGGTACAATGTGCTGTTTAGCTGTTTAGCTAATCTAAAATGCCAGCCGAAATTGGTGGTGAGAGCCAATTTCGCTCGCTCTCTGTGTTCTTCACTCCTCTCTCCAGGGCGCCAAAGACTTTTGCTGTTGGGTCAATTTAAACACTGGCCCAGATAACTTGAAAAGACAGGGTATCGGGATCGGAGGCGAGGGCGAATTTCACTCATTCATCTCCATGGTCACTGAGGCTATGAAGATTGCCCCGGTTGCTGTGCTCCGTGTCCGCTAATATGATAAACTGAAAAGTGGGTCTCTATATCTAATCCAGGCTGTTCTAGAGTTCAGATCCAAGGACTCAGTTTTGGTTTGGAATACTACTGCTCGCTTCAATTGTTTGCATGATATTTTTTTTGCTTGTGCTTCAAGTTAAAGTTAAAGTCTGTCCCGAGCCCTATAGGCTTATCAGGTCGGTGCTTACGCCAGTTTCCGTGGCGTGAAGCGACTGAGAGTACGAGACTCTTCCCCAGCTGGGACAACAGTCCATCACGAGGTTAACCTCCAGCATTTTGCCAGTACCTGGTTTCAGCTGGGTGGACTGGAGCAGTGTGTGGTTAAGTGCCTTGCTCAAGGACCCAACATGCTGCCTCGCCTGGGGCTCAAACTCATGACCTTTGGATTGCTAGTCCAACGCCTTAACCTCTTGGCCACGCACCACTCTTGTGCTTTGAGTGTTGGTCTTTTATTTATATTTTCCTTTAATTGGGTTTTTTAGTGTTTCTTGCTTTGCAGCTACCTGTCAAGCAAATCTCAAGGTTGTGTAATTTATACAGTCTTTGATAATAAATGAATCTTGAATCTTCACCTACACAGGTGAAAAAGTGTCTCCCAAAGGCCAGCTGAAAGTGATTATGATGTACAGAGGTAAAGCACAGCAGTTAGACAGTTGAAAAGTGCAGGGCCAGTACTTCTCAGATGTGAAGGCTTGACAAAAATCCAACTAGACTGGCATACAGTCACAGCTCTCAAAGTGTCATTGACAGGGAACTGCAGCCGAAATGGTAGTACTAACCAAAGAATGTCACAGCTGTTTAATGCTTATAAGAAGGTGTTTGAGAAGGGGATTGATAAACTCAAAGACATGAAGGCCAGAATTGAACTGGATGAAGCAGCAACACCAAGACTCCATAAAGCTCATTCAGTGCCATACGCACTATGTTCTACAGTGGATTCTGAACTGCAGAGCTCGGAGGCACCTGGCATTCCGTCCTAGGCTGAATGGTCATTGGGTTTTCAAAGATTGATGTCACAAGCCTATCTGGAAATGGATATTGAGCAGTTAAGCAGGAAGTTCGTCACAATCAACACTCATAAGGAAGGGATTGTTCCAGTATAATCATATCATCTTTGGCATTGCATCAACTCCAGCAATTTGGTAAAGAGCAATGGACCAAGTGCTTCAAGATATCCCAGAAACACTGGCAAGGATGATGATTAGCACCTCCAGACCTTACCAGGCTGAGTGAGCGTGGTCTGGTCTGCGCACAAAGAGAAAGAAATGTGAGTTTTTCAAGAATGAAATCTATTCGTTTTCTATTCATTCTATGTAACTATCTTAAAAATTGAATTAAAATTTTTTTTTAAAAAAGAATGAAATCTCATATTGTGGACACGTCAATGACAAGCATGGTTTACATAAGTCACAAGAGAAGACTGCAGGCAACCAAACCGGAAAATGTGTCACAACTCAGGTCATACTTGGGCCTTGTAAACTACTACTACAGGTTTCTTCCACTGTTAGTGACTGAAGAAGAAAAGTCTTCAATCTGTGATCCAGCAGAGGTGTTCCACATAGTATTGGTGGACCAGTTGCCAGTAACAAATTCTGAAATACAAACAGAAAGAAGTCTATGACACCACCGTGCAAGGATGGCCGGCTCATGGTAATCCTCTGTTTCCAGAGCTCTTAGTGAGACGAAACCAACTGTCTGTATGTCAAGGACGCTGATGTGTAGATCTCATGTTGTGCTTCCCTCTAAACTGTGCACCAGAGTGTTAGAAAATCTGCTTGAAGGACACCTGGGTACAGTCAAAATGAAGAGCCTTGCTAAGAGCTACGTGTGGTGGCCAGGTAGACATATTGAAGACTTGACCAAAACCTGTTCGGGATGCCATGAAGTTTTAAATGCACCCTCATAGGCACTGTTACATCCTTGGGAGTGGCCATTGTCACCATGGCAAAGAGTGCATATTGGCTTTGCTGGGCCATTCATAGACTCCATGTTTCTGATTGCTGTGGATGCTCATTTGATGTGGCCTAAGGTCATACCAATGAAATCAACCATTCTAGACAAGACTGTCCACTCTGAGGCCTATCATATTCAGGAATGGCTTACTAGAATGAATTCTGAGTGACAATGGACATGTCAGAAGAGTTTATGACTGGCTGCTTTTTGATATCCCAAGGACACAGCCTGGAAGGCCAGTGCACCTTCAGGGTTCTGGATTTCTGTGGCTCTGGAGACGTGCTGATTCTAGGCTGGTGTCGCTATAAAAGAGAGGCAAAAGTGAATATCAGATGGCTGGAAAACGATGCTGGAGAGGTAGTAATGGGGGACAAGGAAATGGCAAATGAACTGAATAAGTATTTTGCATCAGTCTTCATTGTGGAAGACACGAGCAGTATGGTAGAAGCTGCAGGTGTCAGGACTCATGAAGTGTGTGAAATTACCATTGCTAGAGAGAAGGTTGTTGGGAAACTGAAAAAGGTCTGAAGTTGTATAAGTCACCTGGACCAGATGGTGTACACCCTAGGATTCTGAAAGAGGAGGCTGAAGTGATTGTGGAGGCATTAGTAATAATCTTTCAAGCATCACTAGATTCTGGAATGGTTCTGGAAGACTGGAAAATTGCAAATGTCACTCCACTCTTCAAGAAGGGAAAGAGGCAGAAGAAAGGAAATTATAGGCCAGTTAGTTGGACCTTAGTGGTCGGGAAGATGTTGGGGTCGATTACTAAGGATGTGGTTTCAGGGTACTTGGATAGAATAGATCGTGGTCAGCATGGTTTCCTCAATGGAAAATCTTGGCTGACAAATTTGTTGGAATTCTTTGAACAAATAACAAGCAGGATAGACAAAGGAGAATTGGTTGATGCGGTATACTTGAATTTTCTAAAGGCCTTGACAAGGCTGCTTAACAAGCTACGAGCCCATGGTATTACAGGAAAGATTCTAGCATGGATAAAGCAGTAGTTGATTGGCAGAATGCAAAGAGTGGCAATAAAGGGAGCCTTTTCTGGTTGGCTGCTGGTGGTGTTCCTTAGGGGTCTGTGTTGGGACTGGTTCTTTCTGCATTATTTATCAATGATTTGGATGAAGGAATTGATGGCTTTTTTGCAAAGTTTGCAGACAAAATGAAGATAGGTGGAGGGGCAGGTCGTTTTGAGGAAATAGGCAGACTGCAGAAGAACTTATACAGATTAGGAGAATGGGCAAAGAAATGGCAGATGAAATACAGTTTTGGAAAATGTACGATCACGCATTTCGGTAGAAGAAATAAAAGGGTTGACGATTTTCTTAATGGAGAGAAAATACAAAAAAATCTGAGGTGAAAAGGAATTTGGGAGTCCTTGTGTAGTTTTCCCTAAAGATTAAATTGCAGGTTGAGGTTGTGGTGAGGAAGGTAAATGCGATGTCAGCATTCATTTCAAGAGGACTAGAATATAAAAGCAAGAATGTAGTGTTGATAGTTTATAATGCACTGGTAATACCTCACCAGTAACGTATTCCTTTATTCATCTGCTTCTACCTGCCCTTCATCTCTCTCTTAATATTCCTCATCATTACCTTCCTTATTTGTGAAATTTCAGCTTTACTAGTCTTCATGTGCATGTCTTTCATCCTCCAGCGGCTATCTCCAACATCACCCACCCTCTAGTAACCCCAGCTTGGCTCCATCTGCCTTTGGCTTTCCTTGTCTGCATCCACTGCTAGAGACATTAGAGACTGCTGGACACGCTAGAGGCAGGAAACATGTTCCCGATGTTGGGGGAGTCCAGAACCAGAGGTCACAGTTTAAGAATAAGGGGTAGGCCATTTAGAACAGAGTTGAGGAAAAACTTTTTCACCCAGAGAGTTGTGGATCCATGGAATGCTCTGCCTCAGAAGGCAGTGGAGGCCAATTCTCTGGATGCTTTCAAGAAAGTGTTAGATAGAACTCTTAAAGATAGCGGAGTCAAGGGATGTGGGGAGAAGGCAGGAACGAGGTACTTATTGTGGATGATCAGCCAAGATCACAGTGAATGGCGGTGCTGGCTCGAAGGCCCAAATGGCCTACTCCTGCACCTATTGTCTATTGTCACTGACCATCCATCTGCTCTATGTTCCAAATCCACGTCTGCCACCTCCCTGCTCTACCTGCCTCCATCTGCCATTCATCCTTTACACTTCCTCAATCTCCTATCACCTATCCTTGTCATCACTATACTGGCTATCTTTTTTCTCCACTGTCAGCCTTGAAGCAGTGTCTCAACCCAAAATATTGACAATTCCTTCCACCCTCACAGATGCCATTCAGCTCAAAATTCCTGCAGCAGTTTGGTTTTGGTTCCAGATTCTAGCATCTGCAGTCTCATGTGTCGCTGTTGAATTAACATGTTAACTAAGCTTCAGATAGCCCTATCGCATCTGAATTTGAACTTGTCGCTCAACTTCATGTTATGAATTGAGTGCATAATACTGTTACTGGGATGTTCAGCTCCTCATTTAAGACTTAATTTAAGACATTACCAGGGAACACTGGCTGTCTGCTTTCACTTGCGAGGCCTCAAATAATTATTATTTGACTGACAGTCAACATAATTTCAACCAAAACCACAGATGCACCACAAGAACTGTCTCCATGGCTGTGGGCACACTTTCAGGGATTCTGCAGTTCATGTTCTGTAGAATACGTGTTTACTTTTATATTGTTTACACAATTTGTTATTTCTTTTTTCACACTATGGATGATTGGCTGTCTTTGTTGTGTGTTTTTCTTTCTCATGGATTCTATTGTGCTTCTTTGCTTTGTGAATTCCTGCGAGAAGATGATTCTCAGGGTTGTGTATGGCATGCATACTTTGATAATAAATGTAGTTTGAACTTTGAACTATGAAATTAAAAGGATCTTAGACTGGGATAGAATACTAGCAATGGAGTAGAAAATGAATTTGAATTTGTGTAGGGAATGGCTAGGAAGATTTAACGTCAAGGAGCTCCCCAGAAAATTGATGAACCTGAAAAAAAAGAGGTTTGACAGTTTTAGTAATAGCGGGGGTTGGGGGAGGAGGGAAGGGAAAGAGTTGGATGGTATATTTTGGAAGTGAATAAAGATTGTCTTGGTAATCAGAACCTTAGGGTAGAAAGCTCACCACAATCCCAGTACTGGTGGTAATTTTGCTACTGAGAAGGATTTCACTTTCATTTTGTTTGTAACTTGTAAGTGAATCAGTAGGAGGTGCATTAGTTACACAGGAAACAGCCAATAAAATGAACAGATCTAACAGCAAGTACAAGTTTGGACCTGGAAGTTCTCAGACCAAAAACTCAGATTTGGATCTCTCATCAAGCAATATTTAGACAGCTGATCATATTCAATTTGGATGTCATTGATTCAAACCGAATTCAGTCTTCCCAACATTTACAAAACAAACTTCATCATGCATCAAATTATATTGAAGTATCATCCAAAACATATGTTGTGGCATTGCTTGAGGCAAGAGAGGGCTAAGAATTCAAATCTTGTGCTTTACAGAAACTCAGCCTTATTTGTTTCACATAGCACTTCCCCTATATAAAACAGGGCAACATAAATCTACACATAATTAGGATGCCATTTATCATCTGCTTATTCATCAAGAAATAAAAGGTCTGTTCGTGTTGCTGTGCTTTTAGCCACAAGTATTGGTAACGGATTATAGAATGGAATCTACTGTAATGGAATGTGCAAAATCAAACTGCTAGAGGAACTCATTGGGTTGAGCAGCATCTGTGGAGGGAAAGGAACCAGAGTGGTTCAACTTGAGACCCTACATCAGGTCTGAGATTGGAGACAGAAGATGGCTGGTATAATGAGGAGAGGACCAAGGGTGAAGAAAGGGTCAGTGGATAATAAGTAGACTGTGGAAGGGGCAGTGTTTGATGGGGAAATGGAGTCTGGTAGGGGAAGTGAATAGGAGGAGTTGAGAAAGAGAGGCAGGTGGCTGATAGGTTAGAAAGACAAGGTAAACAAAAGGTAGATGGAGCTAGGCGGGAGGGAGCTGAGAGGGAAGGTGGACAGAGGAAGGATGGAGGGTGATAATCCGGAAGGCAAAGGCTACTGGCATTGGAATCTGGTAAATTAAGAAGTTATCAATGGTAACCATTAATGAAGAGCAGGTGGAACTAGACAGTCAAGAGGTAGGGTCCAGGTGAACCATTTAGGTCAGAGCAGTGGAAAGGTATGTAGGGACTGCACTTCCTGTGGTTTTAAGATGAGCAAACCAGGGATCAGGAAGGATTGGATGGGGAGGAATGAGCTGTCAAGGGAGTCGTAGAGAGAATGGTCCCACCTCCACTCTCACTACCATCCAGTGACATAAAGAATCTGTCCGGGTGAGGCAAAGATTTACATACACCTCCTCTAGTCTTGTCTGCTGCTTTCTGGGTTCTTGGTGTGTCCTCCTTTACAGTGGTGAAATCATACACAGACTAGACTACCTGAACTCTGTTTGTAATGGCCATCCTGGGCTCATGGCTATTTAAATACCCAAAACCAAACTAGAAGAACAACACAAATTCCACCTAGGTAGTCCACCACCCAATGGTATAAACACTGAATTTTTCAGTTTCAGGTAAACCTTACATTCTGTGCTGCCCTCTATCACAAATTCCACTTCTGGTCCTCTTACTTCAGTTCCCATTCCATACCTCCCTTCAAGTTCCTTCCCCCATCCCCTCTCATTCTTGCATCTTCTACTTACAAACTTCAGCCAATGTATTTCTTTGCCCATCTGGTTCCATCTACCCTTCATCTCTCCCTTAATGTCTCTATCGTCACCTTCCTTACTTGCTAGCTTTTGTGTACATGTCTATCATCCTCCAGCAGCTATCTCCATCATCAGTCTCAGGTCCCCCCCAGTCTGGCTCCACCTGCCTTTTGTTTGTCTTGTCTGCATCCACCTATCATCCATCTGCTCCATGTCCCAAATTCAGGTCTGGTCCCCCCCACAACCTGCCTCCGATTGTCCCTGTCCTCTCTATATTGGCTATCTTTCTTATTCTCAGCCTTGATTCAGCGTCTCAACCCAAAATATTGGCAATTCCTTCTACCACCACAGATCCCATCTGACTCTTCAAGTTCCTTCAGCAGTTTGATTTTTGTTCCAGGTTCTAGCAGATGCAGTTTCTTTTATCTCTGTTTCATGAATGTGTAACACCCTGGGAAAGGATTCACTGCTAATGTAATGGTCTTTCAGTAGAAGCAGTGCTTTGGTTATGGTTAGAGATCACGGCTGCTTTGGAATGAGAGCCAACCAATGAAGGAAGTGTGTTTTCGTGTTGTGTGCCTGACAACCGGTGCAAACTGGATCTTTTGTTCGGCGGGAGATGGAGGGAGAAGGTGCTGGAGAGAAAAGAGCATAGGACTCGACCCAGAGAGGGGCCATGATTCGACGAAGCCCGGGGACATCAAAGGAGGATCAGCGAAGGGAAAACTGTGAGCTCCAACTTGTGCACGTTAGACTGTTTCATTAAAATGAGCCCTTTTCTTTTTTTTTCGCTTTTTCTTTACTAAGCCTTTAATTGAATTAATTATAAAGCAAAATCATTTAATTGTATGCAGTGTACTGTTCGTTACTTCATGGTGCTTATTTGTAATAGGGTAATGCATCACGCAGCATCCACACAAACACAGGGTTTCGGGGTGGGCTTGCACCTCAATCTCACACGTTTGCTGGGGCCGGAGATTGCCTTCCCTTGACTTATGCAGCCGACGGAACCAGAACATTTCAAATATGTTAACTAAGCTTTGGATAGCCCTGTCACATCTGAACCTGAGCATGTAGATCAACTGCATGTTGTGAATTGAGTGCATAATACTCTTCTGCTGGGATATTCAGCTCTCCATTAGAGGCACGTTCCCAGAGCACACCGGCTCTCTGCTTTCATTTGCGAGTCCTCAAGTACCTATTGTTTCACTACTTTTCAGAGACTACTAACCAGTATAATTTCAACCAAAACCACAGATACACTGCAAGAATTTCTAGCTGCTTATCAGCTCTGTGGACATTTTGGACATGGGCTGTATTTGAAACTTCAAGTATTGACTATATTTATATATGCTGATCATGCACTCAAAATTCATCATGGTTTTGAAAATATTTTGGTGATTAGCTTTGCTCGTGTAATTTGCTAAGCACTTAAGGAGCTAGAATTTGCTGTAACAGGACACCATGTAGGTTCCTGTTACACTTACTCGTGCCCACTTTAGCTTTCAGCAGTTTTGCTCACAAAATTGCTGAGCGTGTGAAGAGCTGAATGGGCATCTGAGACTTGAATCAAAGTCTTGAATTTGCCATCCTTGAATGACTCTGACGTGAAGAAGAAAAAATGTCAACAGATTATTAACTGCACCATATGATCATGACATTAATATTCCTTGGAAGTGTGTAAACTGGGCAAAGTGAGTGTCTCTGGAAACTTATAGCACAGAATCAGACCAACTCAGGCTTGAATGTGCATTGTCAGAAGATCTGATTACCATTGACAGGAGTGCCTTGTTGCAAGGCACTGAGCTCACCTTTATGAACCAATGTTACTTTTGTCCATACTACTTCTAGAAAAAAAAACTCACAGATCCAAAATAAATTGAAGCTTGACAAGAAACCTCCTTAGTACTGTTTCTGTTCCAGTGGTTCTACTTTACTAGAAGTGGGCTGCAAAACTCAATCCATAAACAGATTTGGCAGTAACACTTGCAGAATGGAGAAAGCAACAATTTCTTGGCTATAATTTCACTTGTAGAACATGGACACTACAGTTAGAGAAAAGTCCAAACAATGTGAGACTCATCCCGACTGGTCTTCTTATATCTAAAAAGGCAGATTACATTCTAGTTCTAGTGTTATGTTGCTGATATTGTGGTTGTTGGTGGTGAAACCAGAAAATTACACCCACAAGTTAAAAAAATGGGTTTGGATTAGCAAGCTAATTTGATGGGAATTAACTCATTTATTTCTGTTTGTCATTTAGATTGATATTCAACTGTAATATTTAAAGTTATCTTTGCGGATTATCCACTTTTGAATATATATTTGATATTAAACACAACTATCCTCTAGAAAACTGTTTATTTCTCTTAAAGCGTAATTAGAAAGTGATCACCTAAAGAGGAGATGTTAAGATACAACAGATGCTATTTGCTGAAACAAAAAGCAAACTGCTGTTGTTGGAGCTGAGCAGCATCTGTAGAGGCAAGGAAATGGCTGATACTTCAGGTCAGCACACTTCATCAGGAGAGAGCATGAGTCAGGAGGAATTGGTGACAGGGAGGAGTGAGACATGAGGCTGTAGGTGTTACCTGGAAGCCAGGTGAAGAGGGGGAAGGTTAAGGCTGAAGCAGTGAATGGAAGGTGATAATTGGAACCAAATAAGGGCGAGATAATGGATAGATGGAGCCAGATGGGTTGAAGGGAAAGGAAGGAAAAGCCAGTGGTGAAGAAGCCCAGATGTGTGTATGGGCGATAGGTGTTGCAGTGAGTGGCTGGAATGGACCCAACTGCAGGACACAGACACATAAGTAGCATTAACAGAAGTGTGTTTATTAATAGTTGCCAGGAAAGCTGGGGAATGAGGATAGAATGCTTATGCAGATGAGGATGCGGGACAACAAACAGGTGGAGCTCAGACACAGAGCCTGGACTTGGACTTGGACCCGGAGCTTGGACTTGGACTCGAACTTGGATCTGGAGCCTGGACTTAGACTTGGACACGGAGCCTGGACTTGAACTTGGACGCGGAAACGGAAAGACAGAATACCCAACTTGGAGTAGCGGCAAATGGCCGGACCTACTCAGCTGGAAATGAGACAACTAAACCAACCAACAACAGACAATACGAATCTTGACACGGAGTAGCTCATGAAGCAGCAAATGGCCGGCAATCCCTCAGCTGGACACGAAGAGACAGAATTCCCAACTCGGAGTAGCGGCAAACGGCCTACTCAGCTGGAAATGAGATGACAAAAGCCAAACAATGACAGTCCATTTATGTCTTGGCTCAGAGAGATGGCAATTGGCCAGCAAATCTCAGCCAGACGTGAAAACGACAGAATTCGCATCTTGACTTGGAGTAGCAGCAAAATGGTTGGCGACTCAGCTGGACACAGAAACGACTGAATTCACTAAGCAACCACAGGCACCAAAGCAACTTAGAGTCCATGATTCTCAGCGGCTCTGGGACAAGCATAGCCGCAATGGCTACGGTGATGAACCAGCAGCGAGTAGATGAAAGCCGGAGTTTTTATGCTGCTGGTTTGAATGAGGATCAGGTGCCCTAATCAAGGAACCCAGTGGAACACGGGGAAAAGGGAATTATCTGAAATGAGGAGTTAACAGACCGGACCATGACAATAGGCAGATGAACCAGATGAGGGAGCGAGATGAATCTAGGTAATCATGAGAACAGGGTGGTGATGGGGAAATGGAATGGAAAAGAAACACAAGGGGTGTGAGGTACCTGGAAATGGAATATTAAATGCTCATACCACTGGACTGTAGATTACCCAAATGAAATATGAAATGCTGTTCATTTGTTTTGCATTTGGCCTTGCCACGACACAGGTCCTACAAATCAGCCAATGCTCTAACCATGTCAGTAACTTTCCTGTAATACCATGGGCTCTTAACTTGGTAAGCAGCCTCATGTGTGGCACGTTGTCAAAGGCCTTCTGCAGATCCAAATATACAACGTTCACTGCATCCCATTTATCTTTCCTACTTGTAATCTCAAAGAATTCCAACATGTTTGTCAGGCAAGATTTTCTCTTAAGGAAACTGTGCTGACTTTGTCCTATCTTGTCCTGTGTCACCAAGTACTCCATCAAGTCATCCTTAACAATTGACTCTAACATCTTCCTAAACACTGAGGTCAGGCTAACTATTTATAATTTCCTTTCTGCTGCCTCCCTCATTTCTTAAAGAGCAGAGAGACATTTGCAATCTTCCAGTCCTCTGGCATCATACCAGAGTTCAATGATTTTTGAAAGATCATTACCAATGCCTTCACAAGCTCTGCTGCCATCTCTTTCAGAACCCTAGGGTACAGTTTATCTGGTCTGGGTGACTTATGTACCCTCAGCTTTTTCAGCTTTTTGATCACCTTTTTCCTTGTAATAGTAACTGCACTCACTTCTCTTCTCTCACACCCTTCAACACCTAACACACTGCTTGTGTCTTCCACAGTGAAGACAGATGCAAAGTACACATTTAGTTCATTTGCCATCTCCTTGTCCCCTGTTATTATTTCTCAGGCCTCATTTTCTAGTAGTCCTATATCCACTCTCACCTCTCTTTTATTTGTAACATACTTGAAAAAGGTTTCACTAAGCATTTTGATATTGTTCATTAGCTTGCTTTTATATTTCATCTTTTTCTTCCTAATGATTCTTTTAGTTGCTCTCTGAAGGGTTTTAAAAGCTTCCCAACCCTCTCTCTTCCCACTAATTTTTGCTTTGTTGTATGCCCTCTCTTTTGCTTTTGCATTAGCTTTGACTTTTCTCATGTCAGCCATGGTTGTACTATTTTCCTATTTACACACATCTATCCTGTACCTTCCTCATTTTCCCAGAAACTCATGCCATTGTGGCTCTGCTGTCATCCCTGCCAGCATCCCTTCCAATTTACTTTGATCATAGTGATCATAATTTACATTATAATGAGAATTCCATTAGTTTCAAGATAATTATGGACAAGGATAAGTCTGATCTTCAGGATGAAGTTTTAAATTGGAGAAAGCCAAATTTTGATGCTATCAGAATAGATCCGGCAAGTGTGGCTTGGGACAGGTTGTTTTCTGGCTAAGGTGTACTTGGTAAGTGGAAGCCTTCAAAAGTGAAGTTCTGAGAGTACAGAATCTGTATGTTCCTGTTAAAGTAAAAGGCAAAGGGAAAGGATTTAGGGAAACTTGGTTTTTGAGAGATATTGAGGCTCTGGTGAAGACAAAGAGGGAGCTGCATTACTGGTATAGGTAGGAGGGAGAAATTGAAATACTTGAGGAATATAAGAAATTCAACAGTACACTTAAGGAAATCAGGAGGGCTAAAAGAAGTACTGAGATTGGTCTGGCAGATACGGTGAAGGAGAATTCCAAATAAGAAGAAAAGGGTAGCAAAGGAAAAAACTGGTCCTCTGGGAGGTGAAAGTGATCACCTATGCATGGAGCTAAAAGAAATGGAGGAGATCTTAAATGGAATTTTTGCAGCTGCGTTTACTTGGCAGATGGACATAGAGTCTACAGAAGCGAGGCAAAGCAGCAGCAAGGTCATGGGCTGTGTACAGATTACAGAGGAGGAGGTGTTTGCAGTCATGGAGGAAAATTATGGTGGTTAAATCCCCAGGGCCTCACAATGTGTTCTCTTGGATCCTGTAAGAGGCTAAAGCAGAATTGCAGGTGCCTTAGCAGTGATAATTCAAATGCCCTTACCCATGGGTGAGATGCCAAAGCATTGCCAATGTTGTTCCATTGCTTAAGAAAAGATCTAAGATTAAGCCAGGAGATTATAGGCTGGTGAGCCTCACATTAGTAGTAGGTAAGTTATTGGAAAATATTCTAATGGAGCTGATTTATAAGTATTTGGATAGATGAGGACTGATTAGGGATAGTCAACATGGTTTTTTGTATGGTAGGTCATGTCTAACTAATCTTATAGATTTTTTCGAGTAAGTCACCAGGAAAGTTGATGAAGGCAAAACAGTGGATATCATCTACATGGACTTTAGCAAAGCCTTCAGCATGGTCCTGTATAGGAGATTTTCAGTTGCTTGTTATTCAAGATGAGATAGTAAATTGGATTAGACATTGCATTCACAGGAGGAGCCAGAGAGTGGTAGTGGATGGTTCCCTCTCTGATTGGAGGCCTGTGACTAGTGGTGTGCCACGGGGATTGGTACTGAGTCTGTTGTTGTTTATCATCTATACCATCAATCTAGATTTGAGATTCCCTACCATGGACCGCTCAGTTAATGGTAAGGCTCCATGGCATAAAAGAGATTGGGAAACCCTGAGCAAATTTGTGGATAACACCAAGATTCTGAGTGTAGTGCACAGCAAGGTAGACTACAAAGCTTGCAGAAAGAACTGAAAAAATATCTGAAAAATACTGAATCTGAGAAAGATGGAATTTAATGCAGACAAGTGTGAGTCCTGATGAAGGATCTCGGCCCGAAACGTCGACAGCGCTTCTCCCTATAGATGCTGCCTGGCCTGCTGTGTTCCACCAGCATTTTGTGTGTGTTGTTAAGTGTGAGGTGTTGCATTTTGGGAGGGCAAACCAGGCTAGGATTTATATGGTGAGTGGCAGGGTATTGAGGAGTGTGGTAGAACACAGGGATCTGGGAATACAGATACATAATTCCTTGGAAGTGGCTTCATAGGTAGATAGCATCATAAATAAAGCTTTTGGCCTTCATAAACCTAAGTTTAAGTACAAGAGTTGGGATATTATATTGAAGTTGTATAAGACTTTGGTAAGGCCTAATTTGGAGTATTGTGTGCAGTTTTGGTCAAATGCATACAGGAAGGATCTAAATAAAATTGAAAGAATGCAGAGCAAATTTACAAGGACTTTGGCAGGACTTGAGACATCATTTATAGGGAAAGGTTGATTAAGTTAGGACTTTATTCCCCAGAGCGTAGAAGAAGGAGGGGAGATTTGATAGAGGTACACAGAATTATGAAGGATATAGATAGGGTAAATGCAAGCAGGAGTAACAGAGGTGTGATGAGCAGGTATCAGTGGTGGGGGGGGGGGGGCAAGTGACAGAATGAACGTGTTAGTACTCATCTACTTAAAAGGAGATTATGCTGTAAGTAGTCACTTGAAACTGTTGGTTGATCATCCTAGTTGGTAGAATCATATTACAAAGCTTGTGTATCCTCAAAATTATGAAACTCAGTCTAAATGCACAAAACCTACATGAATGCAACATCATTAAGGAATAAAAGATAACTAGCACGTGTGCAATATTGCCCTAGATTTTATTGTTGAGTCCAGAGATTTCACTTAGCACAATTGTCAGCTTTTTCCCAAAATAGATTTGTGTGAGTCTGACTCCAAGTTCAAGTTCTGTTTCCCTTAACTTCAGTGAACAAAAGAACATCAATTAAAGAATGTGCAGCTTTATAGCACAGAGTAAACTTTAAGTTCTGAACTTAAACACGTTAACCCAGTTTTGTGAGTTACATGTTGTGGAAAAAATCATTATAAACATATAGAATGTTTCAATGCTCGTTTGCCATATGTAAAAAATAACCTGATTAGAAAATCTTTTCAATACAATACATACTGTTCCTAGCTTCCACGATCACAAAGAAACCTGAATACAGGGCTGCTTAAATATGTATGTCAAGCTACAACATATTCCCAAAGCAACTTTATATAGATATTATGCTGTTCACAAGATTCTTTGGACAAGTACCCAAACACTGATTCCACCCACACTCTGCCTACAGACAGCAAATACTTCCATTGTGCTGTTCAAGCCACTAAGTGGGCAAATTACTTCATAAAGAACACAAAAGCCTCAAACACTATTTGATACATGATACTAAACCTAGATGGATCTCAACATACTTCACACAAGAGCACGTCATTAGAAAACATAAAAAAATACCTCAGATTCTATGCCAATGAAATTCAAAACCAGTGGCAACATGGTGCTCTCAGAAGGTTGTAGTTAAAATGCTGGTAAACTGACTTAAGACTCATTTTAAAGATGAGCTTTAACTTGCCTCCTCTTGAACCATTGCAGCTGCTTATTCCATTATATTATTAACAATTAAAAAACAAACCTGACCGGTATAAATTGAGGGAATAACCAAAGCTAAATAATTTCTAAAGGAAGGAAAGGTGCTTTTAATACCTTCTATTAAGATTAATAATATGTTTTGGTGATAATATTTATCCCATGCTAGTAAGCCTATATTTCAGCAGCTGATACCTTAATAAAGACAATAACATGTGAAGAGTAATTATGCACAGAAAAAAATTATGCTTGCAATTCTGTTATTAACAAATACAATTATTTGTTTCTTCTGTGGTGGTGCAGTGCTTTGGAACACTAATAATTGGAATAATTGAGAAAAGATGTACACATCTGACTTATTCAATATTGATTGACAGCTGTTCAATAATTTAAAGCAGAGATGAAGAATGACGTTCAATGATCCCTGGTCTGCCACTGTGAGGCAAGGTAAGTATTAATATCAGCTCTTATCTAACATGACTCAAAAATATGAGTTCAGCTCGATACTTCCTAAATTTGCCAAGCTTCACTCAAATGGCACCTAATCCAGCGAAATAAAATGCCAGTACAGATTGTGTATAATCAAGGCTCTTTTGCCTGCATGTGCATCAATCTGCAGGAAAGTGAGATGTGGGGTTATAAAAATGCATCACATGGCTGAAGCAGCCGAAGAGGCTGAGCAGAAGCCCCTTCCCAGGGAGGGAAGAAAAACAGTGAATTTTTACACATTACCATGTGGGTCGATACAGATCAACTGAAGTGTTAGGATAGTTGAACCTCCTCACCCATCCTCCCATCCCTCCACTCACTAGCTCATTTCCTAGTTAGAAGTGGCAATATTAAATGATTAACATAATTGGTAAGGTGTTAAAATGGATGGATTAATTCAAAAGATAGTTTAATGCTTTGGCATGGTGGAAATATTTCTCGATCACTTAAAACTCTTAACATTAGGAGACTGATCTTATTTGGTCAAACCCTGAATACAACTTGCTACAGAGTAATAGCAAAATGCATTGCCTGATGATAATGATTTCATATTTCCTAATGACATAGAAGCAGGCCATTCAGCCCATCAACTTTTTGCTAGTTCTCTAATTGATTGCATCAATTCACCCCCTCCCATTTCACAATAACCTATTCTCTCATATACGGTGGCAGAGTGGAGATACGTCTCGACCAAAGGAGGTGTAAGGCAGCCTGCCGGTCACCCTATGGCAAGGTGTAGCTCCTGTTTATGCACCCCCCCCACCCCGCCCGGCCCACGGTCAGTGTCATGTGAAGCCATGGAAGCAGGTGGTGGACGATCATGTGAACATCCGGTGCATATTACAAGTCCTGTACTCCTGCTTAAGCGATTACTGATGCCAGGCTGACAATCTGTAAAGAATATTGATAGTGGTTGGCGGGTGGGGGGGGGGGGGGGTCATCCATCTTGTAAAGAAGGCAATGGCAAGCCACCTCTAGAAAAATTTGCCAAGAACAATTATATTCAAGGACCATGACTGCCTATGTCATATGGCATGTCACATAACGATGATGATTTTCTCATTTAATCATGAACATGCCATCAATCTCGTCCACTAGGGTTGGTAAGTTGTGGGCACGTTATGTTGGAGCTGGAAGCATGGCACCACTTGTGAGCTGTCCCCAGTACATCCTCGGACTGAGTTGGCCATTGACGCAGAAAGACATATTTCACTATATGTTTTGATGTATTTGTGACTAATAAAGCTAAACTTCATTTAAGGGAGTCAAAGGTTATGAAGAGAATGGAGGGAAAATAAATCAGCTATGATGGGATGGTGGAGCAGACTCAATGAGATAAAGGTCCTAATTTTACTCTGGCGTATTATGGTCTTTTATTATCAATATTTTTATAATTTGCACAGTTTACCTTCTTTTGCATATTGGTTGTTTGTCAACAGTTATGTATTTTTTGTAGATTCTGATATATTTCTTTAATTTTCCTGTAAATGCCTGCAAGAAAATGAATGTCAAGATAGTATAAGGTAGCATATACATACATTGCTTATAACTTTACTTTGAACTTTGGACTTTAATTAAATGGAAAGAGGATAAAATAAAGGAAGGATCACACCTGTTTTAGCCGCTGAATGAATACAAACATTGCAAATACTTGGGAGCAGGGAGTTATAGAAGTGGGAATAAAATATCAATAGACAATAGACAATAGGTGCAGAAGTAGACCGTTCGGCCCTTCAAGCCCGCACCGCCATTCTGAGATCATGGCTGATCATCTACTATCAATACCCGGTTCCTGCCTTGTCCCCATATCCCTTGATTCCCCTATCCATAAGATACCTATCTAGCTCCTTCTTGAAAGCATCCAGAGAATTGGCCTCCACTGCCTTCCGAGACAGTGCATTCCAGACCCCCACAACACTCTGGGAGAAGAAGTTTTTCCTTAACTCTGTCCTAAATGACCTACCCCTTATTCTCAAACCATGCCCTCTGGTACTGGACTCTCCCAGCATCTGGAACATATCAAGCAGTCAAGACACTTGGAAGTAACATTCAACAATGTTCAAAGAAGTAAGCAGCATTTTGTTTACTTAATCCCAATAGTTGCCCATCCCACTTGAGGTGGTAAAACCTTTCGAGTTGAGTTGAATCCAAGTTGATAAATCTGTTGATAGAATATTGGAACCAAATCAGTTATCTATGGCAACTCTCTCACCTGTCATATGAGCCTGCCAGATTTGCTGTACTCCAAAATAACATGAGTTTACAGCGATCAGTCAGCCTTATTCAAAGGAGGCCAATATATTTTCCACTCAGCTTCAGATAACCAAGCCATGTCTTAATGGTCCAAGATAACAAACAACAGAAACTTTATCATTGATAGTTGCCTTTAATCCTAGTTGATTAACCCTCACCAGCTTTCTACACATGTTTGGAAGCATCTACGTCTTGCCAGTGCCAACATGGTCTTCAACAAGAGGAAAATTCAGGAAAACAGAACTCCTAATTTATAGATTTTTGCACTGCTAATTTAAAATTGAAAAGTAGGGCACTGTATTTATCAGACACATAAATGACCAAAAATGAGGATGATTTATTATCTTCCCTGGATGGCTCTGATAATACTGGGAAATTGTTGTGTATTTAATATTTGAGTGATATTATGGATACGCTCATTTCTGGGTTGGGTACTTTTACTCTTGTGAACCTGCATAGTGTGATATCATTCGTTGTACAACACATCCACTTAAGGAATGCCAGGAATATTGGACCTGTGAGTGACAATTGTTGATTGCATTTAAGCAATTAATTCTTTCCAGTCCAATGCTGGATCACAACACCTCAAAGTTAAGGCCAGCACTTACCTTTAGCCATCATGAACCATGTCCTCATGGCAAAAAATCATCCAGTCTGATCCTCCAGTGTTCCAGCTGAGGCCCTCAATTGAAGCTCTGATCTAAATTGTCCCCCACCCACCCTAATCCAAACCTTGGCCAGTAGAATTGGTGATTAGTATTTGATTTTAATTGGGGAGAAAGCTCATCCTTCTTGCTTCTGGTTGTGCTAATTCATACGTCTTTGAAAACTTGGCCTGGAGGTATCAGATCAAAATTGAAATTAAATAATTTAAATTAAACATCTGATTTCCTGAGAGGAATTGATCACATACTACCCCCCCCCCATCACCCCCTCCCTCACCTTGCCAACTCCTCTTCATTTACCTCTTAGAACTATAGAACTATTTAGACCAGTTCTTCATCTTCTTTTAGTCAGAATACCTCTCTTGAGTCTTCAAATGGTCCATAGAAGCAATCTAGCTGGATTCCTGACTCTAGGAAATGAAGCCAATGATTTATTTCTCATGGACTGTGAACAGAGAGACTGAATGGTGTCAGATCTCCTTTGAGTCTGGTACAGATGAAAGAAAACAGAAACTACTTTTTACATTGGGGTTTCATTCCCATGAATTTGTATAGGAAGTTCCTGGGAATTAACTGAATTGGTGATGGGATAGGAATATTTGCAGGAAGGCTCCAAGGAGGTATGCCTGAACATAGTAGAATGTCTTCCTGGTCTTCCATCCTTACTTTCCTCCGCCAAATGCTCAGAGGTCTCAGATTTTGAATCATAGTCTGAACAGTGAACAATATGTTTTACAGAATCTGGTTCAATCTGAAAAGGGCCAGTGCCTAGAGAAAGGCTGATATTTGAGTCTAGCAAATATTGGATGACCAAAGGTCATTGGTCTTTTGTTTTTAAAGAACCATAGTGTTTCACAGCCTGCAGCAATTGCTACACCTAGGTTTAGAAGCCTGTCAGGTGCTGCCCTGCAAGGAGGCTTAGGTTAGCTTGAACCAGCTGAACCCAGAACTTCAGGCACATTTAACCTATGTCAAGCAAGTTAGCTATATCCAGACATAAAACAAGAGAACAATTAGCTTAAAAGGAGCCAAATTTGTTTGATTTACCTGGAAGTCTGAGGCTTTGGCATTGTTTATAAATAGACTCAGAAATTTAAGGTAAAACAATGAATTAAATCCTGTTATTGTGCTATTGTAGCATATTTTGACAGATTTTATTGGTATTTTGATAATCATCTTTTATCACCAATTCACCAATTTTGACCAAAAAGACATTAATATATGGGTTTATTCATTTATTAATATAGTCACTTCAGCTGAATACATTAAATGGAGAACTGTATTCTGTATAATGGAAGCTGGCATTTAATTTATCTTTCCTATTCATCATGGTAAGCAATGACAAAACACGGAAGCATCTTAACTTTCTTGAGCTGCTCTATTTCTTTATGACTAGACTTGTTAAAAAGTTGTTTCAAGCAGAAGATTATAGTTCCATTCCTTGTTCATTCGGAATTCACAATAATTGACTTTCATCTGAAACTGATGACTGCAATACGATGAGTTATCTAGACACGTTAATTAAAAAGTACATAAAAAAACACAGCTGGAGTGAGATATTCCATTAACTTAAATTAAAGATGAAAAATATAAAATAAACAAATCACAGCTGAATCCAGTGAGTGTCAGATAATTTGAATATTATAATTAATTTATTCATAAAAATAGTCTTCTACCACAATCCGATTCAGGGATTAAACAAAATCATCTCAGACATAAAATAAACTACTGACATAACACCTACCTCTGGGCATTTAATTGGACTCTGAATCAGTTTTATCACTATGTTAATAACACCCATGTCCAATAATTTAGAGAGCAAACTGCCATAACAGTAGTCATTTAGATGGTCTTTCTGTCTGCTTTTATAACTTGTAAAGTTTTAAAAGATTTTTTTTTGTTTGCCTGTTTAGCATGAATGGAGTATATAGAATGGATGCTTTATTTTAAGCTGTTGCCTTGTGAACGGAGGCAATAAAACTGAGAACAATCATGCAATAGTTATTTGCATTTCTTGAACTCTATGTTTTACAATATTCTGGATTTAGATAGATCTTTTTTGGTAGCTATACCATATCAAACTGTAACACAGTCAACTATTTGCAGATTTATTCTCAACCTGAGATGTAGGTGTATACAGCATGGGAACAGGCCCCTTGGCCCAACTCATCCATGCAGTCCAAGATGTCCATCTGGGCCAGTCCCATTAGTGCTCCAAGAGTGTCAGACAATGCCCGGCCCACCTCCAGTGAGAGAGAGTTCCTCACCAGCTTCCCCTGGCATTCAATATCATTTATTTGAAGGGTTTCCCACCAGTTTACCATTTACCAGAGGCTCTGCTGGACCAGCCATGTCAATACACTGGCAGTAAAAGCAAGACAGAGGATAGATAGCCTCTGGTAAGTGACTGACCTCCTCACACCCCAAGACCTTCCTATCGTCTACAAGACACAGATCAGTAATGTGATGGAAAATTCTACTTGCATGGATGTGCGCAGTGCCAATAACTCTCAAAAAGTTTGACAGCATCTAGGACAGAGAACCTCTCTATTGGTCTTCATTAGCCACCCTAAACATTAATTCCCTCTATAAATGAGGGCTCAGCAGCCCCAGAGTCCAGCATCTACAAAACGCACAGCAGTTACTTGTCCAATAGTACCGTACTTCCCGCACGGTTGTCCTCTGTCACCAAGAAGGCCAAGGATGGCTGTTGCTGGAAGCAACACCACCTGCATGTTGCTTTCCAAGACACACGCCAACCTCTTAGAAACATTTAGCTATCCGTCATTGAAACTGATTTCAGTTCTGGAACTCCTTGCTCGACAGCCCCGTATGATTGACTTGCTCAGTAGGTCAGGAAGAAGGCAGTTTATCATGGCTATCAAGGCAGCTGGGGATGAGCAATAAATGCCAGTGATGTCTAGATCCCAAAAAATGAATAAAATAAATGAGACTCCTTGTGTCTTAACATTGCTGTAATTTCCTAAAAGTAGAAGAATGACGTTAATGATTATGATACTAACCTGTAGCCATTCCATATGCCAGATCCTCATTGAGATAATTTTTGTGACAATGAAAACAGTAAATTCTGGAAATGTGCAGCAGGTTTGCTGTGATCAAAGGAACAGACTAAACATTTCATATCCATAACCTTCCATCAGAATTAATGAAAGATCATCGACCTGAATAATGGACTCTTTTGCTATCTAAACACCTAGTTCGTCTTTTGCCTTCACAGATACCACCTGAGCTGCTGAGTATTTTCAATATTTTCTGTCTTTATTCCACATTTCCTGTGTCTGCAGAATTCATTTTTGCTTTCATTTCTGTGTCAAATGATTTGATGTGTTAATTCTCTCTGGCTCACCAGTATCAGTTGTGAGTTGTAACATTAATGTGTTTCTTGATGGATCATGTTCATGTTGGAGCTGTTAAGTCTAACATTAAATACAGGCAAGCTGAAGATATTCATGCTCTGTACAGATCAAACCTGAACTTTTCAAATAACATGCGGCAGAGACTATCTTTTGTAAGGTACACAAAAAGACTGTTTTGTACAATCCAGTGAGATCAGCTTATTGCTGTATTGTGAGGTGCTAAGGTTACAGTCTGTGTTTGCTCTGCTGTACTACACAAAGAAGGCATTCACCATCATTTCCTTAACAGTTGGACCACCAGTCTTCTTCGACCAATTTCTTCATTGTAATCAGCAGCACACAGAAAAAAAATCAACATTTGGATCATCATAATGAGCAAGAATTACAAAATAAATTGATTGTAACACAGACTATGTATTTGATGAAAACTGGAGACTTACTAATGTTAGTTTCTCCCTAAGTTATTTGAGTTGTGTACAAAAGAGAACATAACAGAGGGAAAATTAGTGCTGCAACTTGTTAGACCACCAACAAATAAAGTAATAGAGAGATGTAGATTCAGTCCCACCCACACTGTTGTGGTCTGCTCTCAGCTGTACTGCTGCTGGGAGGTGTTGGGTAGAAGCCAGAAACTTCTCCAAGCTGGGCAAGAATTATTAGAGTAGGAGTTGCTGCCACTCCTTTGTCGTTTGTCTTTAAAAACCTGACCAATGAGAAGTTTTGAATAAAGCCTGAAATAGAATAAGTAATATTTTGGCCATAATTAATGATCCACTTACCACTTCAAAGAATCACATCTCCAGTGATTGATATATCAACTATAGCAGGCCAAGAAAGAAGATCGTAGGAAAGCTTGTCCTTGACTTAAATCTCTACATTTTCAGTAACATCACCAAACCACTTTGGGAAAGGCAGACAAGGCAGAAGGACTAAAGCAGCTGGATTTGAAGTAAATTACATTAACCCAGCTGTGAGTTACTTAAGTCTTTCAGTCTTCATTAATCTGTAGCACAGCATAAAATCATCAATAATGAATAAATATTGCTGAGTGTTTGAAAATGGATGAATAATTTAAACATTCTATACTGAAGAAGGGTCTTGACCTGAAATGTTGACTGTTCATTCATTTCCACAGATGCTGCCTGACCTGCTGAGTTCCTCCAACAGTTTGTGTGTGTTGCTCTGGATTTGCAGCATCTGCAGACTTACTCTTGCTTCTGATTTTATACCAGATTAAGAACGCATATTGGAATGTATAGTACATTTCCATTGTCTGCTACATTATTTACACTCATATAAATACAATTTTTAAATAACCAAAGTATCCCATTATTAAAATAATGATGAACTTGAACCTCAGTTAGATACCTACTTCGTAAAATTATATCATAAATCAAAGATCCAGTAAGTCTCCTAGAGGATCTGCAAAGGGAAATACTACATGTCGTGAAAAGAGATCTGATGATGATTTTGATAGGCTCCTCTGAATTGTTACCCCCCCCCAAGAGGACACAACCTTGTCGTAGGGTTTGGAGGCTTGCCTGCCTCCATGACCCTGTTGCTGTGTTGCCTGGAGCCAGGGCCTTGCACTCAGTCTCTTGGCAGGGTCACCCATGCCAAACAGGTCAAAGGGCAAAGGCCAGACTAAGAGTGGTCTACCAGTCCTCAAGGTTTGGGCATTCAACTCTCTTCATTGCTGCTCTAAACACCAGCGGCAGGTAGAAAGTGAACTGTTACATTGTGGAACTGCCTTTACTCACTGCAAGAAACAACTCACAGAAGAATACAACACGCACTATGTACTCTTGCTGCTTAGTAAACTCTTATCAAGTTGAGTACACTTCCTTTTTAAAACACCAGTTATCTTGTAGTGCAACTGTTTTTCAAAAGTGTTTCCAACAGCGAATAACATAATTATCTGTAGATTGAAAAACCAAAATGACATTTCAACTTTGTCAGAATGAATCAATCAATTTGTAAAAGAATTAACAAGGAATAGAAAGAAAGAGCTTATAATAGTCCATCGTATTGTGGTCAAACTATTATTGTGACTTGGTGCCTGAGAGAAAACTAATTTATGTTTTCTGACCAGTTTGGTTGAGGAATCAGCACCAAAAGAAGTCGACAGAGGTTAGTTATTCTACTTTTCATTTGCGGGGACGAGGAGATGTCATAGTGGTATTCTCATGGAGTTATGGAGTCATGATGAGACGCTGATGATGAGGCCTCCGTCGGTCAGGTTGGACCATGGATATTATACCCTGGCTGTCTAGATACGCAAGCCTGGGCAGTACAATATGGAGATCAAGCTATTACCCATGTAGCAAGCTTCCCTTCTCCATACAGCTGATGAACCCAGAGGAACAGCAGAGACTGATACAGTTTGGCACTAGTATACTTTGTGTGAAAATAGAGTGATTTTCAGTGACATTGTTGGTGGTAGTTTTCCTATTGTTACGAACCCCGTAACTGGGTCACTTACCAGCGAAGATAGAGAGGTCCGTTGAAGTCTGATGATACTATTTTTAACAGTATTTATTAGTAAAAATACACAAAAATAAAACCAATGCAAACACACAGATAATATACGTCGTCAATACTAAATCTAAAAGTGCGGGTATAATAATAATCTATAAGAAATAAGCTCTATCGTTGTCTAGGGGATAATGTATTGTCCGATGGAAATATAAAGTTCACTCAGTTCATGCAGGCTGCAGCCTTTGGGGACCGCTGGGTTGCAATGGTTGGAGAGAGAGAGAGTTTTGGGAGAAAAACTTGCCGATTCCTTTTATGATTTCGATCCGTCGGAGTCTCGTTGGTGTGGCCGTTCACTTGTGGCCTCTCCTTTAGCTAAAGCCATTCTTCCATGGTGAGCCCGCCAATCCCAGGCAAGGGAAGGACGCACACGAGCCCCCACCGGCTGTCGCTATTAAACGCTGTCATGGGATTTCTAGCGTTTCTCCTGGTGCGTCTAAAGGGGTTGTTCCCCAGACCCTCTTTTATCCTTACTCACGGAGTCTCAGATGTCAATCAGGTTGGAATGATGCAATCCCTCAACCAGCCCACTCGGTCGTCCCCTGAGGGGCTTCAATGAATAGTACAGTATTCAATACACAATTCCGTCTCCAAGAGACAATGGCCATTATCAATGGTTTTGTTTCGCTGAGGCCAGGACACATTCCAAACCTTGTGGATTCTCTCTCATTTCCTGGGTCCCAGACCCGAATTAATAGCGATCTTGCGATTCTCAAAAAGGAGGGGGCGACTTTGTACCCTTCGGCCCCTCAGAGTTGTGGCACATTCGTAACACTATATAGTAGGAAAGGTGCCTGCACATATTCTGCTCTATTATAGAAAAGGATCTTTGAATTTCAATGTCTCTGACCTGCCCAAAACTCGTGGTCTACTGGACAACAACGATCCTGCCCTCCTATCTCACAGAAAAAAAAAGCAATGTCTTCTCTGAATCATTTTTGTATTACTTAAACTTCAATTAAAGAATTTTTTTTTGCCCTGTTTGTTATTTTTGTGTTTAAGTTATGGGCAGGATGCTCACAAGTCATTTATTAACTGAAGCAAAGTTTATTACTGAGCAATAGTATTTGGAGTTTTCGATGTAGGGAGATGAATTTTCAGCTGAGTGCAAACATTTGAGATAAACAAGAGAGTACTTTATTAACACACTTAACACTGTGTAAACAAAAAACATTCTTGTCTGATCTAATGCGTCTATTGATCATTCTTGTTCCTGTTATTTGTTATTTGATCCTCTTACCCCAACTATTTTTTCCCTTCTTAACAGAAGCAGTGGGTTGGTTGGGTAAATGTAAATATACCTATTTAGCTGAAATTGAACTCTGGCTGATTAGTATGGCAAATTGGTGTTTTGCTGCCAACTTACAAGGAGCGTTTGAGTGGGTGTCTTTTATTTACATATCAACAATACACCTCATGCACAACATCAGTGAATTATTATTTTACAATGGGGAAAAACTTAATGAAAGCAGACGATGTCACAGGTGAATTGCATCATACCAGAAAGAACCAGTTGTCTTTCCGGGCTGCTGCCTGACGTATAGATGCAGACTGCCCAATATTTACTGGTAAATTCAGATTCAACAGCATCGCCTCAAGGACAGGGGTAGGACTGGTAATAATTGTGAACACAAAATAGGTTTAATCTACTCTTTGCAATGTTGTTACTTTTATTTCAGAAACAAAAGGCTTGTTTTATGACTAGAGAGTAATTGTTATGCCTGGGGGAGAGGTTTTCCCAACCTAGGATCCATGGGGTCCTTGCTTAATGATATTGGTCCAAGGCATAAGAAAGGTTGGGAACCCCTGGTTATGCCTTTGCTAGATGCTAATACCTTAAAGAAGGCATACACAGACTAGCTTACAGAGAAAATGTTTTAATAAGAGTTTCAAATTAAATCACTATTTTTAAATAGGATATAAAACAGTACAGTACAGGAACAGGCCCCTCAGCCTGTTGTGCCAAATTAACTAGATTAGTAATCAAGTGTCTTTACAAATATTTTGGTAAGACTCTCGGCAGTGTGGAGGATTAGAGAGATTTTGGGGTCCATGTCCATAGGAAGCTCAAAGCTGCTGCGCAGGTGGACAATGTTAAGAAGACGTATGATGTGTTGTCCTTCATCAAGTGTGGGACTGAGCTGAAGAGTCATGAAGTAATATTGCAGCTGTATAAGACTTTAGTGAGATCCCATTTGGAGTACTGTGTTCAGCTTTGATCACCTCATTACAGGAAGGATGTGGATACTACAGACAGAATGCATAGGGGACTTACAAGGATGTTACCTGGATTGGAGAGTGTGCCTTATGAGAACTTGTCCTTTTGTCTTTGGAGTGACAGAGAATGAACGGTGACCTGATAGAGGCGTATGAGATGATGAGAGGCATTGATTATGTGGATAACCAGAGGCTTTTTCCCACAGCTGAAATTGCTAACATGAGGGGGCATAGTTTTAAGGTGCTTGGAAGAAGATACAAGGGGATGTCAGAGGTAAGTTTTTCACACAGAGAGCAGTGGGTGTGTGGAGTGCACTGCCAGTGACGGTGGTAGGAGTGGATACAATAAGGTCTTTTAAGGGACTCTTAGATAGGTACATGAAGCTTAGAAAAATAGAGGGCTATGCAGTAAGGAAATTCTAGGCAGTTCCTAGAGTAGGTTACATGGTCGGCACAACATTTTTGTAGTATCTATGTTCTATCTAAGAGCTTCTAGCACCCTAAAATATTAAATAAATAACTAAAGTACTAAATTGCTTCTCCTAAAGTACAGTTTTTGCTAACCTGAATGATCATAATTGTTTACTTTTCTTTAGCAAAATTATATATTAATTTCATTATTATTGCATATTTGTTTCACTGTAAAGTAAACTAAATATATGATTACAATAAAACTGTGATTCTGATACTTTCCTTCTCTCTCCACCTAAATCATTTTCTAGTTTCAGAAATCTAATTCATCAGCGCAAAGTGGCAAAGTGAATGCATATTACAACACATGACTGATTAAAGTCAGATTCAGATAATGATTTACTGATCTATTCAGCTCAATCTTGAATATGTTCATTGGCAAGTATCCACAGCCCTCTCAAGTGGAGAATTAAGGATTGAAAGCCGCTTTGTCCACTGACTCTGATCCCAGTCTCTCCAACTAGTGTAAACAATTGCTCCCTCTTGGTTCAAGCCAACATAGGCCTACAGGGCTCTTTCTCCAGATAAATTCCTCAGTTTTTGTGCTTTCGATAGCAGCCACACTAGAGCGAACACGTTGCAGGGGTTCAACCTGAAACATCGATTATCCGTTGGCTTCCATAAATGCCACCTGACCTGCTTAGTTCTTCCAGCAGTTTTTTGCACCAGAAGGAACATGGATTGAAAACTGAGAATGTAAAATTGCAATGTCAATTCTCTGTTCTTCCTCAGACCCTCTCAATAGATATGGAAAACCGATGAGGGCTATAAACAATACCATTTACAGCAAGATTAAAGGAAAGTTGCTTGGTTAGTAGAGATCTTGATATGAATCATAAGGAGGAGAAAGCAGAATAATTGCTTTAACAAAGATTCACAATAATTTGACCTTCTCCTCTGATGTAATTGCAGCATATTCAATAAAATATACTGTATAATTTCACTTTATCTTTACAAGAGTAAAAAGTTAGGGGGTTATAAATATCCCACAATGAATTTGGGTAACCTTCATCACACAGATATTGGTCACAGACAAAATCAAAGTCAAAGCTGAGTTTACTCTGTTAAGTGTATGTATACACAGGTGCAATGAAAACTTGCAGCAGCAACACAGACATGTGATATCATTCATGCAGCATTCGCATGGAAAAAATATATAAATTAAACCCTATAAGAAGGGTAATCAGCCATCAGAGACAATGTAAAACTTGAGCGGTTGGTGGTCAGGGATCTGGAACCAGGAGCATTTACGTGTAAGGGCCCAGAGAAGGTCATGTGCTTAAGGCCAAGGATGATTGAGATCTAGCAGAGTATGATTCTCACTGGCACTTAGGACCAGTATAGTGCAGCGTACAGAATATTGAATCATATACTGTAGTATATTGTCACACCTGACAGTATTAGGGGGCAGCAATATTGGAGCTGGGGTATTGCCAGAGGTAAAATGTTTTGTTAATTTATATTTTTAAATATTTTTGACATTTAGAGACATTCCAAAATGATTAAATTTGAAGTAAATGATTTTCTTGTCAAATAGTACTGTAATAATAAACAAATAAATAAAAATAAGAGTGTTTATACAGAGGAGATTTGCTTAGATTGGAGAGCATGCTTTATGAGAATAGGTTGAGTGAACTTGGCCTTTTCTCTTTGGAGTGAGAGGTGACCTGATAGAGGTGTACAAGATGATGAGAGGCATTGATCGTGTGGATAGCCAGAGGCTTTTTCCCAGGGCTGAAATGGCTAACATGAGGGGTCATAGTTTTAAGGTGCTTGGAAGTAAATACAAGAGGGTTGTCAGAAGTAAGTTTTTCACACAAAGAGTGATGGGTATGCGGAGTGCACTGCCAGTGACAGTGGTAGAGACGGAACAATAGGGTCTTTTAAGATACTCATAGATATACATGCAGCTTAGGAAAATAGAGGCCTATGCAGTAGGGAAATTTTAGGCAGTCTCTAGAGTAGGTTACATGGTCGGCACAATATTGTGGGCTGAAGGGCCTGTAAGGAGCTGTAATTTAACATAATCTAACACAGAACAAAGGAAAGATATTTTAAGAAAGAAACTCACTTAACTTCCTAATCAGTATGCCTAAAATACTCATTGAATTCAATCAGAAACCCAACAAGATGAAATTTCATGAGGACTTTGGGGCAGAGAACTCCCAAATCAGTAGATAATTTCTTTACTTTTGTGTTTTATTGTACATGGGATTCTGGTCATTTAAACATTTCTTTGCCAATGGTTTTGATTACTAAGTGTTACAGGTAGGTCCAAAAATAACGAGAATGATCTATTTGCCGTATGATGAGAGACTGAGGGGACTAGGTCTTTATTTGCTAGAATCTAGGAAATTACTTGATTGAAATTGACAAATTTTTTTACAGGGATTGACCCAGTAGATGCAGGGAGGATGTCTTAGAACCAGGAGTCACAGAAGAAGGGATGGGTTCCTTACCAGCTGAGCTGAAGAAAAACTATTTTCAATCAGATCATGGTGAATCTTTATAATTCACTGTACCAGAGAACAGTGAAGGGTCAGTCATTGAGTTTATTCAGAGATTGGTAGATATCTGGATATAAATGAAATCTAGGGATTTGGGATAGTGCAGGTGAAAAGAGCTGAGCTCTTCTTGGTGCACAAATATATCAGTGCTGTCCCAATTTTGCTCACCAGCCCTGCAATATCTAGCAGTAAAGTGTCATCCTTTTTACCTACCATGGGGGTTCTCTGGGGTCATTCTGGTACCAGTTTACATTCCACCTCAGGCCAATGTCAAGCAGGCTTTAGATGATCTGAGCAATGGGATCAGCATGCATGAAACAGGACACCCTAACGCCTTCACCATCATTTTGGGAGATTTTAACAAGGCCAGCATGAAAAAATCACTAAGCAATTACCACCAACAAATCACTTGGAATACCAGAGGAAACAACGCACTGGACCATTGCTACACCACCAGCAAGAATGCCTACCGTGCTATTCCACGCCCTCACTTCGGGAAGTCTGATCACCTGGCTGTACTTCTACTCCCTGAGTATAGGCAGAGACTGAAGCCTGCAGCATCAGCAGTGAGAACAAAGAAGGTTTGGACAAGGGAAGCACAGGAGCGCCTACAGAACTGCTTTGAATTGGTGAACAGGACTGTATTCAGGGAGTCATCTTTAAATCTGGAAGAGTATGCTGCGGTTGTTACCGACTTTATTAAAACTTGTGTGGATGAGTGTGTGTCCACAAAGACTTACTGTACATTCACAAACCAAAAGCTGTGCATGAACCAAGAGGTACGTCATCTGCTGAAGGCTACATCTGTAGCATTCAAGTCTGGCAACCCAGGCCTGCACCAGAAAACCAGGTATGATTTGTGGAGGGCTATTTCAAGGGCAAAGACACAATTTGAATGAGGTTGGAGATGATATCAGATGCATGGCAACTCTGGCAGGGACTGCAATACATTATTTCCTACAAAGTGAAACCCAATAGTATGAATGGCAGCAATGCTTCACTACCAGATGAAATCGATGTCTTCTATGCACGCTTTGAAAGGGAGAACACTACTACAGCTGTGAAGATCCCTGCTGCATCTGAGGACCCTGTGATCTCTGTCTCAGAGGCCGATGTTAGGCTGTCTTTAAAGAGAGTGAACCCTTGCAAGGCAGAAGGTCCCGATGGAATACCTGGTAAGGCTCTGAAAACCTGTACCAACCAACTAGTGGGAGTATTCAAGGACATTTTCAACTTCTTACTGCTATGGGGGGAAGTTCCCACTTGCTTCAAAAAGGCAACAATTATACCAGTGACTAAGAAGAATAATGTGGGCTACCTTAATGACTATCGCCCAGTAGCACTCACATCAACAGTGATGAAATGCTTGGACAGGTTGGTTATGACTAGACTGAACTCCTGCCTCAGCAAGGACCTGGACCCATTGCAATTTGCCTATTGCCACAATAGGTCAACGGCAGACGCAATCTCAATGGCTCTCCACATGGCTTTAGACCACCTTGACAACACAAACACCTACGTCAGGATGCTGTTCATCGACTATAGCTCAGCATTTAATACCATCATTCCCACAATCCTGATTAAGAAGTTGCAGAACCTGGGCCTCTGTACCTCCCTCTGCAATTGGATCCTCAGCTTCCTAACTGGAAGACCACAGTCTGTGCAGATTGGTGATAACATATCCCCCTTGCTGACAATCAACACTGGTGCACCTCATGGGGTGTGTGCTTAGCCCACTGCTCTACTCTCTATATACACGTGACTGTCTGGCTAGGCATAGCTCAAATACCATCTATAAATTTGCTGATGATACAACCATTGTTGGTAGAATCTCAGGTGGTGATGAGAGGGTGTACAGGAGTGAGATATGCCCACTAGTGGAATGGTGCCGAAAGAGCTGATTGTGGACTTCAGGAAGGGTAAGATGAAGAAGCACATACCAATCCTCACACAGGGATCAGAAGTAGAGAGAGTGAGCAGCTTCAAGTTCCTTGGTGTCAAGATCTCTGAGGATCTAACCTGGTCCCAACATATTAATGTAGTTATAAAGAAGGCAAGACAGCAGCTGTACTTTATTAGGAGTTTGAAGTGATTTGTCATGTCAACAAATACACTCAAAAACTTCTATAGTTGTACTGTGGAGAGCATTGACAGGCTGCATCACTGTCTGGTATAGAGGGGTTACTGCACAGGACCAAAAGAAGCTGTAGAAGATTGTAAATCTAGTCAGCTCCATCTTGGGCAGTAGCCTACAAAGTACCCAGGATATCTTCAGGGAGCCGTTTCTCAGAAAGGCAGTGAACATTATTAAGGACCTCCAGCACCCAGGGCATGCCCTTTTCTCATTGTTACCATCAAGTAGGAGATACAGAAGTCTGAAGGACACACTCAGCGATTCAGGAACAGCTTCTACCCCTCTGCCATCCGATTCCTAAATGGATACTGAAGCTGTGGACACTACCTCACTTTTTAAAAAATATACAGTATTTCTGTTTCTGCACATTTTTAAAAAATCTATTCAATATGCATAATTGATTTACTTGTTTATTCATTATTTTTAAAGTTTTATTTAATATTATTAATTTTTTCTGCTGGATTATGTATGGCATTGAACTGCTGCTGTTAAGTTAACAAATTTCACGTCACATGCCGGTGCTAATAAACCTGATTCTGATTCTAAAAGGTCATTGATGATCTTAATGAATGGTGGAGTAGGCTGACAGAGACATTTGACCTACTCCTGCTTCTAATTTTTTTATATTTAACCAGATGATTGAAAGATAAGGAAAAATGTTTCTTGAAACACAATTATAAACTGTTAGATTGATGACAATTGAGTATTATGTGCCGTTCTGCCTTGAACAGCGTATCGTTACAGGATGTTAACTCTGCAGCAAGGAATATATTGAGGAAAAAATTGCACAACCTAAGCATGAATCCCCTGAAATATTAAAATAAACAAACTAAAATATATTGAGAAGATGTATTAGAGCAAAGGAATTGTGAGTCATGACCTTCATTAGAAACGAGGCCTCCGGGGAAACAGTTAGCTAATAATCTTTAGAATTCTAGAAAAGTGGAGTTCTCTCTCTCACTAAAACGATAGATAAAAACTTTGTAAATTTTGACATTAACCAGTCAAGAATATAGGACATGAAGCCAACATGAGCTAAAGTCAACCATGCTTTTCCTGCATAGTGAAGCAAATTCTGTTTCTAAACATGAAAAAATCTTTAAGATGCTGGAAATCCAAAGTAAAACACACAGAGAGTCTCGGCCCGAAACATCAACTGTTTATTCGTTTCTATAGATACTGCCTGGCCAGCTGAGTTCCTCCAGTATTTTGTGTTTGTTGGTTATACAATTTCTAGGTTACACCTGATAGACTGTTTGGTGGCTTTGAATGTGAGCAGTGATTGCAAAAACAAAAATACAACTGGAAAAATGCAGAATGCAGCCTCCCAGGCACCAGAGTGATTAAGGAAAGGTGCAGAGAAGACAAGTGATTGAAAAAATGTTATAACTACATGAATATTCACACAACATTATACACAAAAACAAGACTGACACTTTTAATTAACAATACAAACTGTGCATTTAAATCAATTCAGTTGAATCAAAGAAGTATAGAACTAGGTACAGAGAACTAAAGACTAAAACGAAATATAAGCAAGAACAAAAACATCATTGAAAACTGCTCACAAGAAAATTCCATGTTATTGAAGGATGGAATAACATGAACGAGTTCTATCTGGGAATCTGGTTTCAAAAATGAACAGTAAGGTAATAAATGAATAAATGACTGCAATTGTAATCTGATCACTTGAGTACGTTCAAGAATCATTAAAGAATGTTTTTAGCAGCCCTAAACATTTGTAGGAAAATGAGAGTCAGTTGTAATGTGAACTAAAAATAAAAGTTGGAACACTCAATGCACGAAGATTATTAAATTCAGTTGTACGATAACATTAAAATTCCTTACCCTGATATTAACCCCCCTCTCAAAAACTGTCTTTAAAAAGCTTTGCCACAGGTTTACAAGTATAAACATTGCAAGAATATTTATACTAAATGTATTTATACTCTCTATTTCAATTTAAAACAGGATCCAAAATGAAATTCACTGTATCACTGTCTATTTCATAACAGCCCTGAGACTTAAGTACCGGTAGATCCAAAAATTAGTTAGTGAGTATTACACATTAAAGAATCATAGAATTGATGGTACAAATTTCATCTACATGCTCCACTTCAACCAAAAGTAAGTAAATCCCAGTTTCCAGATCTTGGTCTATAGCTTTATAAATTAAGGCTCTTCAGACAATCAAGAAGCTGAACATTGAACCTTAAAAGAAAATCATATGATATTTCACCACCACAGTCATTAAAACTATCACTTTCTTGATGGAGTGAAGCATTTTCTTTTGCATCTCCTGAGCTTTTATTTTTTTGATGAAAGTTTCAATGCCTTGACAAAATTCATGGATACTGTGTCAATGTGGGTTAGCCTTTGACATTCTTTGTTACCTCTGTTAATATAGATGAATATTACTTTAGCATGCCAATGTTACTGTCCCTATTAGCATATGTTTCTCTAAAGGCTGCTTTATACATTTCCTCAGAATATTTTCCAAGATATGTTCCCACCATCCATATGTGTCTGTCCAGCCTGTTGTTAATCTATCTTTTTGTTTGGCCCTTTGTTGAACAGCATCATCTATAAAGGATTAGAAAAATGATGATCTATTTTTTTCTCTCTAGCTTCATTTAAGAGCATGGGCTATCTTTTACTGGGACCTGATGATTTATACATTTCATTATTTATTCATTTTACTGTGTTTCCTCTGGGTGCTCTAGTCTCCTCCCACATTCCAAAGACATACGGGTTAGTAGGTTAATTGGTCACATGAGTGTAATTGAACGTCTTGGGTTCATTGGGTCAAAAGGGCCTGTAATCATTGTGTATCACTAAATAAAATAAGTATGTTTGACCCTCCAATATGATCCAACATCCTTAAGAGTGGATAATTTTCCAGATTTATTCAGCACTATAGGACATTAAACCATATTAAGAGATTTGACACCTTTCCTATAGCATAAATCCAGTATAAGTTATCCTGGTGTATGAGATATCTTCCACCACAATCTGAATCAGAATCAGGTTTAATATCTCTGGCATATGTCATGAAATTTGGTACTTTGCGACAGCAATACATAATAATAAAACTATAAATTACAAATAGAAGTTTCTATAAAAAAATTAAATCAGTAGCACAAAAAGAGAGGGGAAAAATACTGACCTAGTGTTCATGGATTTATTGGCCATTCAGAAATCTGCTGGCACTAGGGAAGAGGCTGTTCCTCAAACATTGAATTATATCTTCAGGCTCCTGTATTTCCTCCTTGATAGCAGCAATGGAAAGAGGGCACGTTATGTGTGATGGGGATCGTTAATGACAGATGCTGGCTTTTTGAGGCATCGCCTTTTGGAAGTCTTCTGGATGTTGGGGAGGCTAGCGCCCATGGTGGAGCTGGATGAGTTTACAATTTTCTGCAGCTTTTTCCAGTCCTGTGCAGTGGCCCCTCCATACCAGATCGTGATGCAACCAGTTAGAAAGCTCTCCACCGTACATCTGTAGAAATTTGCGAGTGTCTTTGGTGACTTACCAATTCTCCTCAAATTCCTAATGAGATACAGCCACTTCCATGCCTTCTTTATCATTGAATCAATACGTTGAGACCAGTATAGATCCTCAGAGATATTGACACCCAGGAACTTGAAACTGTTCACTCTTTCCACTTCTGATCCCTTGATGAGAACTGATGAGTGTTCCCTTGACTTCCCCTTCCTGAAGTGCTCAATCAATTCCTTGCTCTTACTGGCATTGAGTGCAAGGTTTTTGTTGCAACACCACTCAATCAGCTGATCTATCTTGCTCTGATATACCTCCTTCTCACCATAGCTGTTTAAGAGAGAGTGGTCAGGGTCATTCAATGACAATGCACACTTTCTCTGGGTCCAGTTTTACACCTTGGGGTGAAAGGGCATTTCTTCCTAGCACTTCTCTAACTTGCAGTAGAGTTGATTTTCGAGGAAACGCTAAAGGACTGAATGGACTTGACAGATGTGGTCTTGTTGGTTCATGGAGAAGATGAGGATGTCATTGAAGTAGATGGACACTACCTGTGCAATGTGCCTCGATGGATCTTGTTGATGAAAGCTAACTGTTGGAAAGTCCAAAAGGCATCAGCAGATATTCATAGTGTGACGACTGCTGTCTTCCAACTATCCCCTGTCGGATGCAGATCAAGAGGCCAAGGGGAGCTTATCAGATGGAAGGGCCCTCATTTATACCTGGTGGTTCTGTTTTCCCGGATACAGTGGGCATTTGATGCACGGGTCATCGGCGGCTTCATGATAAACACCCAAGTTGTTGCTCCATGGATGCTCTCACTCTTGGGGGCACTAAGGGAACTCTCCCTCAGTGCCTGGGTTCTGGAGGCCTCGATGCTGAGGGTCCAGAAGCCTGAAATGGTTCTGGGAATGGAACTGGTGTTCTAGCTGATGACCTGGAGGGTTGTTCCAGATGCTTGTCAATTCAGGGGGCCAGATTGATGAGGCTCTCGAGGTCAGTGGGTATCTCCAACATAGACAGATCATCAAGAGGCCATGATGATAATGGGCCAGGAGCACTTCGGCATTCTAGCCAGACTCTACTGTGAGGGTCCTAGATTCCAAAGGGTAATTCAGTATCAAGAATGAGCTTGTCACAGGTGACGTATCCAATCTACTCCTTCTCAACCATTCCCTAGAGGTCAAAAACCCAGTGCATCTCAGCAGTAAAATCTTCATATATATTGCAAATGGTGGTTTAATTCTCCCAGTTAGCAATGGCCCATGTCTCAGCTCAACAGGTCAAGAAATAGATGCTGACGTCAATTTTGACTTGGTCCATAATATACAGAGATTGCTAGAGCTTGTAGTATAGGAGTTGTGGTGTCAGGTTAGGGATCCGCCAAAGCATTCAAGCACTGAAATCCAAGGCATCAAGGGAGGAGGTTGACTGATGCAGGGTTGCTGTATTGTGACGGAGAGTTAGTGCAGAATAGCAAGCAGTTGATCAATGGGTTCCTGCATCTTCAGGATCATGTACTCCTTAAGGTGAGCAAACTCACCTGGGTACATCGTTGGTTCACTCATCCTGTCAGGAAATGTAGAAGAGGCCTGGCTCAAAAGCAGAGCAGCAGAGACTACTTAGCAGTTCAGTGGTTCAACTTAATATCAGAGAATGTTTACAGTATACAACCTGAAATTCTTACTCTTCACAGTCACCCACAAAGCAGAAGAAAACCCCCAGAGAATGAACGACAGAAAACCTCAGAACCCCAAAGCCCCTCCACCATTCTTCCCACACACAAGCAACAGCAAAAGCATCAACCCTTCCCCCAACTGTTGCAAGGGAGTGACTGGGGACGAACTCAAGTGCAGGACACAGGCACGGAGGTAGGGTCGAGAGGCGCTAGCACAGTCGTGAACATGGAACAGGTAACTGGGGGAATCTTGACTCAGAGACAAGATTTACGTAGAGTATCCAGGGAATGGAGCGGAGCTTAGAACTAACAGTCCTAAGGGATCAGGAAACAAGGTTTAAAGATACTAGAATAGACCAACGAACCTGGCGACCATGACTGTGCCACCAGAGTTCTTATCCTATATTCTCTAATGGGAACCAGGTGTGCTGTAATTAATTGAACTATCAGCAAATGGGAATCAGACGCCAGGAATTAAGGAACCATCAAGAAGATAGGAGTGAGATGGGGGATAGCCAGACGGGACCATGACACCAATTCCTCCAGAAAAAGTATCAACCCCCCCCCCACCACCCGCCATGCAAGCAATAGCAAATCCCCAAGAGATCATGATCTAGAGTCCATTAGAGACTACTGTCCATCCCAACACTTTGACATCGCAGACAGGCTCTCTTTCGCTTACTAGTGAGGGAGAGCAGCGTAGACAGTTTTCTCAATGTCTCAATCTCCTGTGATGCTTCAGTCAGCAACATTGGTGAGGAAATGGATCATCCACAGGGTCGTCTCCTGAAGGTGCATAGAGTCCAGGCCACACCCGGAGATATTGGAATGACAGGCTGCTCGGCAAGTTCCAAGAGCGAGAATCCACTGACTGTGAAGAACTGTAGTTTGAGCTGCAGTTGTAGATGACAGACTTTGACAGGAGCCCAGCCACATTCAAAAGGAAGAGACATGAAAAGAGAAGAAATTAAACTATTTTGCGGAAGAACTGGAATAAGTTGCCCAGGTCTGTTAAAACCTCTGGGGCCATCTTTAGCTCCTCCCACTCCATAGCAGTAAACAGTATTTGGCTAATAAACTGCAAAATAACAAGCCAGTAGGGGCCACAAAATAAGAGAGAAGAGCAAGTGATTCCTGTTAGCTGGGTGGAGTCTGGGCAATGCCTGTCTGCGTAAGCCTGACAGGACAAAGTCTAGGAATTGTAAAGTGCGCTTTAGCTAAAATCCATAATTTCCACTTTCCACTTTTCCAGCTTCTTCCAATCAGGATTTCCTTCTTATTAACCGAAGAAATGTAACTGCAGAGTATCAATAAACACAGGGAGGAAAAGGCTAATATCCAGTAAACCAGATATATAAATATGCAGACATCTAAAAAAAAGCCATAGCTAAATTTAAAAACAACAAAGAAAACTCAGACAGATTAAAGTTCAATTTAACAGTGCGGCAAACTATTGTCATGCCTTCCTGCACTAGCTGCATACATTTTCTTGTGGCTCAGTTTAGCTGAAGCTTTGAGGATGCTAAATAGTATCAATTATTGTGACTTCCAATCATATATTCCACATATCACTCACCTTGTCTTATTCAACTTTTTGAGTTCCTCAGATCTGACAACACAATGGCCAAATTTCAGGGCTTATCAAGAAGTAATTACAATATCTGTTCACAATATCATTAGACCTTGAGACCATAAGACATTGGAGCAGAATTAGGTTATTCAGCTCATCGAGTCTACTCTGCTGTTCAGTTATGCCTTTATTATCCCTCTCAAACCCATCCTCCAGCCTTCTCCCAGTAACTTTTGACACCCTGACTAATTAGGAACCTATCAACATCCACTTTAAATATACTCAATAACTTGGCCTCCAATCAGATAGAATGCTGCCCATATGTTAACTCTTTCATGCCTGGAATTATTCTCATGAACCTCCTCTGGACCTCTCCAATGCCAGCACATCTTTTCTTAGCTAAGGGGTCCAAACCTGCTCACAATACTCCAAGTGTGGTCCAACCAATGCTTTATAAAGCCTCAGCATCGTATCCTCTCGAAATGAATACTAACATTATATTTACCTTCCTCACTACAGACTCAACCTGCAAGAATCCTGCACAAGGACACCCAAGTCTCTTTTCACCTCCAATTTCTGAATTTTCTCCCCATTTAGGGGAGTCTAGTCCTTTGTTCCTTCTACCAAAGTGGATGAATATACACTTCCATACATTTTGCTCTTTCTCCCAATCGGTCTACACCCTTCTGCAGACACACTGCTTCCTCAACACTACCTGCTCCTCCACCTGTCTTCATATTGTCTGCAAACTTAGCCAGAAAGCCATTAATTCCATCATTCAAATTATTGACATATAACATGAAAAGAAGCGGACTCATTGCCGACACTGACTACTGAGGAACAGGACCCTTTATTCCCACACTTTGCCTCCTGCCAGTCTGACAATCTTCGATCCATGCTACTATATTTCCTGTAATACCATGGACTCTTAACTTGTTAAACAGCCTCATGCACGGCTCCTTGTCAAAGCCCTTCTGAAAATCTAAGTAAAGAACATCCACTGAGTCTCCTTTGTCTATCCTGCCCGTTATTTCCTCAAATTCCAACAGATTTGTCAAGCAAGATTTCCCATTAATAAAGCTATGCTGACTTTGACCTATTTAATCATGTGCTTCCAAGTACTCTACTAATGGATAATAATTCTTAATAATGGACTAACAACTGAAGTCAGGCCAACAGGCCTATAATTTCCTTTCTTAAGCCTCCCTCACTTCTTAAAGAGTGGAGTGACATTTGCAATTTTCCAATCCTCCAAACCATTCAGTGACTAGTGATCCTTGAAAGATCATTACTCATGCCTCCACAATCTCTTCAGCTACTTCTTTCACAACCCTGGGGTGTAGTCCACCTGGTCCAGTTGACTTATCCACCTTCAGGCCTTTCAGCTTCCCAAGCACCTTCTTCTTTGTAATAGCAGCTACACCCACTTCAGCCCTGACACACTTGAATTTCTGGCACATTGCCAGTGTCTCCCACTGTGAAGATTAACACAAAATACTTCTTAAGTTTGTCTGCCATTACTAGCTCTCCAGGCTCATTTTCCAGTGATCTGATATCCACTCTTGCATCTTTTATACTCTTTATACAGTATATGTTAAAAAAAAAACTTCTGGGATCCTCTTTTATAGGATTGGTTAGCTTTCTTCAATATTTTATATTTTCTCTCCTCATGGCTTTTTAGATGCCCTAAGGTAGGTTTTAAAAACTTTCCAATCCTTTAACTTCCCACTGATTTTTGCTGTATTATATGCCCTCTGTTTTGCATTTATGCTGTCTTTGATTTCCCTTGTCAGCCATAGTTGCCTCATTTTTCCTTTAGGATACTTCTTCATCTTTAGGATGTATTTAGCTTGTGCCTTGCAAATTGTCCCCAGAAACCTCAGCTATTGCTGTCTGCTGTCCTCCCAGCTGGTGTCCCCTTCCAATCAAATTTGGCCAGCTCCTCTCTCATGCCTCTGTAATTCCCTTTACTGATCCTGATACATCTGACTTCATCTTCTTCCTATCAAACTTCTGGATGCATTCTGTAATATTATGATCACTACCTCTGAAGGGTTCCTTCACCTTAAGCTCCTGAATCAAATCTGGCTCATTACACAATCCCCAATCCAGAATTCCCTTTCCCCAGAGGGTTTACCTGCAAGTTGCCCTAGAAAGTCATCTAAGAGCAATTCTACAAATTCTCTGTCTTAGGATCCAGCGCCAACCTGATTTTACCAATCTACCTGAATACTGAAATGCTGAATGTCTACGACAACGTTGCCCTTTTCTATCTCCCATTGTAATTTGTATCCTACATCCCGGCTACTGTTTGGACACATCAGCATCTTTTTACCCTTGCAGTTTCTTAATTCTACCCATAAGAAATCTACGTCTTCCAATCCTACATACGTTACCTCTTTCTAAAGATCTTATTTCATTTGTTACCAATAGAGCCATCACTCCCCCTCAGAATACCTGCCTGTTCTTTCAATACAGTGTGCATATCTGAATGTTAAGCTCCCAACTATGATCTTCTTTCAGCCATGATTCAGTGACACCCACAATGTTGTACCTGTAAATCTCCAACTGATCACCTACCTTTTTCCAATATACTGTCTGAGTTCAAATATAACACCTTCAGTCCTGTATCCATCACCCTTTTTGACTTTGCTCCCATGTTACACTTCCATTCATCCCACTGACTGCAATTTTGCCCTGTCATCTGCCTGTCCTTTCACACAGTCTCACGACAGACTGTATCTACTTGTATACCAACTGTCCCATTTCAGCCCTGTCACCCTGGTTCACACCCCCCTGCCAAATTAGTTTAAACCTTCCTCCACAGCTCTAGCAAACCTGACTGTAAAGATGTTGGTCCCCCTCAGCTTCAGGTGTAACAGATCCTTTTTGTAGAGGTCACACTTTTCTCAGAAGAGATCTAAATGATCCAGAGATTCGAAACCCTGACCCAGCACCAAGAGCTCAGCCACACGTTCATCTGCCAATTCATCCTATTCTTACCCTCACTGGCAAATGGTACAGGCAGGTACCGCTCTTCAGCTTTTTTAGAGTCATAGGGTCATAGAAAAGTACAGCACAGAAGCAGTCTCTTCATCCCATCTAGTCCATGCTGAACCACTTAAACTGCCTACTTCCTTTGACCTGCACCAGGACCTTAGCCCTCCATCCTCCTACCATCCAAACTTCACTTAAAACATTGAAATCAAGCTAGCATTCACCACTTGTGCTGGTAGCTTGTTCCACACTCTCACGACCCTCTGAGTGAAGAAGTTACCCCTCATGTTTCCCTTAAACTTTTCATCTTTCACCCTTAACCCATGACCTCTGGTTGAAGTCCAACCCAACCCCAGCAGAAAAAGCCTGCTTGCATTTACCCTATCTATACCCCTCATAATTTTGTTACCTCTAAAAACTCTTCTCTAACTCTTTTAAGTTCTAAGGAATAAGGTCCTAACCGTTTCAATCTTTCCTTATAACTCAGATCCTCCAGATCCGGCAATAGCCTTGAAAATTTTATCTGTACTCTTTCAACCTTATTTTCATCTTTCTTGCTAATTCCATAGGTCCTCTCTTCAGGTCCTCATTCCTTTACCTCCCCCCCCCCCCCCCCCCCACTATGTCATTAGTACCAATATGTACCACATCTCCTGGTTGCATACTCCCTCCTTTAGAATGCTGTGGACCTGATCCAAGACAACTCTGACCTTTGCACTTAGAAGGCAAAATACCATCTAGTTGTCTTTTTCACATCCACAGAATCTCCTGTCTGCTGCTCAAACTGTGGAATCCCCTAACACTACCACCTTCTCCTCTCCCCACCACCCACCTTTCCTTCTGAGCCGGAGTCGGGCTTAGTGCCAGAGACCTGGTGGCTGCAGCTTTCCCCGACAGTATCCGAAGCGCTATACCTGTTATTGAGCGGAACAGCCACAGGGGTACTCTGGGCTAGCTGCCTATTCCTTTTCTTCCTCCTGATCGTCACTTAGGTACCTGCCTCCTGCTACTTAGGGGTGGCTACCTCTCTGCTGCACCTATCTATCTATCACCTCCTTTTAGCTTTATTTAAGAAAGTTAAGTGGAGGAAAATGCCAGCTGTTAAAAGAAATAACAGCTATTTAGGTACAATAAATTAAATAAAATGTCATGCGGTCAATGAGCTAAAGGCATTCCTCATCCACCCACTGGATTCTAAGAGCTCTGTTTTCAATAAAAGGCAATACTGTTGCAAGCAAAGCTGCTCTCCAAGGTTCTTCACCTTGTCCTGGTGGAAAGGCTACTGAGTTCCTCAGATGTCAAGGGCCATCTGGAGTCCAGCCATTTTGCACTTGCCTCTAATTAGGATCACCCATGGTGCCGAACTGAAGGGGGAGTTTTCCGACAAAGAGCCATCCAACCAAAATCTCAACGGTGGAACTGGTGGAAGATGACGACACATCATAACGGCTGTGAAGGTGGAAGAAGACTGTAGCAGTTACAGGTCCCCAGTCATCTTGCATTCCATGCCACTGTACCCTGATCCAGATCTGTCGAGGTGTCTGCCCTTGCATCAGCCTCCCCACATTCAAGAAAGTCACAAATAGGCATTCTCCAATAAGAGAATCTACCCTAACATCGTAGTTATGTAGATCCCAGATTGACCTCTACAGCCACGTGGGGACAATCCCTCTGGAGAACATCCTACTCAACTCCAGTGATCGCACTACTGTTGCAGGCATTCTCTCATAGCTGTCATCTTCAGGATGGAGGGCACCAATTGTGAGAATTTGTAAACATGAGAGACTCTGCAGATACTGGAAACCCAGAGTAACACAGACAAATTGATGGAGGAACACAGCTAGTCAGGCAGTGTCTATGGAGAGGAATAAAGAGCTGATCTTTCAGGTCGGGATCCTTCATTGGAACTGGAAAGGAAGGGGGAAGAAGCTCTCACCACCTTCTTATTCTGGTTCCTTCCTCTTTCTTTTCCAATCCCGATGAAGCATCTTGGCCTGAGACATCGGTTCTTTATTCCGCACCATAGATGCTGCCTGAACTGCTGAGTTCCAGCATTTTGTGTGAGGGTTGCCTCCTGGGCAACCAGGAACCAAAGACTGTGAGCCACAACCGTGAGGGGGTAAAGCAGCAGCCGAAGGTCCCTTAAATAACAAAGAATGCTGGACTTACTCAGGAGGTCAAGCAGCATCTGCAGAGAAAGGGATGAAGTTAATGTTACAGGTTTAATGCTTTTTAATCAGAATACAAACTCTTCTGAAATGTCCTGAGAGAAGATGCTCTCAAGCAGCTGGACTTGCTGTCATTCTACTGTGTTTTGGATCTATGTGAAACAGCTGGTCTTATACAGAAAGCCCAGAGAAGCAGAACATTCATTACAGATCTTGTGCAGGCTGCTCTGACTTTATCACAATTACACGGTTCTTCTGTGAGGATGAACACACCAGTAGATCTTCTGCTCCTTAGGTGCGTTGTAACTTCTAGGATGTTCCCATTAAGTGGTTCATTACTGACTGGGGGAAAAAAAAATCCTGATGGAGACTAACTTAAGAACGACACTTGAAAGATGGTGCAAATCCTCAGTTGCTGAAGGCATATAAGGATTCCACACTGAATGTCCAGTGAAAGTAATGCTGGTGGAACAGCATGATCCCTGAAGAGAGCTCTATCAAAGGTCTTTCTGACTTTGGAACACAGACTGATGGAATATGTAGGTTATAAGCACTGCCATAGAAGTGTCTGACATGAAATACTGTAATGTAAATTTTTGAATAAAAGCAGGAGTGTTTACAGAATATAGAGCAACACATGAAAATCAGAACTATCTGAGATGATGGAAATCTGAAATTTAAAAAACCAGAAACTGCTGGAATATTGATGTGTTTTCTACACAAATGTTGCCTTACCTACTAAGTGTTTCTATCAATTATTTGATATCTTTAGAGTCAGATAAGAAGATTGATTAATTGGGTGACATATCAAGCCTGATCCGTGAAACTAAACTACAGCATGAGTACAGTGGTGCACCATCAATAACTCTCGGAGATGTGAGTCGAGATAGGCTTTTATTAGCTGGAAGAAAGCACCGTCCGCAGCAAGAGACCATCACACAACATCCTGGAGACTGAGGGAGGAGCAGTGCCTCCAATTGCCTTTATACAGGGGTCTTTGGGAGGAGCCACAGGAGCAGTCAGCAGGGGGGGCGTGTCCAGACAGGTATATGTCTTTCACCACAAACAGTGAAAGAGTTTTTGCATGTCACATCTTCATGAGCCTGTCTCCTCAGTATTAAGATAGACTAGAGAGTACTGACATCAGCACTGAAGATACCAATCCTTGTGGGATATTTGTGTTTGAATGCTGAATGTTACCCATGTGGTTTTAATGTGTAGTTATTACTTAAAGTACTACTGCTGCCTGCCCAAGGGAAATTTCCACCTCCAATATTTATAGTAGGGACTATTCATTAAGAGATGGTTTTGTTATTGTCGATACACAAGCAGCTGGCCTCCGACATTACACAAAAGTCAAACAGGTTCCTGGCAGAAATTTTACGACTTCAACTGTACATTGTCAGTTTCTGTTTCATTTAATCATTAAATTGATATAATTTTTGTATTTTCTAAACAGTAATCTTTACAATCAGGAATTGATATTGTAATTACTTCTGTGGGTTATTTCTTAGTAATTTGAGTGTAGAGATGTTCCCCAGATCATGTCATTTTATAATTTCTTATTTTAGATTTTCCAAGTTATTTATTGAAACAGGAACAACTGCTGTCAATATTACTTTGTAGTTAATATTTATATGTTAGTAAAAACCACTGGCTTTCAATTACACTGCTTTCAGCAGCCATATTTGTTACACCCTAACTCGATCACTTTATCTCATTATTGCATAAGCAGGACATAAGATTTTAAACTTTCAGCCCTGGTATATGGTTCGAAAAAGGAGGCAGAATTAACAGATATTAATATAGATTATTGCATTCCCTGTGCCCAATCAAGTGAATTAAATGCAAAAAGGGAAGTTCTACTAAACTGCATTCTGTGTCATAAAAGCACATAATGCAATCCGGTGTTTGAACAATCACTTAACAGTATCTCTCGTGGTTTGTTTTAAACAATCGTTGTTTTATTCACAGAAACTGTCCGGATAGAAAATGGCTTTCTATCAATAATATGTAATGCACTGACATTTTCTTGGTGAAAATTAGATTGCAGACTGACCAAATTCGGATAATGTCAAGACTTGTCAAAATTGAGATGATTTTATTTTATTTGAAAAGAAGTCAACACTATGCTCAGAAATTCTGGTCAACAGGGCAACATTTACTGAAGTATGGTGCAATATTTTATTGTATTGCATTTTATATGTAGACAAGCTAGCAGGTATATTACTGGAACACATTTTATAACAATTCATGCTTTGTTATTACTAGCCAAATATGTAGATGGAATGAAAAGTAGGTGAGTAAGTGAGTTTTGAGAAGGATTCAAAGCATTTTACAAAGGTTGTGAATGAGCAAGAAGTTAACAAATGGACTGCAATACTTGAAAATGTAAAGTTATTCATTTGGAAGGAAGCATAAAAGAAAGATATACAGAAATTTTAATGGAAAAAGCTGCAGATAATTGCAACACAAAGATATTTGGAGTTCCATGTGTAAGAAACACAGAAAACTAGTATACAAGCCCTGCGGCAATAGGGGAAGCTAATGGAATATTGGCCCTTATTTCACATTGGTTGGAGAATGAAAATAGGGAAATTTCACTGCAATTCTACAAGGAACTAATTCAGACCGTACCTAGAGTACTACAAACAGTTTTGGTTCACAAATTTAAGGAAAGAATTTATTTCATATTATATGGTTCAGAGATGAACTTGGGTATCAAGGGATTGTTCCAAAATGGGGCCACGCACTTAAGACTAAGATGAGTAAGACTCTCTTCTCTCACAGAGTCATAAATGTTTGAACTCATTTTCATGGAGGTCTGTTAAGCTCAAATCTTCTAGGTATTTTAAGACTGAGATAGATATGTTTCTAATCAGTAAGGCAACCACAGATTATGTGGAAAGAGCAAAAAAGTGGGCCGGAGGAAAGTCACATGATACTAATCAATGGTGGAGTTGTCTTGAGGGATCAAATGGCCTACTTATAATAGTCTTATTATTCAACTATTAAGCAAGTAGAACTGTTTTTGTCCAAACACAGCAGTTGCTTTCGTATAATCTTGAAATTGGTTTAATAAGATACAAACTTTTACAGATGGTCTGTGACTGTTAACTTTTTCAGAATCTGAATCAGGTTCATTATCATTGAAATATGTCATGAAATTTGTTATGTGGCAATAGTACATTGCAAGACATAAAATTACTATGCACTCTGTGGCCACTTCATTAGGTACCTCCTTTACCTAATAAAGTGGCCACTAAGTATATGCTCATGGTCTTCTTCTGCTGCAGTCCATCTACTTCAATGTTTAATGTGTTGTGTGTTTAGCGATACTCTTCAGCACATCACTGTTGTAATGTGTATTTATTTGAGTTACTGTCAGCTTGAACCAGTCTAGTCATTCTCCTCTGACCTCTCTCATGAACCAGACGTTTTCACCTACAGAACTGCTGCTCACTGAATATTTTTGTATTTTTCACACTATTCTCTGCAAACGCTACAGCAGGGGTTCCCAACCTTTTTTATACTATAGAGCCTTATCATTAACCGAGGGGTCCATGGACTCCAGGTTGGGAACCCCTGATCTAGACAATGTTGTGCATGAAAATACAAGGAGTTAATGAGATACTCAAACCACCCCGTTGGGCACCAACAATCATTCCACAATCAAAGTCATTTAGATCGCATTTATTCCCCATTCTGATATTTGGTCTGAAAAGCAACTGAACCTCCTGAACATGTCTGCGTGCTTTTTTAGACATTGAGTTGGTGCCGTATGATTAGCTGATTAAATATTTGCATTTCAGTAGGTCTCACTGAGGAGTCCTACGTTAAGCTGGCTACTTTTGTGAAGCCTGTATCTGCTGTATTGATCTCAGCTGTTCCTTGGATTGATCGGCTGTGTGGAGATGGGGTCCTGCTACACAAGCAACAGGCTGCTCTCCATATTGTACTGCCCCGGCTTGTTGGGACACAACATTCATGGTTAATCCTGACCAATAGAGGGCCTCATAGGCAGGTGTACAGGGATACCTAATAAATTGGTGACTGAGTGTAAGTTACTAAAATAAATAAATCGGGCAAAGGACAAATAATGAGGTAGTGTTTATGGGTTCGTGGATTCATGGACTGTTTAGAAATCTGATGACAGAGGGGAAGATGCTATTACTAAGTCACTGAGTGTAGGTCTTCTGACTCCTGTATCTTGTCCCTGATAGTAGTCACAAGAAGAGGACAAGTCTTTGATGGTGAGGGTCCTTAATGATGGATGCTGCCTTCTTCAGGCAATGCTTCTTGAAAATGCCCTTAATGTTGGGAGAGTTGTGCACAGGATAGAAATGGCTGTGTCTATATCTCATTTCTGCCTCTTTTGATCCTGTATATTGGAGCCTAATACCAGGCATGATGCAACCAGTCAGAATCTTTTGTACATCTGTAGAAATTTGCAAGAGATTTTGGTAACATAACAAATTTCCACAAACTCCTAATGAAATATAGCCACTGACATGATTTCTTTGTGATTGTATCAATGTTATTTGTGGATCAGATTACCTGTATGAGAAAAACCTGGCCAATTAGAACTCTTATTTATATCACTTTCTCGTTTATTTCAAAGGACTACACAATCAATTATCAAGTGAAGGACTAATGCTGTTAATTCATTTCTGATATTAGGAAAGTAATGGGATTGTGTAACATAAAATGGTAATGTCTGGGTTTAGTTAAACTTATTTTTTACTCATGTTTGGGCATATTGTAAAATGGTTCTTTTCTCATTTCAGTAACCCAGTCAGGGATTTCCAGGATCATAGCCTTTTTCGTCAAGAACTTAACTCAGTTGCTTGGCAAGTTTGCCAATTAGAGTCAAATTAGAGACAGTTTTTCTGCTGCAAGCTGTTCCCAGAAGTAACAAGATTGGAACAGCTCCAACTAATTTCACATGGGATTCTTAGAACCAGCTAATTGTCAAGTGTTTCTTCAGATTAGAAGCGAGAAGGTTGGGTTTAACTTATTCCTTTGCCTGGATCCATTTTGTTTTTTTAATCGCAAAACCTCATGATATATCTGTATTTGAATAATACACAATTAATGGACTGACACAGCAATTTTTCAGTCTCAACTCCACAAGCTTTATCTATATTGCAAATTACTTTTATCTGCACTTTAATCTTCCTACTGGTCTAAAAAGAATCATTATATAAATTCTTTATTAATAATGAGATACTTTGATTCCTGTCCAACTGTAGTTATTCCTACAATTTTTCTTGATTTGGTTAGCAGATATAATTCCAATTAGACAAGAATTAATATACAGAAGAAGAGCTGGGGAGCTAAACTTCAATGAAACTGAAAACGGTCATGATCACCACAATACACAATTTACTGTGCCTTGTATAAGTATTCAGTCCCCAACCTGTTGTTCACATAAACCAGGGATTTTAATCAATTTAGCTGATAATTTTTATTCATGAATCACATGCTCCTTTTTTCACAGTACAGCCCAAAAAACAGGGAAAAAGTAAAGCATGCAAATCTGAAAACTCAAAAACTGAAATGCCAGCAGTTCAAAAGGATTCCTCTCCTTTGCTCAGTACTTAGTTGAACCACCTCTTCCAGCTATTACAAGCTGTAGACTTTTGTATGAATCTCTATTAGCTTTCCAGGACATGATGGAGCAAGAGTTACCCATTTCTCCTCACTGAATTGCTTAATCTGTGCCAGGGTAGATGGGGAGCGGTGGTGGACAGCAATCTTGAGGTCTTGCCAGACAAGTTCCATCACATATACCACAGTGTTAATGTCAGAAAGGTTCGTTTTAGTCTCATTTGACCACTAGACCTACTGTCACATCTTTACAGTATCTTCTAAATGACACTTTGCTGTCTTTATGGGCAAGGATTTGCCCTTTTTAGTGGTACTTGTGCATAAATCTAATACTGCGCTTCTGCCAGGTAACACCATCCGTACTGTAAAGTATGATGAAAATAGCATCATGCTATAGGAATGCTTTTCAGCCTCAGGGACTGAAAGTCTGGTCAGGATTGATGGGAAGATGAATGCTGCTAAATACAGAGAGAGATCCTGGATAAAAAAAACCTGATAGCATCAGCCAGAAGGCTTACACTAGGGAAGAAGTTTGTCTTTCAACTGGACAACGACCCAAAGCACACTGCCAGAGCAACCATGGAGTGGCTTCAAATGAAGAAGATTAATGTCCTTGATCTTAACCCAATTGAACATTTCTGACAAGACCTCAAGATCGCTGTCCAACACCGCTCCCAACGGATCTGGCAAAACTTGAGAAAGCTTGCAAAGAGGAATGGCAAATCTTGCTCCATCACATTGTGCAAAGCTAATAGAGACTTATCCCAAAAAAAATATTGGCTGTAATAGCTGCTAGAGGTGGCTCAACTAAGTACTGAGCAAAGGGGGATGAATACTTTTGAACTGTTGACATTGCAGCCTTTGAATTTTAAGCTTTTTGTGCTTTACAATTTTCCCTTTTTTTTGGTCTGTATTGTGATGGGTATATTTACGGCTCTACCAAAGGAGGTGTAAGGCGCTCCTTCCCTCTGTGAGCTGGCAGATCACTCTTGGGCAAGGTGTAGCACGTGCTTGGCCCATGATCAGGGTCATGTGAAGTCATGGGAGCAGATGGTGGACGGTCGTATGAGCAGCAGGTGTATATCACAAGCCCTGGTCCTGCAACCACTGATGCCAGGAGTTTAGAAATTTGGCTGCAATTTCAAATCAAACCTCAAGGCAAATGAATTTTTTTTCACTACTTGTAGCTGCTGCCTCAGTAATTATTGGCTAAAAAGGAGATTCTTAAATGCCCATCTGACCTCATTGAGGAGTTCTGCTAATCTGCCTTATTATCATCATAAGGTGGCCTTGATTGTGGTTTCTTAATTCACTATGCTCCGTAGCCTAATCACTTTTCTATATTAGAATGTTAGGTGTTACTTCTTCTGAAGCAATGCACAGAACGTGCTGGAGGAACTCAGTAGGTCAGGCAGCATCTATGGAAATGAATAAAAAGTTGATATTTTGGGCTGAGACCCTTCATCGGGACTGAAAAGGAAGAGGGATGACACTAGAATAAAAAGCTTGAGGGCAGGGAGAGGGGGTAGGAGATAGCTAGAGGGTGGGTAGGAAAGATAAAGGACTGGAGAAGAATGAATCTGATTGGACCACAGGAGAAAGAGAAGGAGGAGGGGACACAGGAGAAGGTGACAGGTCGGTGAGAAGAGGTAAGAGACTAGACTGGGGAGTAGAAGGAGAGGAGGGGGGAGGGAAAAATATTTTTAACGGAAGAAGAAATCGATATTCATGCCATCAGATAGTTATTTCCAATTATTTTTGTCATTAGTGATAATGTTCAAGCTTGTTTGTGATCTTGTGTGGTAAGTGACACTATTTTCATTATAGTTGTATAAAATGTGAAGAAGTGGCATTAGAAGCCAGGCAGAAATGAAATACGTAGATCTATTCAGAGGGAACATACAGTTAATGAAAGTGAACTATGGGGTACCGGAAAATCTTTCTAACAGTAATTGTTGCAACAAATAAATACAAAGTATAAACCATCAAAATAAATATCTCATATTTAACAGAAGGAATAAGGATACACAAAGTGTATGATCTACAGTTATGTACTCTTGCTACAAACTGAAGATGGCTTAATTGAACATAAGCTCAAGGACATTCAGTAATGTCTTTGATGATTATCACGTGCTGCAGAGTTTTATCAATAAACCTTCAACCAGCCACTTAATATATTGTGAAATGTCTCAGTTTGGTGCTAGGCCTACTTTGAAATTGAAATTAGAGAGGTCTTCTGGATTTAAAATCACACAACACACTTCTGCACGGTGAAGCTGTTGTGATTGATGTTCCTTACATGATGTAATTACTGACCCAACATTGCAGAGGCTGTGACATTGCTACTCCCCTTTGTTGAAGTAATTGCACAGAAACTGTAATCTGTGTACGCTGAGGTACACACTTCATTAAACTGAGAATATTTTTATACATGGCACTGAAGACTTATTGTAACTTGGAGATTGTAGCATTGGAATAAAGTTTGGTGGAAGATAATATATGTAATGAGGCATTATGTTATCGCAAGGTCACTGAGCTACATATCATTTCAACTTTGGCATATAAATGCATGTTTTATCCTAAGCACTACAACGAACAAAGAAATCATGTAGATAAGCCTTATTTCCCTGCTCTTATATTAAAACTTTACAGTATTTTTTTCTTATCTTTCCTTAGTCCTTTGCTGATAATTTTATTTTGCTTGGCTTAATCTATTTCTTGATATCATGGTTCAATAATCGCTCTACAAGTTAATTTCTCTGGACCCATTTAGTATGCAGTATAGCTAATTCTGACACATTTCTTTATGATGTACTAGGGAGATATTACATAATTAAATAAAAGCTCATTATGTTTGGATCAAGCCACTGATATAGTCTAGGCAAACAATGGCAGTGCACTTTGTAGAAGGCAAACATTACATCTATATTCAAAGTTCAAAGTAAATTTATTATTAAAGTACGTATATGTCACCATATACAATCCTGAGATTCTTTTTTTTGCGGGCATTCAGAGTAAATCTGAGAAACACAATAGAATGTATGAAAGAGCACACCCAACAGGAGAAACTACCTATGTGCAAAAAATCAAAAAACTATACAAATATAAAAAGAAAAAATAATATAATAATAAATAACTGAACAGTATAAATCAAGAAAATGAGATGTAGAGTCCTTGAAAGTGATTCCACAGGTTGTGGGAACAGTTCAGTGATGAGGTGAGTGAAGTTGTCCCCTCTGGTGAATGAGCACTGGTTGAAGGATAGTAACCGTTCCTGAATCTGGTGGTGTGGGTCCTGAGGCTCCTGTACCTTCTTCCTGATTGCAGCAGTGAGAAGAGAGCCTGGCCTGGATGGTAGGGGTACTTGATAATGGATGCTGCTTTTTTGAGACAGAGCACTGTGTAGATGTGTTCAGTGGTGGGGAGGGCTTTTCCAGTGAATGACTGGGCTGTATCCACTGCTTTTTGTAGGCTTTTCCACACAATAGCATTGATGCAACCAGTCCGATTACTCTACACAACACTTCTACAGAATTTGTGAAGGCTTCAGATGACATGCTGAATCTTCACAAACTTCTAAGAAAGTAAAGGCCTTCTTCATCATGGCACTTGCATGCTAGACCCAGAACAGATCTTCTGAAATAATAACACCAAGAAATTTAAAGTTGCTGATCTTCTCCACCTCTGATCACCTGATGAGGACTGGCTCCTGGACGTCCAGTTTCCTCCTCCTGACGTCCATAATTATCTCCTTGGTCTTGCTGACATTGAGTGAGAGTTTGTTATTGTGGCATCACTCAGTCAGATTTTCAATCTCCCTCCTATATGCTGATTCATCACCACCTTTGACTCGGCCAATGACAGTTGTGATGTCAGAGGGAACAGTCTCAGAATTGAGGGATGTCCGTTTAGAACAGAGCTGAGGAAAAAGTTTCTTAAGGCAGAGGGTGGTGCATCTGTGGAATTCATTGCCATCTGCAGCTGTGCAGGCCAAGTCATTGGGTAAATTTAAGGTGAAGGTTGATAGGTTCTTGACTAATCAGGACATCAAAGGTTGATGGGAGAAGGCAGAAGAATGGGGTTGATAGGGATAATAAATCAGTCATGATGGAGTAGTGGAACAGAATCAATGGGTTGAATGTACTCATTCTGCTCCTATGTCTTACGGTCAGCAATTCTAAATATTGGAGCCGTGCTTAGCCTCACATTCATAATTTTAAAATGAGTAGAGCATGGGACTAAACACACAGCCTTGAGATGCACCCGTTGCACAAGGAGGTATTGAGTCCTGCCGAAGGTTTTCGGCCTGAAACATTGCCGGTACTCTTTTCCATCAATGCTGCCTGGCCTTCTGAGTTCCTCCAGTATTTTGTGTGTGTTACTTGGCTTTCCAGCAAGTGCAGATTTTCTCTTGTTTGTGAGGTATCGAGGCCTGGGTCTTGAAGCTTATTGATTAGTTTTGAGGGGATGATAGTATTGAATGCCAAGAATACCAAGCTATAGTCTATGAAGAGCACCTTGATGTATGTATCTTTGCTGTCCAAGATGCTCCAGGGTTGAGTGAAGTGTCAATGAAATGGCATCTATTGTTGATTTGTTGTGACAGCGGGCAAATCGGAGTGGATCCAGCTCATATCTCAGGTAGTACTTGAAATGTTTTATCACCAACCTCTCAAAGCACTTCATCACAGTAAGTGCTACTGGATGATAGTCATTGAAGCAGGCTACCATGTTCTTCTTAGGCAGCAGTATAATTAAAGCTTGCTTGAAGCAGGCAGATACCTCAGACTGCTGAAGAGGTATTGCAGGAATGGTTAAAGAAATGAATGTCCAGGGTGATGGAATACCAATCCGTAGGATAGCAGGTACATGGCACATGTTAATATAACTTTCAAAATTGGTAATTGTGTTTTCCTTGAAATTTTACCAGAATTTTCTTTCAGAATAGGACTTCCCTTTGGTAAAACTCTTTACTGTACAGATCGTGATTGGAAGAATCTCAAATTTCAAACTTTAATCGTGTCGCTGATGTTCTTTCTTCCCATCTTAAGGAGGAGGAGAATACATAAGACCTTGCTTTCATAACTGGTGCTTTGAAGTTATACTTAGAATAATTGCTCTCCAATTATAATACTGTAGTTCAACATATTGTGAAGCAGAAAATAAAATTAAGTAGAGCATGAATTCAATGGGTTGAATTGTATGCTCTGGGCTGGCTGGGTAGAGATACCTCTCTACCAAAGGAGGTATAAGGTGCTCCTTCCCTCCACTAGCTCACAGATCACCCTTGGGCAAGGCATAGCACCAGCTTAGCCCCCTACCCACCCCATTCTGGGTAACGTGGAACGAGGTGAGCAGGTGGTGGATGGTTGGTTGAGCACCTGGTGCATATCACAAGTCCTGGTTATGTGATCAGTGATGCAAGGCGAACAACCTCTGAAGAGTATTGACAATGGCTGGGGTCACCGGACTTCTAAATACAACGCTCAGAAGAAGGCAATGGCAACTACTCCTGCAGAAAAATTTGCCAAGAACAGTCATGGTCAAGACCAGGATTGCCCAGCTCATACGACACAGCACATAATGATGATGTTGTGTCCTTTGTGCCATAGTGATTCTCTGAAGCAGAATTGTTTTGAATTAATTGTTAGTTAAATATTGGATAAATACACAGTACATACATTTAAGGCATTGCAAAGGGAACAATCGAAACAGAAGTAATTTATGTATAACAAATAAAAAGGGCAAATTCGACTGCTCTGGATGTATTCTCCCAATGGGATCTATACTGATTCCTTTGTGGAGTAGTCACTCAGGTTATTACTTTGTCACTCAGGTTATCCGACTTTTTCCCTATGGTTCGGCAAACTGTTTTACTCATGAGCCTACAACTTCCCTTTTGTTTGCCCTTTCAGGCAGTAAGAATATATCAACCTCTGCCTTAAATATACATAAAGACCTGGCCTCCACAGCTGCCCGTGGCAAAGAATTCCACAGCTTCATCACTTTCTGTTTAAAGAAATTCTTCTTCATCTCTGTTTGAAAAGGACACCCCTCTATTCTGAGGCTGTGTCCTCTGGTCTTAGACTCTCCCACCACAGAACACATCCTCTCCACATCCACTCTATCAAGGCCTTTCAGCATTCAATAAATTTCAATGAAGTTCACCCCTGAATCTTTTGAGTTCTAGTGAATACCAGCCCAGAGCCATCAAATACTCTTCATAACAAGCCATTCAATCCTGGAATCATTTTTGTAAACCCCCTTTGAACCCTCTCCGGTTTCAGCACATCCTTTCTAAGCTCAAACCTGCTCATAATACTCCAAGTAAGGCCTCACCAGTGCTTTATAAAGTCTCAACATTACATCCTTGCTTTTATATTCTAGTCCTCTTGAGATAAAACCTAACATTGCATTTGCTTTCCTCACCACAGACTCAACCTGCAAATTAACCTTTAGGGAACCCTGCACAAGGACTCCCAAGTCCCTTTGCATCTTAGTTTTTTTGTATTTTCTCTCCATTTAGAAAATAGTCAACCCTTTCATTTCTTCTACCAAGTTTTGCAGAAGTAGCGAAGCTACAGAAGGACGTAGACAGATTAGGAGAATGGGCCAAGAAATGGCAGATGGAATAAGGTGTTGGGAAGTGTATGGATGACCATACACTTTCCAACACCTTATTCCATCTGCCATTTCTTGGCCCATTCTCCTAATCTGTCCATGTCCTTCTGTAGCTTCGCTACTTCTGCAAAACTATCTGCTCCTCCACCTGTTTTCATATCATCTGCATACTTTGCAACAAAGCCATCAATTCCATTGCCCAAATCACTGACACACAGTATAACTTTAAAGTTATTGGTCCCAACACAGACCCCTGTGGAACACCACTCGTCACTGGCAGCCAACCAGAAAAGGCTCCCTTTGCCTCCTTTTTGCCTTCTGACAATCAGCCACTGCTTTATCCATGCTGGAGTCCTTCCTGTAATACAATGGGCTCGTAGCTTGTTAAGCAACATCATGTGTGGTACCTTGTCAACTGCCTTCTGAAAATCCAAGTACACCACATTAAGCAATTAATATTCATTTCTGTCTATGCATATGAATGCAATGGTTAATTTAAAGAGCCTATTTACAAGACTTTAACGGAGAACAATTAATGTAAAAACTGCATGGTTATTAATTCAGTCTGGTGAATGACTAACTCGGGCCTTCAATTGGTTTTAATACAATTTTTTAAAGATAGAAGCAAGTATCAGAGCATTTGATTTTCATTGCACTGAATTTGCATTTGAAATTCCATAATATATGGCTCAACTCATGTTAATCATGTGTTTTATATGTTTTTCTATCATGAGTCTCACTGAAAAGAAACAAATATATGGTTATATTATCAGGAAGAACTGATCCCCTGCTGAGAAGCTCCCGACAAGAAGTAACCATTGTGCTATTGGTGCTTATAGTCTGGCTGAATACAATTCATCTGAAATTACGAAATGAAACATCAGCCATTGTGAACAATTGAAACAGCAGTCAAAGTCAAAGTAGATTTATTCTCAAAGTTATATGTTACTATATACTGCCTTGACATACATTTTCTTACATGAAAATAAAGCAATACAGTAGAATTTATGGAAAACTATACATAAACAAAGGCTGATATGCAGCCAGTGTGCAAAAGAAAACTGTGCAAATAAGAAAAGTAAATAATATTAAAAGCATGAGTTGAAGCGTCTTTGAAAGCAAATCTGTAAGTTTGTGGAATCTGTTCAGTGGTGTGGAGAGTGAGGTTATCCATGGCATCTCAGGAGGCTGATGGTTGTAGGTTAATTACTGTTCCTGAATCTTGTGGTGTGGGACCAAGGTACCTCCTCTATCTCCTTTCTGATGGTAGTAGTGAGAAGAGAGCATGGGGTTCTTAATGATGGATGCTGCTTTCTTCTGGCAGCTCTCCATGTAAATGTGCTCAATGGAAGGGTGGGTTTTGTCTCTGGTGGACTGGGCTATATCCAGCAGTTTCTGTAGACTTTTCGGTTTCCGGGCTTTGGTGTTTCTATACCAGACTGTAATGCCACCAGTTAGGATACTCTCCACTGTACATCTACAGAAGTTTGTCGAAGTTTTAGATGACATAACAAATCTATGGAGACTCCTAAGAAAGTAGAGGCAGTGTCTTGCTGGTCCCTGGACAGATCCTCTGATACGTAAACACCAAGGAATTTAAAGCTGTCCCTCTCCACCTCTGATCCCTTAACGAGGGCTTGCTCATGATCCTCAACTTCCTTTTGGAGTCAATAATCATCTCCTTGGTTTTGCTGATGTTGAGCAAGGTTGATGGTGCGGCATGGTTGAATCTCCCTCCTACATGCTGATTCATCACCACCTCTGATTCAGAGAATGACCATCAGCAAATTTAAATATGGCATCGCAGCGTACTTAGCCACAGAAACGTAGGTATACAGCAAGTAGAGTAGAGGCTAAGTACATAACTTTGTGGTGCCTCTGAGCTGAAGGTGGTTGTGGAGGATATTTTGCTGCCAAACCATACTGACTGGGAACTGAAAGTGAGGAAATTATGGATGCAGTTGCATGGGGAGGAATTGTGGCCCAGTCCTTGGAACTTAGTGATTGGTTCAGAGGGGATGATAGTGTTGAACGGTGGGTGAGCTGTACTCAATGAAGAGCATCCTGATGACTGCATCTCCATTATCCAGATGTTCCGGAGCTGAGTGAAAGGCCAACAATAGGGAGGTCAACTCCCAATCTGAACATCTGAAAAAGATATCAATGATGTCACTACAGTGAAATAAAGCAATATTTTGTAGAATTCACTGACACATGCTCAAAATAGAAAAAATTCTCTGACAACATAGTGGTTGAAAACCTAATATGAATTTGGTGTGCATTTTGTCAAAGAAAACACAACTTGGCTTCTGTAAGTAACATAAGGTAGTAAACACGCTGAGCATTTTCAGACCACCTATTAAATTTAATAATTAAATTCAATTATTGCCTAATATCAGTGCTGTCAAAATAGTTTACCACAAAAGTTAGAAATGGAAGTTTAAAAGTTCATTTATCTCAAAATCAAACATTACAAACATCCCATGGTAATGGCATGAAACTGGGAGGTATAACAGTGAGAAAGAGATCCTATATATTCAAAGTAATATGAAATGTTAATTGCATTCAGTACACATACACACAACAGTACAATTGGCAATGAAGAACCTTTCTTTTGGCAAATTTGAGCCGAACGATACATTTAATGCCTTCTGCATTATTAACTACTTCTTTTACACCAAGCTTCTTTGGTATTGAATCTTGATACCATGTGTCAGAATGGGAAAAATTTATTTTGGGGATCGGAATCGGGTTTAACGAATTAAAATATAATATATACATTAAATGTAAAAGGAGCAAATCAGCATTTTCAAGTAAGAGATTGTGGAAAAGGAATAAAGCATGTGATTCTTAGAAACCTCTCCGATAGTGTCAAAGGAAATAGAATGCAAAATGAAAATTTCAGTTCCTTACAACACACACAAAATGCTGGCGGAATATAGCAGGCCAGGCAGCATCTATAAGGAGAAGCACTGTTGACGTTTCGGACCGAGACCCTTCGTCAGGACTAACTGAAAGGAAAGATAGTAAGAGATTTGGAAGTAGTGGGGGAAGGAGGAAATGCAAAATGATAGGAGAAGATGGGAGGGGGTGGGATGAAGCTAAGAGCTGGAAAGGTGATTGGCGAAAGTGATACAGAGCTGGAGAAGGGAAAGGATCATGGGACGGGAGGCCTCGGGAGAAAGAAAGGGGGTGGGGGGGGAAGCACCAGAGGGAGATGGAGAACAGGCAAACAACTAAATATGTCAGGGATGGGGTAAGAAGGGGAGGAGGGGCATTAACGGAAGTTAGAGAAAATGTTCATGCCATCAGGTTGGAGGCTACCCAGCCGGTATATAAGGTGTTGTTCCTCCAACCTGAGTTTGGATTCATTTTGACAGTAGAGGAGGCCATGGATAGATATATCAGAATGGGAATGGGACGTGGATTTAAAATGTGTGGCCACTGGGAGATCCTGCTTTCTCTGGCGGACAGAGCGTAGGTGTTCAGCGAAACAGTCTCCCAGTCTGCGTCGGGTCTCACCAATATATAAAAGGCCACACCGGGAGCACCGGACGCAGTATACCACACCAGCCGACTCACAGATGAAGTATCACCTCACCTGGAAGGACTGTCTGGGGCCCAAAATGGTGGTGAGGGAGGAAGTGTAAGGGCAGGTGTAGCACTTGTTCCGCTTACAAGGATAAGTGCCATGAGGGAGATCGGTGGGAAGGGATGGGGGAGACGAGTGGACAAGGGAGTCGCTTAGGGAGCGATCCCTGCAGAAAGCGGAAAAGGGGGGAGGGAAAGATGTGCTTGGTAGTGGGATCCCGTTGGAGGTGGTGGAACTTACGGAGAATTATACCTTGGACCTGGAGGCTGGTGGGGTGGCGAGCAGATGTGCGGGAAATGGGAGAGATGCGTTTGAGAGCAGAGTTGATGGTGGAAGAAGGGAAGCCCCTTTGTTTAAAAAAGGAAGACATCTCCTTCATCCTGGAATGAAAAGCCTCATCCTGAGAGCAGATGCGGCGGAGACAGAGGAATTGTGAGAAGGGGATAGCATTTCTGCAAGAGACAGGCTGGGAAGAGGAATAGTCCAGGTAGCTGTGAGAGTCTGTAGGCTTATAGTAGGTATCAGTAGATAAGCCGTTCCTTATATTGATTATTGACTACCTATCATTCAATTTTGTGGACACCAATAAAATAACAACATTTGGTTTTTCCTTCGAGAAATGCTACCCTCAAAGATCTAATGACCAGTTTGGAGTGGATTTTCCTCTTTTCCAGAGATGGCTGCTAAGAACCAGTGTACAGGGTTTCTGTTATCTGACAAAAGTGATATTAAACATCAGCTAATTATATTGAAGAATTTATACAGATTGGAAATCATGGAAAAAATTAGTGTTTCAGGATCAAATGTCTACTGTCTGTAATTATAGCTTAATATTCCATTAAAATAATTTAGGATAAAATAATTCATGAATGATAACGTTTTTGTCAATTCGGCTGATTTCTTGTCATGGCTGTAGAGAGTTTAGAGCTGTGGGCTATGCACACATACTTGAGGTGCGCTAGTGTTGACTGTCAATGAGGAAGAAATGTTATTTCTGATCCACACTGACTGTGGTCTCCCAATGAGGAAGTCAAGGATCCAGATGCAGAAAGAGGTACAGAGATCCAGGTATGGAAGCTTATCAATTAGTACTGAGGGAATGATGGTGTTGAATGCTGAGCTGTAAACAATGAACAACGGCCTGACATAGGTATTGCAATTTTCAAGGTAGGCCAAGGCCAAGAGGAGGGCCTGTGAGATTGAATTTGCCGCAGATCTATTGTAGCGGTAGGCAGATTGCAATGGGTCCAGGTTGCAGTGAGTTAATTCCAGCCATGTTCAAACTCTTAAAGCACTTCATCACAGTAACGAGAGTGCAGCTGGGCAGTAGTCACAGAGGCAACTCTCCTTGATCTTCATTGGTTTTTGAAGCAGGTAGAAACCTCCAATCACAGCAGTGAGAGTTTGAAGATGTCATTGAGCATTTGAGCTACTTGTTTGGAACAGATTTTTAGTACCCTACCAGGTATACTATTGGAGTCTGACACCTTGTGAGGCTTCATCCTCTTGAAAGATTTGCCTATTTATCCCCTCCATTTTAACGTAGACCACGAGAAAGGGTTACAAATCATGATATATACTGCCCAGTGTTTAGTGTAGAATTGTGACTGGATTTCATACATTTACGTACATGTTCTTAAATCCTTTTAGAACTCTTACTCACATGCTTTCATTTCTAGACTCCGGTGTAAAGAATCATATGCATTGATTTAGGATTAACATGGAATGTACTGAATTCTGTGCCTAGAGTGCATGTAAAGGCATGTTTGTTAATAAACAAAAAAAATAAAGTAGGTAGAAGATCTGTAGAACCAGAACAATATCTGTGGATTCAATAATCAATTAACACTCCCTTGCTCCTTGGTATTAATAACACCATCACCTACCTGTATATTCGTCCTGGAGTTTCTGAGCGCATGCCAGCTTAATGCCAGTCAGGATGCTAATCATTTAGATGGGCGCCATATTATATTCTGTAAAGTAAATAAAAGCTTCACCCGGGCACAATACATCATTCATTGCTGAGCCCTCAGCTAAGTGCATGCACTTCCACATATCACATCGCTGAAAGTTTCCTGACAATGCCATTGACAGGTTGTCTAAAATCATAGTGCTACTTAATAATTAAAAACAAAAAAAGGAAATTTGACCCCTTTTCCTGAAATAAGAATGGGGAGAAAGTACCATAAAATTTAATTTTAATACTTTCCACTGTCAGCTGCCAAACGTTTGTAAGTTGTAAGAACGTTATTACACCCTTGGCTCTAAAATTACAAGGCTGAAGTATTGGCAGAAACTTAAACATTCTTTTGTTGTTCCTCACTCAAGAGCCGTACAATAATCAAACAATTCACAATTTAAATTTGAATGTCATGTTAATAAAGTGAAAACAAAATGCTGTCCGCAATTATTAACCCTTCATGAATATGTTCAAGGACAGCAAAATAGAGGCAAAACACTCAAAATGCTGGAGGAACTCAATGGGCCAGGCGGCATTTATAGAAAAGTTAATTTTTAGGCTGGGACATTCATCAGCACTCCTGATGTTTGCTCTTTTCCATAGATGCTGCCTTGCCTGTTGATTTCCTCCAGCATTTTGTGTCTGTTGCTTTGGATTTCCAGTGTCTACAGATTTTCTCATATTTCCCTGGAAAACTAGGTCAGACTTGATTCAGCATCAATGAGTCTTATAATATCAATGAAGAAGAACAACTGTGAAGAACCTAGTAAATGTAAGAAGAATATTTTCTTTTCTAAGCAATTGAGTCTGTTTAAACTTTGCTAATTGATTAAATGTTCTAATTTTTGTGCAAGCAAGAGAAAATATGCAGATGCTGAAAGTTCAAGCAACACACACAACATGCTGGTGGAATTCAGCAGGCCAGACAGCATCTATGGAAGAAGTACAGTTGCTATTTTGGGCTGAGACCCTGGGACAATATTTTAACATTAACAGATCCAGAGAAAGTTTGTACACTCCACACAGATCAACAGCAAATCAAAATGGCAGTAGATTGTGGACAAATGGTTTTATCACTTTCAATCTAGAAAAAAAAAAAGTGCTGGAGAAATTCTACAGGTCAGGCAGCATCATTAGAGGGAAATGAACAGACAGTATTGCAGACTGAGAGAAGATCATTTAAGCATAAGACATAGGAGCAGAATTAAGCCATTTGGCCCATCGAGTCTGCTCTGCCATTCAATCATGGCTGATCCTTTTTTCCCCTCCTTAGCCTCACTCCCCATCTTTTTCCCTGTAACCTGTGGCCAATCAAGAATCTATCAATCTCTGCTTTAAATGCACCCAATGACCTGGCCTCCACAGCTGCCTGTGGTAACAAAGTCCATAAATTCGCCACTGTCCAGCTAAAGAGGTCTCTCCGCATCTCTGTCTTAAATGGACCCCTCTATATCCCGAGGCTGTGCTCCCTTGTCCAAGACTCCCCCTGCATGGGAAACATCCTTTCCACAACTACACTGTCTAGGCCCTTCAACATTCAAAAGGTTTCAATGAGATCTTCTATCATCCTTCTAAATTCCTGCGAGTACAGGCCCAGAGTCATCACATGTTCCTCTTATGATATCCCTTTCATTCCTGGAATAATCCTTTGAAACTCCTCTGAATACTCTCCAATGCCAGCACATCTTTTCTTAGATGAGGAGCCCAAAACTGTTCACAGTTTTCAGGGTGAGGCCTGACCAGTACTTTATAAAGCCTCAGCATCACATCACTGCTCTTGTATTCTAGAACTTCTGAAATGAATGCTAACATTGTATTTGCCTTCCTTACCACCGACACAACCTGTAAACTAACCTTTAGGGCGTTCTACACAGGAACTCCCTTCTACAAAAGTCCCTTTGCATCTCAGAATTTTAGGCTTTCTCCCTGTTTAGAAGATAGTGTGCACTTTAGAATAGTAGAACAAAGTGATACAGGAATAATGGTGCATAGTTCCCTGAAGGTGGAATCTCATGTGGATAGGGTGGTGAAGAAAGCTTTTGGTATGCTGGCCTTTATAAATCAGAGCATTGAGTACAGGAGTTGGGATGTAATGTTAAAATTGTACAAGGCATTGGTGAGGCCAAATTTGGAGTATTGTGTATAGTTCTGGTCACCGAATTATAGGAAAGATGTCAACAAAATAGAGAGAGTACAGAGGAGATTTACTAGAATGTTACCTGGGTTTCAGCACCTAAGTTACAGAGAAAGGTTGAACAAGTTAGGTCTTTATTCTTTGGAGTGTAGAAGGTTGAGGGGGGACTTGATAGAGGTATTTAAAATTATGAGGGGGATAGATAGAGTTGACGTGGATAGGCTTTTTCCATTGAGTGTAGGGGAGATTCAAACAAGAGGACATGAGTTGAGAGTTAAGGGGCAAAAGTTTAAGGGTAACACGATGGGGAACTTCTTTACTCAGAGAGTAGTAGCTGTGTGGAATGAGCTTCTAGTAGAAGTGGTAGAGGCTGGTTGGATATTGTCATTTTAAAATAAAATTGGATAGGTATCTGGACAGGAAAGGAATGGAGGGTTATGGGCTGAGTGCAGGTCGGTGGGACTAGGTGAGAGTAAGCGTTCGACATGGACTGGAAGGGCTGAGATGGCCTGTTTCCTTGCTGTAATTGTTATATGGTTTCATTTCTTCTACCAAAGTACTTGACTATGCATTTTTCAACATTGTATTTCAGTTGTCACTTTTTTGCCCATTCTCCTAATCTGTCTGTTTTTCTGCAGTCATCCTGTTTCCTCAACACTACCTGCCCCTCCACCAATCTTCATATCATCTGAAAATTTGGCAACAAAGCTATCTATTTCATCATCTAAATAATTGATATACAGCATAAAAAGAAGTGGTCCCAATACCAAGCCCTGCAGAACTTCGTTAGCCACTGGCACCCAACCAGAAAAGCATCCCACTTAATACCTCCTACCAATTAGCCAATGCTCTAACCATGCCAATAACTTTCCTGTAATACCATGGACTCTTAACTTGGTAAGCAGCCTCATGTGTGGCACCCTGTCTAAGACCTTCAACATCCGGTACACTGCTAGTGTCTTCCACAGTGAAGACTGATGCAAAATAATCATTTAGTTCATCTGCCATCTCCTTGTCCGTGTTATTATTTCTCTGGCCTAATTTTCTACTGGTCCAATATCCACTCTCATCTCTCTTTTATTTTTTTATATACTTGGAAAAGCTTTTTCTATCGACCTTGAAATTTTTTTCTAGCTTGCTTTCGTATTTTGTCTTTTCCCTCCTAATGATGCTTTTAGTTACTTTCTGTAGGTTTTTAAAAGCTTTCCAATCCTCTATCTTCCCGCTATTTTTTGCATTGTTCTAGGCCCTCTCTTTTGCTTTTACATTAGCTTTGATTTCCCTTGTCAGCCATGGCTGTAGTCTTTTGCCATTTGAGTATTTCTTTGTTTTTGGAATACATCTATCCTGCGCTCTTCTCATTTCAACTAGAAAGTCAAGCTTTTGCTGCTCTGCTGTCATTCCTGCCAGCATCTCCTTCCAATTTACTTTGGCCAACTCCATTCTCAAACCATTGTAGTTTCCTTTACTCCACTGAAATACTACTATGACAGACTTTACTTTCTCCCTCTCAAATTTCAAATTGAACTCAATAATATTGTGATCACTGCCTCCTAAGGGTTCCTGTGCCTTAAGTTCCCTTATCCAGTATAGCTGATTCCCTAGTAGACTCAATGCCAAACTGCTCTAAAAAGCCATCTCATAGGCATTCAACAAATTCACTCTCTTGAGACCAATGGCAACCTGATTTTCCCAATCTAACTGCAGGTTTAAATCTCTCATGTCCATCATTACATTCCCATTTTGACATGCCTTTTCTGTTTCCCATTGTATTCTGTAGTTCACATCCCAGCTACTGTTTGGAGGCCTGTATATAACTGCCATCAGAGTCCTTTTACCCTTGCAGTTTCTTAACTCAACCCACAAGGATTCAACATCTTCTGGTCCTATGTCACAACTTTCTAATGACTTGATGCTATTCTTTACCAGCAGAACCACGCCCCCTCCCCCCAGCCTACCTTCCTATCCCTCCGATACAATACATAACCTTGGACATTCTACTTCCACCCACGACCATCCTTCTGCCATGGCAACAGCTTCATACCTGACAGTAATACAAGAAGATTATCCACCTTAAGATATAACGCTTTGAATACTGTATTTGCTATCCTTTTTGATTCTGCATCCCTCATGCATTGATACTCACACTGCTGGCTGCAATTTTATCCTCTCATCTGCCTGTCCTTCCTGACAGTCTGACTGTATGCTATCTTTGCTTTTATCATCTTTCCTATCCTGAGCCCCTTCAGTTTGGTTCGCATCCCCCAGCAAATTAGTCTAAACCTTCCCCAACAGCTCAACCAAACCTGTCCACGAGAATATTGTTCCCCTTTGGGTTCAGGTGCAACCTGACCCTTTTGTACAGGTCATACCTTCCCCAGAAGAGATCCCAGTAATCCAAGAACTTGAAGCCTTGCCCCTCGCACCAGCTTCTCAGCCAGGCACTTATCTGTCAAGTCATCCTGTTTCTACCCTTGTGGCATAGGTAGCAATTCAGAAATTACTAACCTGGAAGTCCTGCTTCCCAGCTTTTTGCCTATCTCTCTAAATTCTCTCTTCAGGACCTCTTAGCTTTTCCTTCCAAATGTCATAGGTATCAGTATGTACCAAGATATCTGACTGCTCTCCCTTCTCCTCTAAGATATACCATCTAGATGTCCCGTTCATGTTCACAGAATCTCCCATCTGTTCCTCTATGATACCATCAAGTCCTGATGAAAAGTCTCAGCCAACATGTCTACTGTTCATGAGCTCTGCTGTGGCACAGGAGACTTACAGCAGGTCCTGATTAATCTGATAAGATCTTAAATGATTTATCCAAAATTGTTAAACCTTCAGTGGCCTGGATGATTTATGTTGAGAATACATCAGCTTTTTGCACCAAACTGATTACAAGTCAATCCCAAATAGGCATTGTTAAATGATCGTAGCAGGATGGCATGAGGATTTTAACTAATGCTCTCAGTGTTGTATCCCACGTGAAAATGTACTATCCCACGTTTTGATAGCTAATTTCAATCCAATGCCCTTTATAACTGTATTTGACAGATGAAGCCATAATCAGGTTTAACTTGGTATCCTTAAAATAGATGAAGAACATATTGATTATTTGCAATAGTTGTAAGGTTATGAAATAGGGCAGAGGAGAACAAAAGTCTTGATTTCCAATGTTGGAGAGAGGAATAATGAGGGAATATTTAAAATAATCACTGGCTTTAATATAACACATTCAACATAACAAAATGTCCCAAGGTACTTTACCTGAGCATTCTTAATTAAAGTTTGACACCAAATCACACAAAGAGATACCAAATTAAATTAGGTAACATTTCAGATATGTCTTATTGGAGGAAAGTGCAGTAGAGAAACTGGAGGTGCTTACAGAGCTGATGATCTGGGCAATTGAATATATGGATTGCAAATAATTTTAGGGGTGATTAGGAAGGAAACATTGGACAGGACCAAATGTCTGGAAGGGTTGTAGGGTTTGATAGGTGACAGAGACTGGAAGGAATGCTGCCATTCAATGATTTAAAACCAACTTGACAGTTTTAAAAATAAAGTTTTGCTTAATCATGTGACAAAGCAGCGTGGCTTTGGGATGATGAGCAAACAGGATTTTGTGCCAGTGAAGCTGTGAATCACGTTTGTGCTGAACTACGGGGCGGGAAGAAAGGGTACTGACAAATGAGCAATATGAAGAAATAGAATATGAAGGAAGGCAGTTGTGAAAAATCAAGCAAATAAAATCTTGGATCTATGGTGAGTTTGACAAAATCCACAATTTTCTTTCTCAGTGCTCTGTGTGTTTTCTGTGTTTGACATATTAATGCATAGAGCAACCAATATAAATACAGTGGCACACAGCAACAAGCCTTAATATCAGTCTTGGGATCTGGATTACTCATGCACAGCCTGTGGATGGCATGGGCCATTCTTAGAGAAGCTGGACTCCAGAGGATAAGGCATTTGCTTTGACCCTTGTCAGCCAAGGTGTCATCTTAGCTGCCATCACCCCAGCACGTAAGCTTCAATTGATGGCGCCACAACTAGTTCCTAACCTACTGATGTTTTCTGGCCTGAAACACCGCACACCTGCTTTCCGATTCTTATTCCAAAATATTACTCATTTGAACTCTGAAAATTTTCAGAAGTGCAAAGACTGGAATCGGCTGGACAGTCTCAGCAGATCGTGAACTGAGTTCCTCTAGATGACTCAAGGAGTTCCTCCAGCACTTCATTCCGGGGCCTGGGTCCAGCCTCATTGTTATATTTTCTTAAGTCTGAACTGCCTGCTGACTTGCAATTTTGCAAACTTACTTACAGCAGGGGAACTTAAATTTGGCTGATTAATAATGCTGGTATGAGTAGCGGTGACATTGGCATTCATTAAATGTCACTTCAGCAATGATGTCTGTAGATTTTCCCTGGTCTGCTGTGTACTGTACATGTTTTCACACCCTGAACAGTAGTTGGCTTTTGGGTGTTCTCTAAAGTAGTATAACAAAGCATTGAATTCAAAGAAAAATATATGGGTATCAAAAGCCATTTCTGTTCGTACGCTGTGAAAGGTTAAAAATTAGTTTTCAGGGACAACGAGTAAATCAAAATGAACAACCATAACAGAGTGAATCCTGTTTCAAAGCACCACAGACCATAGCCACATTTGCTGATTCTTAAAGATAAACGTTTTTACGAATCTACCTAGAAGGAGCACCAACATAGCCATTTAGTAAAATCAAAAATCTGCCGCATCATGTTTAGGAAAAGTTAAGTCAGTCTATTTTTATGCTATGTAAATATATTTACACTAAATAGATCAAAGAAGCTTTACTTTATTATTTTAAAATCACCTGCTTACTTGCTTTCACCTGACTTACATTTAATATTGTGAATTCTGTTTACTATCAATATATTTTTATTGTAAACTAACCACTGTGTAGCCTGCTGAAGGTCACCTTTATACTGCACGCTTTCACATTGCATGCCAGGCACTGCTTTACGATCCAGGAAGCTGATACTGTTGCTGACAAACCAATTAATGGAGGGAGGCTTGCTCTGAATCTCCAGTAGGCTATGCATTCTTTGACCTTCTGTTATGAAGGACTCAGTGAGTGCTTTTCTCCCTATGTCTCAGTTAGAAAGGACTTTAATGTCTAATTTATTATTAATGCAAGAGATGGTGTGCAGAAGTCCAGTAAGTTGTATTGCAGACTCATTGCCATATTTATAAAATAATAAGGTTGATGACTTTACATATTTCAAATGAAGCTGCATAAAATGCTACAATAACCATGAATTCTGGAACATCATGTCCCAGAAACTCAAGCTAGTGCCAATCCCTGATGCTGGCTTAGGTGGGTCAACTCTTATCCATAGCAGATTCCTTGTGCCAACTTGCTGCAAAATGTTGGTCTGGTAAGGCCTTTCATAGTTAAAGGGCCTTGAATGTATAAGGTAATTATCAGAAAATGGCCCAGTCACATAATGGTTGGGAAAAAAATCGTAGACAGTACATTAAGCTATGCCCTTTGTCTGTAATATTGATTACATTTGAATTGTATTTCTGATGTTACTTCTTTCAACATATTAATAGTAAAATCATAAAATAAAGTAATTCTGAGGTGATGAAAAAGTAAATTTTCAGTTTTTCTCCAGATACTCTTAAAACTGGACATTATCATCCCATTTGCTGAGGAGATAAAGAATGATCTTTCAGACCTATTGCACTGTATATTTTCTAATGGTCTAGAGCAGGGGTTCCCAATCTGGGGTCCATGGACCTCTTGCTTAATGGTATTTTTCCATGGCATAAAAAAAATTCGGGAACCCTGCTCTAGAATGATGCTGTGGGATAGTATGGTGTGACGGAGCTAACATTCTCTGTCTCTGCCATATTTTGTTCCTAACATAAGGCTTTATAGATAAGTTTCTCTGAAATGTCTTCCTTCTACATGAATCATGACTTGCACTCTACTATGTTTTTCAAACCCCATGACTACATTACATGCATTTCCTGCATCTACTCTCCTCTGGAAAAGAACAAGGAGAGGGTTCTCCGGGTCCTCACCTTCCACCCCACCAACCCTTGCTTTCAACAGATCATTCTCTGCAATTTGTGCCACCCTCAAAGAAATCCCATATCTTCCCCTTTCAGCATTTTGCAGGTGTCATCAACCCGCCTTCTTACACAGTTTGTTGCCTTGCAACCATAAGTGATGTGGTGCTTGTTCTTTCAACTCTTTTCTTGACTCCACCCAGCAGCCCGAACAGACTTTCCAGGTGAAGCAACAATTGCCTTGCACTCCTTCTGTTCTAGTGTATTGCCTTCTGTGTCCATAATGTGGTCTCCTCTCAAATGGAGAAACAGAACACAGATTGGGAGATGGCTCAGTGGAATAGCTGTTCATCTGCAGGAGCAATCCAGAGCTTCCCATTGTCTACCACTTTAATTCTCCACACCAGTCCCACTCTGACTTACTGGTCTGTGGACTCCTACACTGTTACGATGAGGTCCAACACAAGTTTCAGCAACAGTACCTCTTCTTTCATCTGGACATATCATGGCCTTCTGCTCTTCATCTTCGGGTAACTTGATTTCTGTCTGTATCAGTCATGTGCTATTTTCCCAGGGTGCCCATTTTATTCATCCTCTTTCTCTCTTTCTTCTTTGCTTCCCTCCTTGAGTGGAGAATAAACCGAGCCTGACCCATTCAGCCTGTCTTCCTGTTCTGCATTTTGTAAATCCCACAATGGACTTTTGTCCATATTGACACTTCCCAACTGCTCTCATTCACTCATTGACCAGAAAACCTTGTTTATAGCTGTTTCCCATGGTCACCCAGGTTTCAGTCTATCAGATAGACTCACCTCACTGCAGCTTAACCAGTTTCTTTAGTCTCTATCTCAATTCTGACAAAGGCTCTTCAATTTGCAACATCAAATCTGCTTCTCTTCCCACAGATGCAGCCTAACCTGCTGAGTATACACACCATTTTCTCTATTTTACATTGCATGGATTAAAATTACTGTTACCATAAGACCCATGGTTCCTTAAGGTTGCTATAGATGGGGGTGGTAATGAAGATGAGCTCCCACTCCCTACTGAAAGCTCCCAATGGCCTTCGTCTCAAATAGCCTCTGAAAACCAAGTCCAGCTCCTGGCCTTCATGTGTGGCTTAGCTACTAAGCCCGGCAGAACCGTTTCTACTGACAGGAGACAGAGCAAAGACAGATTGCTGGTGCCTTAAAACCAGTTGCTTCAGGCAGATGGGGCTCTCAGCTGTGGTTAGCAGCTCATCTAGGAGAAGGAAAAGTCTGATCTCAAACCTCCACTGCCTTGCAGCTATCCCCAGTCATGGGGAAGGCTTCAGGAGTAAACCCCGAGGGAAAATTCTGGAGCTGGAGTCCCTAAAGCAGTCCTACATTGAGTTCAATGCTGACTGGCAACTCCTGCGACGCTACTGGTACCAAACTGTACAGGTCTCTGCTGTTCCTTTGGGTTCATCAGATGTGTGGAGAGAGGGAGCTTGTTACATGGACAACAGCTGGCTCTCCATATCATACTGTCCTGGCTTGCATATCTAGCTAAGATACAATACCCATGGTCTACTCTAACCAATGGAGGCCCTCACCTCATGAGACCCATAAGACATGGGTGTAGAATTTGGCAATTCAGTTCTTTGAGTCTGCTCCACCATTTGATTATGGCTGACTTATTTTTTCCTCTCAACCCCATTCCCCTCATACATCATCAAAACCTCTACTCACTGTAGTGTCAACTTCATTTATATTATGAGAATTGGGGGTTGAAAAAATTCTCTCTGTTTCTTGAATGGTTGATATCTATAGTGCATAGAAGTCATAGGATAGTTAAGGGTGAATTTTCTCACAAAAGTCTTGAGGCTTAGTTATTTCAGAATCTTAATTAGAGCTTCATGATATTAATTTTTTAAAAAGATTATCTAAGCTTTAACTTGAGCCCATTGGAACACTAGGAAATTATTACAAAATTAATACATTTCTACGTTAGATTGCAGATCTGTAAAAATGCCATTTTGATAACAAAATGCCATTTACACAGTCTCATACAAAAACAATTGGAACCTGATTGAGAGATGAAGATTTATTTTACTACAGCCCTGCATTTACAAGTATTGAGAATCATTGCAAACAATATTTGTCCATGTTTGACATTACACAAATATTTAGGATGCTTTTGACATGTGCTTAACACTGAGCACAATAGAAAAAAATAAAATTCATCGTTCATTGTTTACTAGAAAAAAGTATTTTTCCTTTAAGTCAGCGCAGTGTTGCTTAAATTGGTCAACAATTAAACTGATTTTTACTGATGCGATCTCCACTGGAATGTCAGTATTATTTCATGTTGTCATCTCTCATGATGTTGGAGATGTCAGAATTAGAAATCACTATAATTTCTTTACCAAAACTAAACTTGATTTTTCTTGATTTTTACATTATGATCATCAAGATACTTAGAAGTAAACAGGTTTGTATAGATCACTCATCCTACAGGAGAATATTATCCCAAAGCACACTGGCAGCTGTTAACATGATAAAAGTTGTCGGACCATTTCGAGCAGGGGTAAACTTGAAATGTATTGGATTTTACTGAAAGGTATTTAAATTCAAGTTCATTTTAACCTTTCTGTTCATAACTACATCATGGATCAGAAAAAATCTTAACACTCCACCAGTAGCTTCATTACGTTCTTCATCCAATAAATCTAAATTTATATTCATGGAATTGAAATGGTTCTCTCCCATGAGGGAGTGGGAGGTAATGTAACTGCATAAAGTATTTGAAAAATTCAAAAACTATGGAATATTTTTAATAAAAGTAGAACTTAGAACATTATAGCACTGAGCAGGGCATTCAACCCATGATGTTGTGTTTATCATTATGCCAAATTATACTAGTAGTCGTCTTCCTGTTTATGTGTCTGTCCAAAACCCTATTAAACTCCATGAAACTGCTTGATTCCACTACTACCCCCTGGTAACCTATTCCAGGCATCTATCACTGTCTCTGTTTTATAAAAAAAACACCTGCCCCTCATTTCACCTTCAAATCACCGCCCTTCCCTCTCCCACCCCAGCTAAAAATTCATGTGATTTGGTGTTTGACACTTCTACCCTGGGAAAAAGATAATGTCTATCCAATCTATGCCTCTCCAAAGGTTAAAAACCTCAGTCAGGACTCTCTTAGCCTTTGACATTCCGGGGGAAACAACTCAAGTTCGCCTAATCTTTCCATATAGCTGATAACCTCTCATCCAGACAGTATCCTGGGAACACACTCAAAATGCTGGAGGAACTCAGCAGGCAAGGTAGCATCTATGGAAGAGTAAACAGTCGACGTTTCGGGCTGACACTCTTCACCAGGACTGATGAATCTCCACTTCCTCAATCCCAGTCTCCTCAATCTCCACATCCTTCCTATAATGGAGCAATCAGAACTGCACACAATATTCCAAGTACAGTCTGACTAAATTTGATATAGTTGCAGTATGTCTTCCTTACACTCATACTCAACACACCAACTAATGAAGACAAGCATGCCAAACATCTTCTTACCACCACTCTCAGAGAGTCTTGGGCCTCAGCCCCAAAATCCTCATTATGATTATTGGGCCTAATACTAACTGTATAATTCCCTCTTGCATTTGACTTCCTAAAGTGCAACACTTCACACTTACTCAGAAGAAGATGTCTGAATTGCACACAGAAGAACATAAACTGACATCTATCTAGAAGAAGAATTCTATCTGAAACCTGAACAATGTCTCTGGTTCATGGAACTTGTGTTAAAGAATTGCAGATTGTTTTGATAACTGTGCAAATGTCTGCTCTTCTCCGTGGATTGTCACCTTGTCATGCTTGGTCCTGAGATCCCAAGAGCGATGTCGTCTGGAGCTATGCTCCTGCTAGGGTCACCCATGGGGGTAAGGTCGAGGGTGAGGTCCCTGATAAAGAATGATCCACCCAAGACCTCAATGGTGGAACAGGCGGACGAAGTTACTTTGCCATTCCATTTTCAATCTTTTTTATTGATTTTCAAATAAAGAATATACAAATACAAATCGAAAGAGGAGTTTAACAAGTAGATAATATAAAAGACATATAAACAGCAATATTAAAGACAAAAAGCATATAATATCAAACTCAAATAGGTAATATATTATGCTGTTATGTATACAATGGTCAGAGAGAAATTACAACTCCTCATAGCAATTGTAAAAAAAAAGATTGGAAATTTTATTGATAGAGAAAGAAAAACCCCACTAACTAAACTAAAACCAAAAAGAGAGAAAGAAAAAAAAAGAAAGAAAAAGAAAGATTGGGCAGTCCAAATGAGGATAAACTTAAAAAAGAAAGAGAGAGAAAGAAAAACATATCTTTCCAGTCATCTCCGAACCTTCATGGACAAGGATATTCTCCAAAGAGAATAAAGAAAAATAAATAAATAAAGATAAATTAAATCATGTGAAAATATTGAATAAAGGGTCACCAGACTTGTTCAAAATCAAAAGATGTATCAAATGTCCGGCTTCTAATTTTCTCCAAGCTTAAACATGACATGATGGAGGAGAGCCAATAGAAAACAGTGGGCGAGTTAGATTCTTCCCAGTGTAGCAAAATAGCTCTCCTAGTCAGTAAAGTTGAAAAAGCTATCACATGTTGGGCGGAGGCTGACACTTTGCTTGCTTCCTCTGAGAAAATCCCAAAAATTGCTGTAAGTGGATTAGGTTAAACATCCATATCTATAACTTTAGATAATATTCCAAACACATCCCTCCAAAAATTATTTAAACTTACACATGACCAAAACATATGGGTTAGAGTAGCCACTTCTGCATTACATCTATCACAAATAGGGCATATATTTGTAAAAATATGCGCCAATTTATCTTTGGACATATGGGCCCTATGTACTATCTTAAACTGAATTAAAATATGGCGTGCGCAGGTAGATGAATTATTAACTAAATAATAAATTTTACTCCATTGGTTATCTGAAAGTGAATGTTGAAGTTCTACTTCCCAGGAGCGTTGAACCCTATCATTAGGCGATGGGCGAGCATTCATTAACTGTTTATAAATGATAGCTATTAATCGTTTTTGAAAAGGTTTAAACTGAAAAATAACATAAGCCAAATTTGAAGAGCAGATCAAGGGGTAATTTGGTAAAAAATCACGTAAGGAATTCCTAACCTGTAAATACCTGAAAAAATGTGTATTGGAGATATCATATTTATCCATTAACTGTGAAAAAGACATTAAACAGTCTTGTAAAAACAAATCTAAAGAAGTTTTTATTCCCTTAATTTTCCATGTTAGAAAAGCCTTATTCAAAGTTGATGGTTTAAAAAAGAAATTAGAATAAATATTACTAGAAAGTAAAAAATCATTTCATTCAAAAAATCTACGAAATTGAAACCAAATTTTTAAAGTATGTTTAACAATAGGGTTAAGAGCTTGTTTACCTATTCTGGAGAATGAAAAAGGAAGAGGAGCTACTAATAAAGAAGCTAACGAAAACCCGAAGTTACTTGGAACTCAATGGCTGTGAAGGCGGATGAAGGCTGCAACAAATCCATCAGCTCCAATCGTCGTGGTTTCCATGCCATTGGAGTCAGTTGGTTGACTTGTGAAGTACCGTGTGTTTCTTGAAGTGCAGCATCAAGAACACATTAAACAAATACACGCACAGGCGTCTTCTCTCTGTGGAAACGGAACGAATACCATCATCCTCATCCTCGAGGGATAGCTATGATGACGACAACGAAATGTCTGCTGGCGATGTTTGCATGGGCTTGAAATGGACGCACCATGCTATGTCTACTACATGGGCAGATACATTGAAACTCAAGTGATACTAGTTCTTATCCTATGAAATTCTTCGCCACTGAATTGAAAGTATTGAACCCTTAGTTCTAATATGTAGCGTTATGATTAGGTGGGAAATTTCCTGCCATCATTGCTAATGCCATTGGGGCAGTACGGTAGCATAGTCGCGAGCACAACGCTTTACAGTATGGGCAACCCGGGTTCAATTCCCACTGCTGCTTGTAAGGAGTTTGCACGTTCTCCCCGTGGCCGCATGGGTTTCTTCCAGCTGCTCCAGTTTTCTTCCACAGTACTAAGACGCGTAAGTACTTGTTAGCAGATTAATTGGTCATTGCAAATTGCCCCATGATCAGGCTAGGATTAAATCAGGGGGTGCTGTGCAGAGCAGCTTGAAGGGCCGGAAGGGCCTGTTCCATGTTGTACCTCAATAAAATAAAACTTAAAAAAATAAATTCATATAGAGAAATGGACAGCACTACAGCAGTACACAATGGCAAGGACTTGGTCAAAACTGATAAAGAAAAGATAGTTCCCTTTCACGTTGTTGTCAGTTTAAGATCACTCACTGTCGATCAGAGGAATCAGAACTAGATGGAGAATGTGATAGAAGCTTCCCATTGGTAAAATGTTGGCAACAGACGGTTTCAAGGTTAGAATGTTTTGATTGGGAAGAACATAGCATTTGGCCAGCAAAGATACTCTTGTCACTATATTTAGGGTGACTTCTCCATCAACATTAAAAACCCAGATGGATGAAAAAACTTCTGTTCTAAGCTCCTGGTAATATTGATCTCATGATCAGAGTTGAAAAGAATTTTTACAATCTTTCTCCTACTTTGAATAGGCCATTATCTTAAAATGAAGACACTGCAGCAGCTGCCCAAGATGTGGGCTTTGGCAGATGATTTTAGTATTGACTGGAGAGAAATTTAACAGAGTAAGGAGTTATAAGGACATGGATAACCTAGTAAATTCCATTATTGTGAAATTCTGCAAAACTGCTGATGGGATATAACACAGGAAGCTACTTCACAAGAATTAGATAACTTTGCTGAGATTGATATGGTAAGATTCAGAATTGGCTTGATGTGCATACTGCCAATAACTGCATGGGTTTCCTCTAGGTGCTCCAGTTCCTCCCACATTCCAAACACATGCAGTTTAGTGAGTTCTGAGCATGCTATATTGATGCTGGAAACACAACAACACTTGCAGACTGTCCCCAGGACAATCCTTGCACCGTGTTGCCATTGACACAAACTGATGCATTTCACCATATGTTTCGATGTAGATGTGACAAATAATGCTTTCCTTTATCTTTACTCTGAGCAATGTCACTCCTCTGATGTTGGTGATCAGCAGGTTGGATTCCAACAGATAGTGGAACTCTACCACCACTTCTCTTGGGCATTCCCAACTTGCAGTGACTGACTGTGTACATACCACTGCATCAAGGCTGTTATTGGGCAACTCACTGGTACCAGCAAACCTCTTTCGTGTGCTTTTGTACCCCTTAGTTTTCTTCCAAATTATACTAAAGTAAAGGAGGTCCCTAAAAGATTTCTAAACCCATGTTTTTAACTAAAGCGGTGACTGACAATATACAAGATCAAATAAAATTGGAAGTCCTTTAACACACAGAAATTTCAGCTTCCAGAAATCCATTTTATAAATGCACAATGACGGTGAAAAGCTCAGCTAGATTCACTTTTATGTGTTGTCCTGACCTGCCTTGAACTGAAGCAGGGATCTGCTAATATAGATCCCTTACTGATCTTTGATTCTTTGTAGGTCCTTGTGGAATGGTGCCTCTGGCTTAAGAAACTGGAAGAAACCCAGTGAATTTCGCTGCCTGGGCGAATTTAAATGTGGATCGTAGTGACATCTGCTGCTACTCTGGTGATATTGCATGGTGCAGGAAAATTTCTTTCCAAATTAGCTTGGGTTTAAATTTCAAATTAAGAAAACCTGCTTGAGACTGATCAGCAATACATTGATTGCATTACAGCTGAGCAATAATGCCACAGGGAGGTTAAGTAAGATCACACAGAGGATGTTAAGGATTTGAGTATATCATTGATGCACCATCAATAACTCACTCTGAGACGTAGGAAGCGAGGTATCGGCTTTTATTGACTGGAAGAATGAACAACACTACATCCTGGGGAATGAGGCTGGGCAACAGGCCTCAGTCGCCTTTATACAGGGGTCTGTGGGAGGAGCCACAGGAGCAGTCCAGACAGGTATATGTAGTTCACCACAATCATAAGACTTAGGAGAAAATTTAGGCCATATGGCCTATCAAATCTGCTCCTCCATTCAATCATGGCAGATTTACTTTCCCTCTCAACTCCATTTTCCTACCTTCTCACCAGAACCTTCAACACCCTCACTAATTAAGTACCTATTGACCTCCACTTTAAATATACCCAATAATTTGACCTCCACAGCTGCCTGTCGCAGTGAATTCCATAGATTCTCCACCTTCTGGCTCAAAAAATTCCTCTTTTTCTCGTCCTAATAAGATGCCCTTCTATTCTGAGGCTGTGCCCTCCCATCCTAGACTCTGCCATTATTGAAATCATCCACTCCACATCTACTATTTGAGATCCTCCCCCCTCTTCTTCTAAACTCCAGCAAGTACAGGGCCAGAGCCATCATAAACTCCTCACACGTTAACCCTTTCATTCCTGGGATCATTCTCATAAACCTCTTCTGGATCCTCTCCAATACTAGATACGATGCCCAAAATTGCTCACAATAATCCAATGCCTTATAAAGTCTCAGCATTACCTCCTTGTTTTTTTCTATTGTAGTCCTCTTGAAGTGAATGCTACTATTGCATTTACCTTCCTTACCACAGACTCAACCTACATGTACCCTGCACGATGACTCCCAGGTCCCTTTGCAGCTCCAATTTCTGAATTTCCTCCCCATTTAGAGAACAGTCTACACTTTTATTCCTTTGACTAAAGTACATGATGAGACACTTCCCTCTACTGCGGCCCATCTGCCACTTTTTTGCCCCTTCTCTTTGTCATTCTGCAAACTATGTGCTTCTTTAACACTACCTGCCCATGTTTATCATCCACAAACATGGCCAAAAAGCCATCAATTCAGTCATCCAGATCATTACCTAATAATGTGAAAAAATAGAGGACTCAACACTGACCCCTGCGGAATACTATTAGTCATTGGAAGAAAAAGCCCATTTTATTCCCATTCTTTGCTTTCTGATAGTCAGCCAATCTTCTCTGTATGCTAGTATCTTTCCTGTAGTACCATGGGTTCTTAGCAACTTCATGTGCAGCACCTTGTCAAAAGCCTTCTGAAATTGCATGTAACCAATATCCACTGACTCTCCTTTGTCTATCCTGTCTATTTCCTCAAAGAATTCCAACACATTATGAATTTGTGTGTAGTGTAGTTTATTTAATCCAACCTGCCAGATCAGAAGGGGTTAATGAGGGGTTTTGAATGGAGGGTTCAGCACCTGCTGATTCATCTTTACATCATGCTCGTCTCCATCGATGGGACCTTGGCTGGATTTCCTCCCCTTGCCTGAGTGAGGAGCCATCAAATCTTTTCTGTTAGGCTACAGCAGTTCAACAGTTCTGGGGAGGATAAAAAAGCCTCTCAAAGTCGGTCAACATACTCTCTGGGTTGAGGAAAAGCAGCAGTACAACTCCTGACCCAGCACGGAAAGGAAGTGTCTCACCTGTCCTGCGCTCACCTTCCAGCCCACAACGTTCCCTTCCTCTTCCATCCACATGACTCTCCTCCAAGTAGCCTGCTTACCAGCAAACCTTCCTATGCTGATAGCTAAAAAAACTCCAACCAGCACATTCCATTTGCTTCAAGCGGACAGCTGTCAGTTGCATGAATGTGAGACATGGCAGGTAAAATTGATCGGGCCCGAATCTGTGCAACACTCAGATTCAGCTTGCTGACTCTCAGTTCTCTCAATTTGCCACTCTCTGCAGACAACGCAACAGAAAATACTTTGAAAATTCCTCTGTGGCACAGTTTTAAACATGAGTTCCCTGTTAACACTGAAATGTCGCTATAAACACCCGGCTTGCGTGCACACTTGATCAGAGTTAACTGTTATCTAAACCAGTTGCTGCAGTGGTTACTCAGCTGCACAAGAAGGGAGGTGAAAGAGTCCAAGGGCAATGATGTTAGGACACTTAGTGGGGAGAATGGACAAGGGCTTCTGAGCCTGTAGATATGAACCAGATTTTCCATATAAGTACAGTACTGTGCAGAAGTCTTAGGTATATATATGTAGCTGAGTGCTTGAGACTTTTGCACAGTACAGTAATAATTTTACGTGCTACGCTGTACTACTGACACAAAAAAAAACAGATTTCATGGCATAGGTGAGTGATGATAAACCTGATTTCAATATGGGTCTCTATTGTGGACTGAGAGCGGGAAGAGGGCAGGGAGAGGGGAATCAGGGTTGGGAAAAGGGGAAGGGAGAAGAGACTGATTAGGAAGAGCCAGAAGTAAATTCTGTAATGGTTTCCAGCATTCTCAGATGCGATACTTTGGATTTCCAGAATTTGCAGATTTCCATAAGACCATAAGATATTGGAGCAGAATTAGGTCATCTGGCCCATTGAGTCTGCTCTGTCATTTCATCATGGCTGATCCAATTTTCCTGTCAGCTCCAATCTCCTGCCTTTTCCCTTCATCCCTTCATTCCCTGACCATTCAAAAATCAATCTTTAAATATACATAAAGACTTGGCCTCCACAGCTGCCTGTGACAAAGAATCCCACAGATTCACCACTCTCTGGCTAAAGAAATTCCTGCTCATCTCCATTCTAAAAGGACTCCCCTCTATTATGAGGTTGTGTCCTCTGGTCTTAGACTCTCCCACAATAGGAAACCTCCTCTCTATCAAGGCCTTTCACCATCTGCTTGGTTTCAATGAGGTCTCCTCTCATTCTTCTGAATGCTACCGAATACAGGCCCAGCGACATCAAATGCTCCTTACATGACAAGTCATTCAATCCTGGAATCAATTTTGTGAATCTCCTTTGAATCCTCCCCAGTTTCAACACATACTTTCTAAGATAAGGGGCCCAAACCTGCTCAGAATACTCCAAGTGAGACCTCACCAGTGATTTATAAAGTTTCAACGTTACATCCTTATATGCTAGTCCTCTAAAAATGAACGTTAACATTGCATTTGCCTTCTTCGTGTTTGTGATCAACAAACCAATCGTTTAGAATCAAATGACCTTCCAGAGCTTCACCACCCTCTCTGAGGGAAGTGTTCCCAGCTACCCCTTTTTAAATGAGCAGCCCCTATTCTTGAAACCATGTCCAGTAATGATCATCCCTCACTCCGCCAAACTCTAAAACATATAAAGTTGAACTGTGCAGCGGTTCCATGTCTTCTTTTTCTGTGCATGTATTTTTCCTCATAAATTGAAAACCCACATTTTGATTTTTTGTATTCTATTCAGATGAAAATTGTTGCCAATCCTGATGAATTGTTTGATTTCTGAAGAACTGCTGTAATCATGTCTACTTTTGAGTTTGGTTTTTGTACATTGTTGTATATTTTGTAAGGCACAGACGGTAAAGTTGCTGAGTGTATTCATAATTTCTGAATGAAATGGAAACATTTATAAAATAAAGCCCTTTGTTAATAGGTATTTTTGTCAAAGAATGACTTTCTTGAACCTTGTTGCACAGTTTCTACAAGATTTTTTTAAGTGATGAAACCATGAGGAAGATGATTATATATTTTCTTTAAGACAGAATTAAATATATTATAGATCACCTTATTCTTTTATTTTTTGATAATTTCACATAAAAATCATTTGATCATTAATTTTAATTGTTATTTCTCGTGCTCATAGAGGTATCAATGTGAATAGCAAAAGATTCTGCATATCTTCACTTGCTGGATATTTTCATGACATTTATTATCATTGATCTTGCAAGGTAATAATTAGGTAGCAGCTATGAAATCATCCTTGCTTTGAGTAGGAGAATTCAAAAAAGTGGATCAATTATTTGTTTAAGTACTATTGAGCATCAATGAGGCCAAATCTGTCATTTAAGAAATATTTCCTGCTAATACATTATGTAAAATCTTTTATTAATTTGAAATTCAAGGTATCAGTAACTTAATTATCCTCTAAATGTTTCTCATAAATTTATAAACTCTGAATCAAATCTGTGAGGTATAAAGAAAATTCAAAGGCAAAATAGAAGTAGATAGGCTTCAAATCTGAAGTAAATGTAGAACCTTTAAAATATTCAACATGTCAAGCAGCACATGAGTAGACAGTTACAGACATAACATTTCACATTATTGACTTATGTAACATGCTGTAAGGTTTCACTACTAATGTAATGGCCTCTCTGTAATGTTTCACTGCAAAGGCTAAGATAATGGTTTCTCTGTAGCAGCAATATCTGGGTTATGACTAGGGATAATGGGGCATGTTAGCCAATGAACAGAATGTTGTTCTTTCTTGTGTGTCTAGGAGCATGGATTTCGCAGTCTTTTGTCAGGGAGAGATGAAAAGAGAATGGAGAGAATTGGTAAACCACTGGATGGAGTGGACTGAGGAGCTAGGGTCCGAGGGTCTGAGGGTCCGAGGGTCGGCCACGCTTGGAGGAGGATGACGGGAACAAATAGACGACACTGTGAGCTCTAACATTTGTGCATTAGCCTGTTTCAAGAGAATGGGCCTTTTTTTTGTTTCTTTACTAACCATATAGTCAAAGTAAGAATTATAAAGCACAATCGTTTAATCGCGTATTGTGTACTGTTTGTTATTTCATGGCACCAATTTGTCGCAAAGGACACATCGCACAGCATCCACCCAAGTGAGCTTTCTTAAGTTTGGCCAGGCCGGGGACTATCATCCCCTAGATTAAGCTGCTAGCGAACCGAGGGTTACAGCTTATTTAAGGAACTCCAAATAAAAGTGACGCTACAGACTATAACATTGAAACAGCAAGCTGTTGGTCTCTCCTCTTGCTGTTGCAGGAGTTGTACCTCTCTCTCCATTGAGAGAGAGCATGTGGCATGATGAACTGTTGGGTGAACAGTGTTTTTTTGATGCACTGTAGTTCATGGTCTCTCTGTGGGGGCTTTGTTGTTGTTTCCATGGTGGGTGATGGGGGGCGGTGCGGATGTTTTCTGCTGGAATAAGTGGGGCAAGTGGGGGGAGGGTTTACTTATGGTCTTATGGTTGATGCTTTTGCTGCTGTTGTGCATGGAGCACAACATGGGGGTGCTTTGAGGGGGTGCTTTGGGTTCTAACGTTTTTTTCTGTCATTCATTCTTTGGGGTTTTTCTTCTGTTTTGTGGAAGTCTATGGATAGTAAGAATTTCAGGTTGTAGATTCTATACATTCTCTGATATTAAATAGAACCTTTGAACCATTGATCCATTTTTCTTTAGATACAATAAACTATAGGATACATTATTATAGGTATGAGTCAGTCCAGCAAGTTTCAGAATCGCAACCAGTGGGATAGATAATTTGAGACAAAAATGTTGGAGATAAATTTTACTTTACATAGTATCACCATTTATTTAATGCTGCAGCGTCAAAATCCTGGAACTCTGGCTCTGATAGCATTGCGGGTATGAAGGACCCAAGAATTTCAAGAAGGCAGATCATCATCACCTTCTCAGGGACAACTAGCGGTGAGCAATTAAATGCTGGTCCATATCCCTTGAATGAACATAGAAACATAAACAAAAAGCATTACAAATTTTTCACAAAGCGTAGCAAATGTTACTTTATCCCAGAACCAATCAAATATCTATCTCCTTTATCTTAAACTTATTATTCTAATTGCAAACAACCTTGTATGCAAAAACTTAATTTTTTTTAGCATTTGTGTCTTCTTTTTAGGCCGTTTTTGAGATCAAGAATGGCTTACTTCCACTTTAGTTCTATACTAATGAGGTGACAGATGAGCCCAGTGGAGGAACACAAACTCTTCCACGGTAGATTTGTGATAGGATAGATAAATGGGTGGAATTATACAATCCTTGCAACTTTCTGTCTCTAAAGATGCATGCATTTGAGGTTCTCAGTGTCATCCTTATTGCTCTGTAACCTGGCCAGAGATATCCAGGTGTCAGTGGAGATGTTACACTGCTCCAAGATTCTGAACACATTACGTTTTCCCTCTGTTTGCCTGTTAATCTCTTCATGATAGAATATATTGGAGTTTGTTGTCAGGCAAGTAAACAAAGTGGTCTGTCTGAAAGTGTCAATTGAATGTGACTAGATCCCCTAACTGGGTGTAGCCGAGGATATTGGATTGGCCTGACAGTTGACAGTTGACATTAGTATTGGTTTATTTATCCTTCAGATGACTTTGGGAGATTTTGTGGAAACAGCATTGGTGGTCTTTTTCAATATGTTGTGGGGCCTAATACAGATGGCCTATCTCTCAGGAGCATATAGGAGGGCAGGGAAGACTGCTGAACAGTAGATTAGATCTTTTGTGCCAAGTCATAGGTTTCGACCTTCAAGCATCTTTTTTTCTCCTTCAACCAAAAACTGAACACAAGTTTCCAGTCTAAACACATCCATCCACCAGGACCCTCTAAGTCAGGTTGGATTCAGTTTGTCAATACTCCTTGAATTCTGTGCCTGATTACTCTTGCAGAAAACCATGCTCATGTTTCCTAACCAGTCTCTATCTGTCCTTGAGAATATATGTAAATCCTGTCGCTCAGAATCTTTTCTAACAACTTTCCTGATTTAAGTTTCACTGCTTGTAGCTTCCCAGCTTATAGACTCATCCTCACTGTCCTTTTTGAAGAATGGAACAGTGTAACCTATCCTTCAGTCTTCTGATAGCATCAGCTCCTGGGCATTTTTCCACTCTATGGTACTTCAATATTTGCAGCATTTCCTCTTCCAGATACATCCATGCTCCAGAAGATTATCTTTCCCCTCCCTTAACTCTCCAACCTCACAGTATCCCCACCCCCCAATGAATATCGATTACAACTATTTGTTTCAGATCTTGCTAGTATCACATGATCCCATGCACAGATCACCAGTCTGGTGTCTGGGGGCACCTATTCCATCCTTAGCTACCATCTAGCTTCTAATATACTTAGAGAAGATTTTAAGATTCTCATTAATGCTAGTTACCAAAGCCATTTCATGCCCCCACTTTACCCTTCAACTTTTATCCTAAAAATCTACAGAAACTGACATTGTGGATAATTTTTTTATCATCTGTACAGCTCCGCTGTTCAATGATTTAGCCAGATGAATCTGTCCTAAATCTTTTCACAGCTTGTCATGAATTAATGCTTCTATTATTGTTTCTTGCATATAACAAAGTACAATACCAAACTGATCAATAACTCGTAAATTATAATCCTCAATATGCAATAAATTTGTTTTCACTTTAAGAGTAGTTTCTCGGTAATAGGTTGATGTTATAAATAAAAAGGATACATTTTAAATAAAAACTCTAGTAACAATTACTGGGAACTAATTGATGGATGAATTCTAACAACTTTAGAGTTGGGTTAATAGGGAAAAAGAGCTTTTTGGAAACAAAACTGTTTATAAATAAACTATTCTCTGAAACCCTTAAATCACCCAGTATAAGCAGCAATAGAAATCGAAACCATGGGAACTGGTACTGCATATTCTTTTGGCATTCTCAAGTATTCATGAGTATCTCAAAAAGCTCGTAGGAGATGGGAGCCAACTGAAAACTGCCAGAGGCAAAATAGTTGCAGGACTTAAAATGTTTTCTTTTCCATTCTTGTTCAACTTGGCTGATCTCTTTTCTCACATTAGGTCTGTGTGTGGGGGGCACAGGCTGGTGCTTGTGATCAGTGTGCATCTGTGTGACGGACACATATCAACAATTATTTTATTTTAATGCTGATTGGGAATATTTCATTGCCTCATTTGCATCCTGTTAAGATTGAAGGACAATCTGTCAGCAGCTTCTAAGGCAGATCAAGGAGATCAGCAGATAAGGGAGCTGCATTACCTGCAAAACGCATCTGCAAGCCTCAGCACTCCTGCCTGGTAATCAGCAAGGTTAACTGTCTCAGCTGGATTCAGGTCAGCAGAAGTAATCTTTTATTTATTAGTTTATGGGATGTGGATATATTTGGCAAGGCCAGCATTTTATCCCCATCCCTAATTGCCTTCAGGAAGGTAGTGTCCTAGCACCGCTGGAACAATTTTAGTCTGGCAGGGGATAAAACTGTCATGATGTTGTTTCAGAGTTTAGACACAATAATGAAGAAGCAACAATATATCTCCACAGAAATGAGATGTGACAGGGGGAGGGAAACGTTCCACTGCTGTACCTGATGGTAGATGTTGCAGGTTTGGGATTAATTTGGGAAGTAATAGTATTGCGTTAAGTGGGCACAAGGACAGTGGAATAAATTACTCCTTGGAGTGGAGGGGTGCATGAAACCAAGCATACCGCTTGCAGTCTTTTTTTAAACATAATCCCACCCGATGCAAAAGTAAACTAAAGTTTAAGAGATGGTAGATCAGACCAACAAAATCTGCATTACTTTAGAGATGCAGATTTGAAAACAGCTTCAGCCAAAAGTATTAAGTGCATGATCCACCTGGGTTCCCTCCTGACATCTCACCCACAGAAACCAGTCTGCAGTCAGATTGATTTATTCCATACGGTATGACCTCCATACAATTTGGGCTATGAAAATATGCCAGCTATATATATGCCAGCTATAATGCTGAAGACCTCTGCTCCAGTTGGGCTGAGAATCTAGGTGAGCTGTTTCAGTACAGCTAGGGTAACAGCATTCATGTGACAAAGTGGAAAATTGCCCAAGTAGTTGTTTGCCACAAAATGCAAGTCATATCCAGTTTAGCTTATGGTCATCCCATCAGTCTACTCCTGCTTATCAACAACACGGTAGAAAGTTCAATTGAGAGTTTAATCAAATGACATTTATTTACCATTTCCCTCCTATCTCCCCTCTTCTAGTATTTCAGACTTACTTTGTTTCCTCTCCTGTACACTTCCTTCAGACATATCAGGACTTCACACCTTTGTCCATTCAGCACTCTCTTCACATGTGTCATTTAATCTGTCCTGATCACAGGTCTTTGTTATCTTTGCTCTTCCTTCCATTTATCTATAACTTATCACTTGTACAGTTTAGATTCCACCAGCACCACATGGCTTCAGATCTCATCATGGATGTGGTTCTAACATAGACAGAAGAGCTGATACCGGAGATGGGAGTAGAGTGACTGAGTTTCCACAGATGCTGCCTGACCTGCTGAGTTCCTCCTGCATTTTGTGTGTGTTGCTCTGGATTTACAGCATCTGCAGAATATATTGTGTTCAAGTTACATTGTAAGCTACTGGCTTGATTCGCACCCAGTATAAATAATGGTGGTTATGGTTGCTTGAGAAATCTGATATTGCTAAGGCATGCTTCCAGTTTTAGCACTTTATCTAAGCAGGGATATTTACTGATGATTACACAATATACAGCTCTAATTGCAGCTTGACAGATAAAGGAGTGCACATGCCTACAGCATGCAAGAAATGGACAATGTGCAATCCGTTGTTGATAAAAGCCAAGTAGCATCAGAACACAAGTAAAATCAATGTGTATCTTCTGCCAGAAAGAGAACCTAACCCTTGTATTTCAACACAACTATAGCTGAATCACTCATTGACAACATTCTGCATTCAGGATGAAGTTTGTCACCTTTATTCAGAAACTTAACCTGGACAGTCACTTACGTTTTGGTTTTAAGAGAAAGACAAAGACTTGTATTTAGCCGCAAATGGCTCATCTCTTGACTCCACAAACTTCTCTAGTACTGAATGCAATGGATTATCTAATTGCCTGGCAAGTGCAGTTGCAGCAACATTTGGAAATTCAAAGTCATGCTGTAAAAATCAGTTCAACTGCCATCTTAAATATCTATTCACTCCTCTCTTGGAATTGGATGTCCACATTAGTTACCATTTACAAGTTGCATGGCGGGCTTTTTCTTTAATATCACCTTCCAAACTCACTACCAGTAACATACCAAAGTTTAAAGGCAGCAGACACTTTGAAACAGCAGCATCTCCATGTCTTCCAGCCTCCAGATTTAGAAATCTATCACAGGCCTTCCATTATTACTACCTATAAATTCTACAATAACTCTGGAAAACAAAGATTTTGCTTCCTGAATTCTTTTAGGTGTATCTTATGGATTTTGGGCTGCTGATCATGAAAATCATCATGGAATTTCTCTATCACACACCATTATTTTAAAATTGGCTATATTTTTCATTTCAATTCATAATTCAAGTCAGAATAACTGATATTAAGATTAAGGAAGGCATTGTTGTTGGTCCATGAATCAATCAAGACATTAATGACAGGCATTTCGAAGAACTTCTAGCGGGACAGGAGAAAATCACATGGAAGGCATTCAAGGATGTTGTTAAAAATTTTCTTGGCAACTACAAGAGCACTAGTCTGCGTGCAGCTAGTCAACGACATGCTTCAAGCATTAAAACTATGAAGTGCAATGTGTCACTAAAGATTCATTTTCTGCATTCCCGTTTAGACTTCATTCCTGCAACTCTTGGCACTGTCAGTGATGAGCACGGTGAAAGATTTCACCAGGACACTGCAGTCATGGAGAAACAGTATCAGGGCAACTGGAATCCATCAATGCTGGCTGATTATTGTTGGACATGTAAGTGAGAAGCTTCAAACACTGAGTACAAAAGAAAATTATCAACACAGCATTTTTGGCTTAGTTGAACAGTTACAAAGCATTAGAACCATCATGCAATTAAATGCATTATATTTAATAAACATTAATTTCTTGTTCCTAGAAATTCCTGCGTGTTACTGATAGTCTGAAATTATATTTGTGTTCTGCTTCAAGCAGTCTACCATAAGTAAAAGAAAATTCTGAGGAAGCAAAATTCTTGAAAAAATTTGTTGTCCAATATGATGTATCTAAATGCTACTATGATCCCGATCACAATATTGACTGCTGAAATGCACAAAGGCATTGAAGGCAATGAAGGCAACCATTCCATTCTCAGCAACACACACAAAATGCTGGTGGAATGCACCAGGCTAGGCAGCATCTATAGGAAGAAGTTCAGTCGACGTTTCAGGCCAACACCCTTCCATTCTCCATTCTCAGTGTGATTTAGGGGTGATTAATTAACTGCGATATGGTGACAATGCCCATATGTCATGGATATATCAAAAAAAAACCTATGGCCTCAGCCAAAGCACTGAACATCCATGCATCAAGAAAGTTATTGTAGCACTGATCAGCAAGGCAACTTCAATCATGTCCTTCTCAATAACCAATAAAGGCAATTTGACTCAGCTTCCTAAAGCCATGGCATTACTGCATTTTCTAAATGAGAACAGACAGTAAATTGTGCATCAGGTCGCTTGACATTTTCTACCACTACAACTTTTTCCTCAAAATTTGTGTCCTTTTCCCTGTTTTCTGATAACTGCCATGTCCATTGTTTTCTTAAATTGATGAGATTCATCATGTTCAGGTCTATTGGCAAGTTGGTTTTCTCTGTCTATGATGACAAGAGGTAGGTTGCCGTTGCCTAGTCTACAGTGAGAATAGAAGTAAATGTGCGCTAAGGACGTGCATAATGAAATATTCATGGATTGGGAAAACTGCCCCAGTATATTTTCTCTCAAACAAAGACCATGAGTGATTCTGATAACAACTGGCATATAGCTTTTGGCAGAGCCTGGAACCCACTCTTTCCAATATGGACCAGGTGACCAGATCATTTTATGCATTTGGTCCAAAACAAGTCATAGCATCTGTTGACCAAAATTATAGCATCTACCATCTCTAAGTGCTAAAGAGATGAGCCTCCCATGTCAACATCATGTGAAAGGTCTACACAATTAAATGGGAGGTTGGTGTTTATGCAATTCTACCATTTGTCCAGAAATTCTGTTTACTCAATGCAGAAACTTTCTGCCATCTATGTTATTTTACCCCGTGTAGTAATCATTTTCTTTAAGTGGTTTCATCTCTTTAGTTCTGCCACATGGCCATTTCCTGTTACTGTATATTGAATATATACGTCTCTGGTTGGAATCATCTGGGGGGTCAGCCCTATACTGTTGGTGTATATGGTGGCCCTATCGTCACAGGACTGCAGGACTGTCAGCAACGAAAAAACTTACCTCACTTGTGCAGCTCACTTCGTTCCTGGAAGACAAAGCAATTTTGGAGAACAATAAACATAAAAATATGTAAAACAGCATATTTTAGAGTGAAATCTAAATAGTGAAACCTTGCAGCCAATTACCTTTTGCCATAGATGAATTGATTTATTTTTACAAATAATAAACTTAATTTTTCCATGATTTTAGCATCCACTGCAGAAAAAATTCATCAATTGGGACATGCTAGAATAATATGACCTTACAGCTCTTCAGACATGCCAAGTACTGTTTGCTATGGTCATGCTAATGGATACACTTACTATATATTATTTCAGCCACTTAATGTTGTAACTAATTGCCCCCAGCGTATGTCAAAACCCCAGTGTATATCTGAAGTTAACTTTATTTTTGTTTGAAGTGGTAATTATAGGCAATGTTATGAAATGTTAACATCCGTAAAGCAAAATTAAAGTACATTGTGCCGGCAAACAACATTTTATAAATATTTTGTTTGATAACCTTGCTGAGAAATTCACAATGAGGGTTTGTTTGATGCACAAGTTTCTGTCTGCATCCAAATAGTTACTTGTGAAAGTCTGTTTGAAAATGAAGCAGATCCCATTACCACTGACCACTCCTCTGACCTCAATGGGGTGGAATTAAAAAGGAACAAAGAGTTTAATTAAGCATTCAAAACAGCCTCTAATAGAAAATACAATTACAGGAGAGAGCACGTAGACTTCAAAAATAGTCATGATGTAACCCTTCATTAGTCCCAATGATAAATAATGAGATTTATTTAAAGCATTAGATTTCAGCAAAAAAAATCTTTACGGGCTGAAGCTGAAAATGAAACCTTACATAAAACAATAGGAATCAGTGGAAAACAGGGGGAATCACTGCATGCGTGTTAATACTTAATATCTCCAGATTTCCATTGCTCCTCTACAATAGTTTAAGTGATCCAAAAACTTAAGTTATGCACATTTTCCATGAAGTATTATCTGCTTAAAAGGCAAAATTTTAAAAAACTTACTCCTATTTATTGCATCCAATTAAGCAGTATGTATTAAAACGTTAATTAATTTGTTGCAACGCACAAAATGCTGGAGGAACTCAACAGGCCAGGCAACATTTTATGAAAAAGAGCACAGTTGACGTTTCAGGCTGAGACCTTTCTGCTTCGGACTTCCAGCATCTGCTGATTTTCTTGTGCGTACCGTATTAATTAATTTGTTTCCTCTTTTGAATAGAGTGGGGATTGACATTATGTATATTTTCTCTGAGTAAGCAGGCTGTAAGTAAGCACTGACTAACTCTAATCAATGTAAGTAATTCTGCACAAAGAGAGGTCTCAGTTTAAGTGGGAAGGAGATCTTAGATACAAGAAGCAGAATAAGATTATTGATGCTGGAAGAATTTCTAGGCTGAGGAGTGTGCAACTTTCATTTCTGTATGTGACAAAACAGACCATGTATAAAGAAAACGGAGTTGATTTGAAAGTGAGGGGTTTCTCAGTTATTAGTGATAATGAAGCCATATTTTGTCAGTCAATTAAAATAGCAGAAAGTTACAAACAAAAGCTTGCTGAACAATTTTATAATCAGTAACTATCATTGCTTATGGCTTTTCCAAGTCTTTAACTTACACTGTGGACTTACAGTGTAGTAATGTGAATGTTATATTTGATCACTCTTGCTAAAGACATAAATTTGAAAGTATTCAATATGAATGTTCTAACTTATTAAATATTGAATCACTTGTTACACAAAGTATTATGATAGTACAATTGAAGGCATTGCAGCTGTTGGAAATGTATTATTATGGAATATTGAAGGCTTTCAATTTTTTAAACTGCTTGTAAATATTTCTTACTGTAGAGTCAATTTTCCAACCTTATTTATGCCATGGACCAATACCATTAAGCAAGGTGTCAGTGGACTCCAGGTTGGAAACCACTGGTTCAAGGAGTTCTTGATGAAATATTTCACTCTTGTGACTAATGGAATATGTACATTAGTTCCATTCTTGTGCCTTTGTATTTGCAAGTTTTTTTATACAGTATGTGATGGAATTCCATTGCCAAATATGTTCATCACCTGCCACATACAAGAAATTCTGCAAGCTGGAACAGTTCTCTTTGTTGAAATACTGCAGATTTTCAAGAGAATACTAGAACAGTGAATGATTCAAAATACTTAAAGTAAACAATAGGTGAATTTCCTGCTTTATATTTAGACTATTTGATTTTTACAAGCATGTTTTTATGTCATCTTTAGCTATGTTTTTTGAGTGTCCAAGGAGTTAAAAGTAGTGTCAGCTATGTGCAACTGAGCACAATCAATGCATGCTTGAAAATTGTGCATAAAAGCGCCCATTGAAATTTTCAGCATGCAAAGGCTGCACTGGAATTTAATGTATGCAGCTCAGAAGGGATTGTGCAATAAAGATCAAATGAATTGTGCTTAAAATGCACAATCCAATTGAATTTCTACATTTTGTTGTTTTTCATAATGCAATGTCAATCCTAACATTTAAAAGCTCACTGGAGAGAATTGGAAGTGAAATACTTACATATCCATCAATGATGGGTGGAATTATTAAATATAAAATTGGTATTGTACTTTACAGCTGCAGTATAGAGGTAACACTATAGAAGCCAGTGTTCCTTTGATTTCATAACCAATCTAGTGAGATGTTTAAAGGTTATTTCTAACCCTCACATGCGATGATTAGAAATATTTTTCAGTGGATTTCATTGTAATAACTGGATTTGTTAGTATAGTGCAGCTCATGCACACTTTTCAAGCATGCAATGATTTTACTCAGTGCACATAGATGACACAAATTTGACCCCCTTGGATACTGAAGAATGATAACATAAAGTATGCTTGTAAAAATGAAATGGTGGAAATATAAAGCAGGAAGTTCACCTATTTTTGCTATAAATGTTGTAACTCTTCCACTATCCCTCAATTCTCTAGGCTTTATCTTTAACTACTATGCTACAAAAGTACAGATCTGAAAGATGGCCCCTTGTAATATACACCTCTTTCATTTGTTTAGCTCCAGCTCCTGTATCTTGCATTATGTGTCCTGCACATTTGCCATTTTGGACACTGAATTAAGTGTTTGTCAAGGCATCTAATCCTGATTTGTACTTGGCAGTGTTTTGAAGAGCTGTGCTGACCAAACAGCTGGAATTTTCAAGGATATCTTTGATCTTTTACTACTGCTGTCTGAGGTTCCAACCTGCTTAAAATGGACAGTATTCATACCGGTGCCCAAGAAGAGCAGGGTGAGCTGCCTTGATGACTAATGACTGTTCGTAATCACATCTGCAGCAAGGAAGTGTCCAGAGAGGTTGGTTTTGGCTAGAATTAACTCCTGCCTGACCGAGGACCTGGACCTGTTGCAATTTGCCTACCATTGAAACAGGCCTACACTGAGCACAAACTCATTGGCTTTTCCATCTGCTTTGGAACACTTAGACAAAGCAAAACATACATCAGACTGTTGTTTATTGACTAAAGCTCAATATCATCGTTTCCTAACTGTAAAACACCAAGTTTTTAAATCTGAGCCTCTATACTTCCCACATTAACTGGATCCTTGACTTCCTTATTAGGAGATCACAGTCAATATCATAGGCACACCTCAATGATTCATGCAAAAGCCACTTCTTTACTGTCTCACAACTCATGACTGTGTGGCTAAACACAGCTGAAGTTCTATTTATAAATTTTCAGATTACACAACTTGCCGTTGGTAAAATCCCAGGTGACAGCAAGGAGAGGTACAGGAGTGAGATAGATTGGCTGGTTAAATGATGTTGCAACTACAAACTTGCAGTCAACCTCAGCATAATCAAGAAATTGTATGTAGAGTTCAAGAAGGGGAAATTGGGAGAACACACACCAGCCCTCATCGACAGATCTGCGGTAGAAAGGTGAGCAACTTTAAGTTCCTGGGTGTTAACAAACCCGAGGAACTTTCCTGACCCCAAAACATTGATGCAATCACAAAGGAGACATGATAGTGACTCTACTTTTTTAAGAGTTTGAGAAGATATGGTATATTAGCAAAGGCTCTTCCAAATTTCTATATATGTAAGGTGGAGATGGTGCCTCAAGAAATCAGCATCCATCACTAAGGATTCTCACTATCCAGAAAATGCCCTCTTCTCACTACTACATTTAGGGGAGAAGGAGCTTGAAGACCAACACTCAATGATTCAAGGTCAGCTTATTCCCTTCTGTCATCTGATTACTTAACAGTCTAGCAACACTACTTCATTATTCCTTTATTTTGCACTATTTATTTTTTTTAATTTATAGTATTTTGTTTTTGTGCTGTTTGGATGCCAAAGAACAAGTTCAAGTTGAAGTATAAGTTTATTGTCATCTGAATGTACATATATATGACCAAACGAAACAACGTTCTTCTAGACTATGGTGCACCCACAAAGCATATATCATACACAGCACGTATGACAAAATATTACCACAAATAAGTTAATAAAATATAATTAATATTGCATGTAGTGCAAAGCAGTAAATGGCTCGCTGTCCTGGTAATGAGACCTCGGTGGTAGCAGGGTATTCATTAGTCTCACAGCCTGAGGGAAGAAGCTGTTACTCACTCATGCAGTCCTAGTCGTGATGCTTCTGTACCTCCTTCCTGATGGTAGTGGGTCAAATAGATTGTGGGATTGGTGATAATACGTCGGTTTCATAGTATACAATGCTCCCAGTAAATGTCACAAATAGTGACGATGGAGACCCTGGTGATCCTCTCAGTGGTTCTTACCATCCTCTGTAGAATCTCATGGTTCAGTGTCTCATTCTTTCCAATCCACACAATGATGCAGCCAACAGGATGCTCTCGATGGAGCTCTTGTAGAAAGCTGTTAAAATCTGGGCAGGGAGCCTTGCATCAATCTCCTCAAAAAAGTGTGGATTCCATTGTATACTCTTGACTAATGAGAAGGTTTTGTGGGTTCAGGTTAAATCATCTATTATGTGTATACTAAGGATCTCTGTGCTCTTCATTTTTTTCACAATAGACCCATTGATATGCAATGGAGAGTGGTTGGACTGTGCCTTCCTTAAGTCCACAATCATCTATTTTGTCTTGTCCACGTTGAGTCTCAGGTTGTTGTTCTCACACCATTTTATAAATCTGTCTACCTCCTCTATATATGCTGAATCTTCATTGTGTACGGTGAGGCCAACCACTGTTGTACCATTGGTGAACTTGATGACGCGGTTGGAGTTGGACCAGGCAGTGCAGTGGTGAGCCAGCCACTTGGATAGCCGAGGGATGAGCAGTGCTCAGCGTGATGGAGCTTCAGCCAACTCCGGCCTTTCCGTCTAGAAGTCGAAGATCCAGTTACAGAGAGGGCTGTTGAGTCCCAATGAGGATGGTATATGCATCAGCCTCTGAGGGATGATCATGTTAAATGCCAAGTTGAAGTCAATGAACAACAACTTGGCGTACGAGGCCTTGTTTTCTAGGTGGGATAGGATGGAGTGGATGGCTTCATCAGTGGACTGGTTTCAGTGGTAGATGAAGTGGAAAGGGTCCAATGTAGCTGGAAGGTGTGATTTTATATGATCCATTACCAGCCACTCAAAGCACTTCAGGATTGTTGAGGTCAATGCCACTGGGTGGTAATCATTTAGGCCAGTTACCGTTGCTCTCTTGGCGATCATAATAATGCTGGTTTCCCTGAAGCTTAAGGGACAGTGGTCTGTTGCAAAAAGATATTAAGGATATCTGTTAAGACCTCTGTTAGCTGGGCTGCACAATCCCTCAGCACCCAAACAGTTATGTTGTTCGGCCCCACAGTTTTGCATAAGTTTACCCTGGCTAGAATCCTCCTCACCTCAGCTGCAGCCAGACATGACGACTGTTCCTCAGGGAGAGAAGGGACTTTACTTGATGTCACATCATTAATTGTGTCAAATGTTGCATAGAAACCATTCAGCCCATCAGGAAGGGATGTGTCGTTGACACACAGGGTGGACTTAAAATCTGTTAGGGCTTGTGTACCTTATCACATGGGTCTCTGGTGTCTCAAAGAAACCTGTGAATTCTTTGCGAGTACTCTCCCTTTGCTTTCCTGACAGCACCTGAGAATGTGGCTCTTGCTGATTTCAGATTCATCCTACCCCTTAATCTGAAGGCAGCGTCTCGATCCCTAAGCAGAGCATGAACCTTCGCAGCTAACCATGGTTTTGTGGCAGTGCAGTGTTTAATCAGGGTAACATCGTCAATGTATTTTCCTACGTAGCTAGACACTGATCACGCATAGTCATCAATGTTAACATTATGATTGTAGATAGCTGCCTCCCTAAATATGATCCAGTCTGTGCTTTCAGAACAGTCCAGCAGCACTGAGGTGGCACCTTCTGGCCATGTCCTGATCTCCCTGTAAACTGGTTTGACTTGCTTAACCAGTGATTTGTATGCAGAGATCAGCAAAATGAATATATGGCCTGAGTATCCAAGGTGAGGGTGGGGTGAGGGTGTAACCTTGCAGATCCCACAAACATTGGTATAGGCAAGGCCTAATATATTCTCTCCTCTGGTTGCAAAGTTGGCGTGTTGGTAGAACCTTGGCAGAGCTGTTCGTACATTGTCATGACTCAAATCACCATCAACAATGAAGCAGCCGTCGATGTGAAAGCCTCACGGTCACAGGTGGCACCATAGAGCTCCTGCAGTACTTGTCAGCAGTGGCATGGGGGTGAGCGGATGTAAACAGCACCAGTCACAATGGCAGTGGCTTCCCTTAGTAATTGAAGGTTCTGCACTTCACCATTAAAAACACAACCTGCGGCGAGCAGTGGGTCGTTACTCCGAGTTGTTCACACACCGGCTCTTCTTGATGTAGACGCACAGACCTCCTCTGTCATCTTACTGGAGGTCTCCGAAGGGAGATTAGGCCTTCTAGATGAATAGCTGAGTTCAGAATAGTGTCCTCGAGCCCCATTTTTGTGAGGTCGAGTGTGCAGCAGACAACAAATTTTACATCATACTCTATAAGACAATGATAATATACCTGATTCTTATTCTGGATAGCACTGACACATAACAGGAATTTTAAAACTCTTTTGCAGGTCAGGCAGCATCTGTGGAGATGACCTTTCCTCCAAACAAAGATTCACTGATTAAAGCTTCTGTTATTCACTGATTAAAGCAAGCGTTGATTGAGAGTGAACCATTAAGGCGAGTATGCAGGGTGAGGGCCAGCTACCTGTCTTGATCGATCTGCTACGGAGAGGCCCCATGGGCCTCAGAGAGAGTTCCCCAGGTTTTTCTGCATTTTGGATATGGACTTGGACTATAGACCTTTTTTCAGTCTTACAGTTTTTATATTCTGTGTTTTTCACCCAATCATTCTTGTTTCTTTTTGTGCAGGGAGTGGGATTTGGGGATCGATGTGCCTGTTCCGTTTTTGGTTTTTTTTGTGGAAAGGTTTTTTTGGGAAGTTTGATGATCGTGCTACCTTTCTTTTCTTTACTTTCTTGATTTCATGGCTACAAGGAAAAGAAGAATTCCGAGTTGTATACTTTGATAATAAATGAAACCTTGAACCTTTGAATGTAATGGGCTGGAAAACAAAACAGTAGTGCAAATTGGAACCGCATATTACTTGTGACATCATGGGTGTGATTTTCTTATGTGTATTATATGAGGGGAGTTAATGAGTAACTCAATGTATGCAGTAAGGAAGTGCTAATGATGTTTTAAAAAATTCGTATCGATGGACAAGTGCATTAAGACTATACACAACACACAACATCTCTTCTGTCTATTAATCATTCCAGCTGGCAGTTACCCGCATTATTCTCTGAAAGGATGTTGATCTTGCTGTATTGAGCTGAAGAGAAAGGCTGAAATCCGGTAGTGGTTCTAGCAGAACGAAACATAGAGAGCACAGCGAGTTTGTAAACCAGGCGGGAGTAAAGGATCTTGGGAATGGAAAGGATGGAGCATTGTGGGAGGGGTGTGGGACAGGTGGCAGAACGCAGCCAGGCTCAGGCTTGGTGCTGGTGCAGATGCACCCAAACCGGAGACACCAGACAATGTCGTTTGATTCCAAACAATTGGCTTAATAATCAGTACAGAATGTCTCACTGGTGCTTCCTGCTCCCTCCTCTCTCACTTTCCCTTTTCCCAACCATGATTCCCCTCTCTCTGCCTCCTTCCCACTCTCAGTCCACAATTGAGACCCATATTAGAATCAGGTTTATCATCACTCACATATGTCATGAAATGTGGTTTTTTTGCTGCATCAGTACAGTGTAATACATAAAATTGCTATAGTACTGTGCAAAAGTCTTAGGCACCCTAGATACATACACAGTCGTCCCTCCTTATCCGCAGATTCCGCATGCACAGATTCAACCCGGAAGTGCTCTCTCCAGCTCTCGTTGTTTGAGCATGTACAGACTATATTTTCTGTCATTATTCCTTAAGCAATACAGTATAACCACTATTTACATAGCATTTACATTGTATTAGGTATTATAAGTAATCTAGAAATGACTTAAAAGTACAGGCAGTCCCCGGGTTCTGAACGAGTTTCATTCCTGGGTCTGTCTTTAAGTCGGATTTGAAGTCAGAACAGGTACATCTGGTATTATTTAGCGTCAGTTAGTCAAATGTTTTTTATTAATATATAGTACTTATTTAACTTTTCTATGCATATAAAACACTTAAGAAACATACGTATTTCAATAATTAAACCACTGTGTTGCTTAGTAATAATTGTAGCTTTCATCGGGGCAGGGCCCTTCACATGCTCCTTTAAAATTTTTCCGATCGTTGACCGACTGTAGCCTAACGCTTTTCCAGTGACCGATGGCATTTCACCTCTTTCCATCGCTTTATTGCTTCCACCTTAATTTCAATCGTGATTATTTTCGTGAACAAAAACACCACGGTCTCAGAGCTGCGCCAGGTCCTAATGTCCACTGCACTGAGCATGTTAAATAAAGTCCGGGGTTCTGCTGGGTCCTAAAGACCACCAGGTCTTTACCTGAACCAGGTTAAATAAGGGACTTGAGCATCCATGATTTTTGGTATCCGTGGGGGGTCTCGGAACCAATTCCCCACGGATAAGGAAGGCCGATTGTATATGTGCCTTTAGAGATTTTTGCATATTATTGTACATTAAATGTATCTGCGAAGAACGTCCTCCATTTTACTGAGCACTCAGGATAAAAATTGATGAGTTTGTTCAACAGAGGATGTTCGAGTGACAGGAACATGAACTTGTGACCTTCTGGTCAACTGCTTGATCCAGGAGGCCACCCAAGAAAGCAGAACATGTTGAAAGGTATGCTGTGATCTCGCTGTTGCTTTGACTCGCCAACCTTCATCTTTTTCTCTCTGATGTTCACATTCAACATGTAGGTGGAGGAAAAGCTCTTAGTGTTCTTACATCTAAGTCTATGACTAATGCATCTCTGACTAACTGGAAGTGATTTTCTGGTTTCATGAATCAGTTAATATGCTTTACCCCAGGGCATAAACTATTCAAGTTCATTAGAAGCCCACTATGATATTTATTACAATTCTAAAATGCATAAATTTTTGTGCAACATATCTGCAAATGCATTCCACACCCTCTGAGGCTACCCTGACTGTTTGAACTTGACCAGATTCAGTTTTGCATGTTTAACTTAAACAGAAAATTTGGTTATTTTAATCTTCCTTATAGCTCTTTGCGTTTTAATTTTACTTGAAAAAGCATCTAGATTTAAGCTGACAAGTGCTAATTAGATGCTAATAACCTTGTCAAATAGAGAAGTGTAATTGGTGTAATGTGAGAATTCAGTAATAATACACACCTTGTTGCCAGCAGCAGGGTAATTAAAAGCTGGTCCAATGTGTACCAACCTAGGGCACATTGTACAAAGGACTACTTGGAGACAATGTACTAATCAGAACCTGAATTAGAAGCTGTCACTCACTCTTTAAAAACTGGATGGATTTAAATCACTTAAAATTTGATTGAATATCTTGGAGCAGTTACCAACTTTATCGGATTTTGTCACAACAATTTTAATGGAAAGTCCATAGCTTAGGAAAAACTTATGCTTACAAAGGATAAATATTCACTTTTGAATGTTGCAATTTAACTCATGGGCATGGACACTTTAGGGAATTCTTCACTCCTTAGATCAGATATTTTTTGTCTCTGAACTGGTTGGAACATATTATGTTCCAATATAACCCACCCATGTATTCAATCACTCCCTTACATCAGGAGTAGCTATTATTTTGTTATCAAATTATAATACATGTATAGTGGGAAATACATAAATTAAAATACTGAGTTCGCACTCCGCCCATGTCATTACTTCTTCTGTCAATTCTTGGTTTAATTTTATATTTTTTTCAAACATTTGTGCATTCTGACAGCTCTTATGCTGTCACAGTTGCAATGGTGCAAAGTTCTACAATGAAAATTCTGCAATATACAGTAGCTCTGCGCTTGTCCTGACCTGACTTAAGGGTGGAAAAGTGTGAGATCGGTGATATACAGAGTCTTCTAGGGAGGTTCAGTGCTTGGGATTTGATGCCACCTATCCTAATCATGTTTTGAAATCTAGCCTTTAAAAGTACTCTGGGCACTTTATAATCATATCCAATTGCATTACCTTTTGTCACTATTCATACATTCTAATGAACTTGTGAAGAAATATATATATTTATAATTTAAGCAAGAGGCAACATGGGCATGGTATGTTAAAGGGCCTATTTCTGTGCTGTACAGCTCCATGACTCTAGATTAATATCAGGACACACACCAAGGCCATTCTCCAAGTCTTTGAAAGTCAGTTCATAACGCAATACCAAAGAAAGGCTGGGTGCTTTGGAAAATTAATGACCTTAACTTATATGCCTGGAGGAAACAGGGCAAGTGGACAAATAAAGTCCCACGAGTTCCTTATCTACCCTGAAACTGGCAAAACCCCGCTGTCCACAAATTTAAGCTTTTCTTTGTGAGACCACAAGGGTATCTATCCAGAACCATTGGAGATGTTCTTTAAGAATGGCATTATGTACTGAAGAAATCATTCATCCCTACTACTAGGTTTAATTCTGCCAATAATAGTGTTGTGGTTTCCCATGAGCCTGCCCTCTCTGGTGAGTATATGAATATGTTTTTATAATCCCATTTGAGGAATCCCCATTGTTGAAACATCCCTCAAATGATATCACCAACACAGACTGATTGACCACACATTTATTTATTTATTTATTTATTGTATTTGGACAGTTTGTCATCTTTTTCACATTAGTTATTTGTCAGTCTTTGTACGCAGCTTTTTATTGATTCTGTTATATTTCTTTGCTCTACTGTGAATGCCTGCAAGGAAATGCATCTCAGGGTTGTGTATGTTTTGATAATAAAGTTACTTTAACTGACGCTTGTTTTTTAAACCTGCTATGATCCAGTTATCTGCATATTTTTCGTTATTACACCAATTTCACTTGTCATATGCAAGTTACTAGCTGGGAGGTAGGTAGGAGGCATTATGTAAAGCTGGAAGTATCTATCATAAGATGCACAAACACTTCTCAGGCTCCCAGCCGGATCCAGCTGTTGATTTTAGTTGACTTTTCTATAACAGACTCTGCCATCTTCAGCAGAAATGATGCCTAGGCACGTCTAGTCTGGTGGGATATATACTCGACTCCTGTTGCCCGTCCCTCCTGATTGCGTAGACTTCAATCAATCAGATTTCGAGTGTCCCGCCTTGTTTAAATTTGTATTCAACGAGATTTACAGGAAGATGTTTCCTGCTTGGCATTGCTGCCTGCCACAACTCCCAGTTCTTACTTAGAGAGAGACCTTCATCTTTATTGAGATTCTTATTCTCTAGTCTTATTTCAATGGGTTCCTTCACTGGGCGATCCGAAAAGCCATTGGCATGGCACAGTAGTTTTATGCCGCAGTAGTTAGGGAATGATACTTGAATGTACAGCACTATGCAAAAGTCCCAGGCATATACAGTATATATAACTAGGGTGCCTAAGACTTTAATACCTCACTACTATTTATTTCTGGTTTTACACTATTTATATAATTTTATTATTTTAGATACGTATATACTTACTGTAATTCAGTTTTTCTTCTATAATATCATGTATTGCATTGTACTGCTGCCACAAAGCTAGCAAACCCCATAACATACGCCGATGATATAAAACCTGATTCTGATTCTCCCTAGTGCTTCCTGCTTCCTTTCCTCTCTCTATCCTCTTTCCACTCTCAGTCCACAATAGAAACCCATATCAGAATCAGATTTTTCTTCACTCACAAGTGTAATGAAATTTGATTTTTTTTGCATCAGCGGTACAGTGCAATACATAAAATTACCACAGTACTGTGCAAAAGTGTTAGGCACCCTAGCTATGTAGATATACCTAAGAATTTTGCACATCACGGTATTATTTGCAGCTGCTGCATAGACTTGGCTTCAAGTATTGTTAAAATATTTCTTGTTTATTCAGGTTGCATGTATTTCCCGTTGTTGAAGGGTGAATGAAGTGGTATAGGGGAAAAGCAGCAAATTTACAGTCATATGGAGGTACAACATTGAAACAGGTCCATGGACATGCCTTGTCCATGCTGAATCTTTTTTCCTCCTACACTCAACACATTTGCCTACATTAGTTCTGTATTCTTCGGTGTCTGGCCTCTTTAAGTGTCTGTCTAAGTACCTCTTAAAAACAGTGATTGTGTTGGATTCCATCACCTCTTCTGTAGCCCGTTTCTACACTCCACTCTATGAAACTCCAGCTCACGCTCTTTTTGATGTTAACTTCGTTGCCGGAAATAAAAGGGCTTCATTAATACTTACTGAAAATTGGCAAGAATAATGACAGGAAGCAGTATCCTTAATTGTTAAGTCTGAGAAGTATTTTGTCCAATGTCTTATGTACAGAGACTACCTGGAGGATGCTTGGCTGATTTTGTCCAATTAGTATCCACAGCATCTAATAAACGTATGGTCAATTTGGCGTTACTTTGACTTGACAATGATGAATTGCATACTTTATTTCTTCCATTCTTTCAAAAAGAAAGACTTAGCAAACATTTTTTGTAAAAATAGAATGTATGAGTGAAATACCTTTATCCAAGAAAGAATGTGCAGGAAGTGTGTTCCCTTGAGGCAGAGTGCTTGCCATTGATCAGGAAGGCTGCAGACAATGAAGTCTGGTCCGAACTGCCTGAGGCAATGTGCAAAGCATATTTTCCAGTGTGCTTGTTGACTTGGAGTAGATCACTTAATGCACAAAATCCCATTCCCAGTAACACATAGGCAAAATGATCTATCCACATCCTCCTTCCTTGTATAAATGACACTAGCCACAGCCATTGAATGACAGATTGATGGAAGTAAGCAAAAACCTTGGAGGTCCTTATTGCCTTATCTAAAAATCTCAAAAACCAGCCTTGTCTGCGTCCTGTCTCATCATGACAACTGTGCAAATGATACATTATCCATACTCAAGAACAAAACAATGCAAACAAAAATCACCCTAACCTTTTAATTTGTATGTTAGGATTAGTTATCTAAAATGAATGATACAACGGTGATAATATCATAATATATGTAAGCTGCTTTAAGATACAGAAATTGTTAGATTGTTTATATTGAAATTAATCAATATTCCATCCAATTAAACAAACTTAACCATGACATATTTGAAATACTAAACAAAAACAATATATTTACTATGACACAGAAGCTTTACATGAAATCCAAAATCAAAGTATTGTATGTAGGATTTTAGCATGAACTAATTGACACTGACTATTAAATACTTCAGAAGTGCAATAAATGTAAAACATAATGCGATACATAGAAATCATTTGCACAGTCAAATTGCTAGAGGAAATGAGATATAAAAGGGCCCAGTGCAAATGAGCAAGAATAAATATGCCCATATTGCTTTTAGAAACTAGTAATAAAATGTCATTGACAAGTGTTTGGAAACAAGACATCTTTGCCTCAATGTAAATAACAAGGAGGAAAATAGGAAAAGCAATAAAATTGATGAGTTTTCAAAAGTTTCATTACTAAGTTTTTCCCAGTCAATTTCCACAAAACTAAAAAGATATCAGTAATGATAAACATTGTACATCATTGAATCCTAGAATTGAATGATAGAGCATTGATCTGTAACCTATCATGCCCAGTGGACATCTGAAGTGCTTCACAACTAATGAGGTACTTTTGAAGCACGGTCACTGTGGTAATGCACCAATTGTAAATTATGCAAACTAATATTTGCAAATCAGAAAATACTTTTCTTATTTATCTATTACTATAAGTGGATTCCTTTGTTTATTCTGCCTTAGAAAATCATTTTTTTTGGGCTGATATTTGTTCTGGTGTTGATTTTCTTTTGTCCCCAACTATCCTAAGGCCACTAACTTCTTGCAAAGCCATTCCACACGTTAAGCACTTTCAAAGTAGTCAAACATCATCTGTGAAATATCAGTGACAGTAGCAACACAAAAAAATGCCATCCTTCATCAGACATTCGCACAGATTGTATTCAAGGAGCAGATTTTGGTCATATTCTCCGTGGTGACCTTCAGCTAATCTAAAGTGGATAAAGTAAATTAGCCCTGATGAAGCCCCTGGGCCTGAAACGTTGACTGTTTATTCCTCTCCATAGATGCTGTCTAATCTGCTGAGTGTGAGTGTGTAACTGAAATGGGTTTATGGTTTATTTGACTTATGCACTCATGAGATAAACCTAAAACACTGGAGGGCCAATTTCATTAAATGTCCCAATAAATACCATTTGATTTCCCCTTTGCAACAAGCACTGCAAATGTTAAAAGCTATCTTGCAAGGGATTATCTGCAAGATTGAAATATTTCTAACATTTGAAATATAAATAGTTACTAAATATATACATTGAGATTTCAGATAAAGCATCTGTGAGAGCACTTCATCTGTTCCAAAAAGTGCAGGAGGGATTAGGTGTTGGAAAATGGAATTTGTACAGGTTGTTGGTGTGAATCCAATTGACATTGTATTCCTAATTACTTCTTGTAAACCATATTATAATTAAAGTTACTCCAAACACATCATGGCCTTGAATTTGAATAGTTCCTGCAAAGGCAATGCAATGGGGAAATACACAGCGGGATGATAAATATTTTGTTTGAAACTAGCCACTGCAAAATTCAGTAGTAGACAAGGGCAAACACATTGTGCGTCACTGATGGATACTCTAAGGTCATGAGCGTTTCCTTTGCATATTTCACCTTTGTGAAGCACATTGAGGCGATTTGGGTATGTGTTGGAGGAAAAAGTGGGATTGGAGTGGGTGTGTCCAATAAGAGCTGAGGTATGTTAATCAAAGTTCAAAGTTCAAAAGTTCCAAGTAAATTAATTCTCAAAGTACATATTCAACCACGAGATTCATTTTCTTGTTGCATACTCAGTAAGTTCAAGAAGCATAATAGGATTAATGAAAGACCGCACCCGATGGAACAAATGGGGAGGGGGGAGGGGGAAGGTTGATGCTTTGCTGATGCTTGTGCATGGGAGGAGTGATTGCTCTCTCTCCCTCATTAGTGAGAGGGCGGGCCTGTTGAGATGTCAAGGTGTTAGGATGGATAGTAGTTTTGATGGTCTATAGATAATGGTCTCTGGGGGCTTGCTATTGCTTGGGGAACTGATGCTTTCTGCTAGAACAAGTGGGGGCAGGGGGAGTGGGGGAGAGGTGATGTTTTGCTACAGCTTGTGCGTGGAAGGGGGAGGAAGGCTTTGGGATTTGAACATTTTTCTGCCATTCATTCTTTGTCTTTTTTCTGTTTTGTGGCAGTCTGCAAAGAATAAGGATTTCAGGTTGTATACTCTATACATTCTCTGACATGAAATTGAAGTATTGAACCATTGAACAAGAGGGGCAAACAACCAGTGTGCAAAAGACAACAAACTGTGCAAATACAAAAGATAAAAAGAAATAATGATAATAAATAAATAAGCAATAAATATCGAGAACATGAGATGAAGAGTCCTTGAAAGTGAGTCAATATGTGATGGGAACAGTACAGAGATGGGGAGAGTGAAGTTATCCCCACCGGTTCAGGGCCTGATGGTTGAGGGGCATTGGTGACCAGAGCCCACGGAGTCAGACTGAGTCATTAGAAGGAGCAGGAGAGGATTTGATTGGCTGTTGGGATCAGTGGGTGAGGGTGGGGAAACAAATGCGGAATCACTTAGTGTTGCCTATTGGAAAGAGTAGTAGATCTGTGATAAGATTGCGGGAGCTATCGGGCAGACGGGTTTAGAGGAATGGATGATATTATTAATTAAGGCATAGGCACTTATGGTTGGGCCCATTTGACAACTGTCCACTATTTCAAGCAGAGTAATTTTTTGCACATTCCAGTTACCAGAGCCTTCAACCTGGCACCTGCTCATGTCAGCTTAAACTGTTCAAAGTTTATTGAGGTCTGTGACTAGTGGTGTGCCACAGGGATCAGTGCTGGGTCCATTGTTATTTGTCATCTGTATCAAGGATCTGGATGATAATGTGGTAAATTGGATCAGCAAATTTGCTGATGATACAAAGATTGGAGGTGTAGTGGACAGTGAGGAAAGATTTCAAAATTTGCAGAGGGATTTGGACCAGCTGGACAAATGGGCTGAAAAATGGCAGATGGAGTTTAATACAGACAAGTATGAGGTATTGCACTTTGGAAGGAAAAACCAAGGTAGAACATACAAGGTAAATGGTAGGGCAATGAGGAGTGCAGTAGAACAGAGGGATCCGGGAATACAGATACAAAATTCCCTAAAAGTGGCGTCACAAGTAGATAGGGTAGTAAAGAGAGGTTTTGGTACACTGGCCTTTATAAATCAAACTATTGAGTATAAGAGTTGGAATGTTATGGCGAGGTTGTATAAGGCATTGGTGAGGCCGAATTTGGAGTATTGTGTGCAGTTTTGGTCACCAAATTACCAGGAAGGATATTAATAAGGTTGAAAGAGTGCAGAGAAGGTTTACAAGGATGTTGCCAGGACTTGAGAAACTGAGTTACAGAGAAAGGTTGAATAGATTAGGACTTTATTCCCTGGAGCATAGAAGAATGAGGGGAGATTTAATAGAGGTACCGGTATATAAAATTATGATGGGTATAGATAGAGTGAATGCAAGCAGGCTTTTTCCACTGAAGCTAGGGGAGAAAAAAAACCAGAGGATGTGGGTTAAGAATGAAGGGGGAAAAGTTTAAAGGGAACATTGGGGGGGGGGGGGTTTCTTCATGCAGAGAGTGATGGGAGTGTGGAATGAGCTGCCAGATGAAGTGGTAAATATGGGCTCACTTTTAACATTTAAGAAAAACTTGGACAGGTACGTGGATGAGAGGTGTATGGAGGGATATGGTCCAGGTGCAGGTCAGTGGGACTAGGCAGAAAAATGGTTCGGCACAGCTAAGAAGGGCCAAAAGGCCTGTCTTTATGCTGTAAAGTTCTATGGTTCTGAAATTTAAAGTACTCCTAAATGTAAGGAAGCTTGGCTACTGCTTGATTGAGCCTGTACAGATGTGACATAAAATCATAAAAATCCTTCTAAGTCTGCATTTCATTACAGATGTCTGACATTGTTCTGTGGCAAGGCATCAGATCTAGAGGGACTGAAGAAGAAAATTTGCAGACTTATATGTTTTCCTCTGACTTTTAATTGAAATTGAAATTTGTGTCTTGCAGTAAAATTCTCAAAGGTGGAACCCTCAGTTTAAAGTACCTACATGAACAGGCGAGGCAAATAAAAGCACACCTGATTGTTAGCTCAGCATGGGAATTGAAAGGGCCTTTAAGTGGTTGTTTTGGAATAGATTATTCCTTTCAAGAGCAATTCTCATTTCTTCAGCCTAGTTCTCCATAGAAATCAATGGAAAATGTTTGAAAATTACTTTTTAGAACAATAAAAAAATTGATCTCTATATATTAATGAAAATAATCAAAGCATAAATGCATGGTCTTACCCACTAAAATGTGTTTATTAGTCAGCTACACACGCAAAATGCTGGTGGAACGCAGCAGGCCAGGCAGCATCTGTAGGAAGAAGCGCTGTCGACGTTTCGGGCCGAGACCCTTCGTCAGGACCGGTTGACAGGACCCTTTGTCCTGACGAAGGGTCTCAGCCCGAAACGTCGACAGTGCTTCTTCCTATAGATGCTGCCTGGCCTGCTGTGTTCCACCAACATTTTGTGTGTGTTGCTTGAATTTCCAGCATCTGCAGATTTCCTGGTGTTTGCGTTATTAGTCAGCTACAATGTGTGCTCAAGAAGTCTGAAAGCCTTTACTGGTGAAATTTCTCTGCAACAGATGATGCTATCTTCCAAGATAACATATAATCAATGCCACTATTTCCTATATTGCAGATTATTTTAACTATTCTGCATTTTTAAATGTTTCTAAAACAATAGCAAGAACTCAGCAGAAAAACTCCAACCACTGACGTGGATTAATGCAGTCAGACTTGAAATAAAATCTTGCCTGACACTCTGGTGCAGATCTGAAAGAGTTTTGCATCACAGAAGATGGCATTAATTAGATGAGACAACCAACTGACATCCAGTTGGCCCTTTTGGAAGAACATAAAAGGTTCTGCAAGTGTTCAAAAAAGAGATGGAAATTCTTTTTCTTAGTGATGTTTAAGACCTATGTGGCATTGTTGAAATAATTTATCTGGTCATTATCACATTCTCAGACCTCACTATGTGCAAATTGGCTGCTGTGTTTCTAACATTATCGTAGTGAATACATATTCAAGATATTTCATTGGTTGTAAAGCAGTTTGAGTTGTATGTTACGTGTAATATATGCTTATGAGAAGAAGTCTCACATTTTCTCCTTGAACATTGATCTGCTTACTTGGAATATTCAGCTGCCTGAGGTACACTGCTCATCGCCCTAGACAAGTCAGTGATTGGCAACTGCATTATCTTTCACTGCAAATCCCTTAATCCTTTAGTGATAGCTACTTGATACACAGTTTAAGGACCTTTGTCACCTGGCATCTAAACCACAACAACCAAGGTTAAATGACACTTGATGCTTCATGATCTTTTAATGCTTTATTTTGTGTATATAACAATCAGGGGTACTAAAGATACATAATTGCATTATGGGTCTTGATCACTTTCAAGCTTGTTCTAGTTAAAGCAAGAGAAGCAGAATTAGAATCAGGTTTGATTTCACCGACATATGTTGTGAAATTTGCTAACTTTACAGCAGCAGTACAATGCAATACACGATAAATACAGAAAGACACTGAATTACAATAAGTGTATGTATGTATGTATATTAAATAGTTCAATTAAGATAAGTAGTACAAAAACAGAAATTTTAAAAAAGTAGTGAGGTAGTGTTCATGGGTTCAATGTCCATTCAGGAATCGGATGGCAGAGGGGAGGAAGCTGTTCCTGAATCACTACGTGTGTGCCTCTAAGTTTCTGTATCTCCTTCCTGGTGGTAACAATGAGAAGAGGGGATGTCTTGGTGGTGGGGGTCCTTGATGATGGACGGCACTTTTTTAAGGCACCACTCCTTGAAGATGTCTTGAATACTACGGAGGCTAATACCCATGATGGAACTGACTAATTTTATAACTCTCTGCAGCTTACTTTGATCCTGTGCAGTAGCCCCCCCTCCCCCAATATGAAGTATCTGGCCAAATTGCCTTCTTCTTAGGCAATCAATACATTTTCCAGTTTGTATGTTGGAGTGGTGGCACTACAATCCATTAATCCATTGCTGTTACCACAGGAATATGATGAGGGTAGCACATTTTCTGTTTGTAAGGGGGCACAGCAATTAACGCAACGCTATTACAGCTTGTAATGTCAGGGTTCAGCGTGCAGTCCTATCATCCTCTGTAAGGAGTCTTTATACAACCTCTCTGTGGAATGCATGGGTTTTCTCTGGGTGCTCTGGTTTCCTCCCATAGTCCAAAGACGTACTGGGTAAGCTAACTGATTACTGTAAACTGTCCTGCTATTACTTTCCTTCACCAGCACCTCAAGTATAATTGTTTGACCCAGTAAGTAATCCTCCCATCCATAAAGAACATATCTGAAATATGGTAAAAGCAAGAAGGTTCCTTCTGCAGATAGTTTTGGTGAAAGAATATGATAAATAATAGAATTTCATGACATTGAAGGCATTGCATTGTCTATTTATGTTTATATTTCTAACTTATGAGAAAAAAATTAATTTAATGAATGTAAAGTCTTTGTTTTCCTTGCAGATCATGCTACTATTTAAACAGCTAAAATTTCATGCTGTGGAAAATATCCAATCAGATTATGTAAATTGCTTTAATGCATTGTATTTTGATAAAAAATTGTTTATTGTTTGTGTGTTACTAATACATTAATTTATTCTAAACATTTCAGTCATCTCCCTGCATTTATTCTTGAAGACATAGGCTATTTATGACACTCAATGACCCTTTTAAAACCTCGTGGCAGCAGTTCCGTGGGCAAAGCAACTAAAAGGTATAGGTTTCAGTTTTAGCAAAACAGGGAATACTGTTGTGAGTGACGACGATGGATGACACAAACTTTTACTTGGTTAGTGAGCATTTTAGTTCATGTAATTTGCATAATGGTTACTCCTTTACTGTGGAGGCAGGTACACATTACTGAATGATCCATGAATTAGTTTGATTCAGTTACATAATGTGATCATCCTTTCAGTTCCAACTTCTGACAAGTGTGGGAATAATAATACCAAGTGTTACAAATATTTGATCAGGACGGTGGGTTTTGTGGCCTACTAATCGTTCCCTTTCATGGAGTCATAGAAACGTACAGCACAGAAACAGGCCCTTTGGCCCATCTAGTCCATGCCACATCATATAAGCTGTCTACACCCATTGACCTGCACAAGGACCCATAGCTCTCCATAACCCTACCATCCATGTACCTATCCAAACTTCTCTTAAACGGTGAAATCGAGCTCGCATGCACCATTTACGCTGGCACCTTGTTCCACACTCCCACCATCCTCTGAGTGAAGAAGGTTCCCCTCATGCTCCGCTTAAACTTTTCACTTTTCACCCTTAAACCATGACCTCTAGTTGTAGTTCCACCCACCTCAGTGGAAAAAGCTTGCTTGCAATTTACCCTATCAATACCCCTCATCATTTTGTATACCTTTCATTTATTTAATAAACCTTTAGATCAATGGCTCCCAACCTGGGGTCCACAGACCTCTCAGTTAATGGCAAGGGTGCATGGCATAAAAAAAGTTGAAAACCCCTGCTTTAGATTGTTGTGATCATGGTTGTCCTATGTTGAAAGATGGCTATGCAACATTTGATACGCCGTTTGAAATCTCAGTCGACTTGTCTAGTGAACATTGTTATCAAATCCCATCAGAGAAGTTAAAAGTGGTACTCGTGACCTGCTGATGGACATCATTTTGTCACAGTACAGATGATATTTTATTATCCTTGCAAAATGAGTAACAGAGTAGTGGGATCTTGAGTGGAGTTGGAAAGTCACCTTCCACACATACAATACATTCTGAAAGTGATTATTGCAAATGCCTGCAAGAATTTTCACCTCTCAGTGTGCAGATATACCTGTCTTTAGAAGGAGGCCACACATTGTGAAAAAGATAATGAAAAGACCAACACTCTCTATTTTTGCATCTTGAAGGATAGAGGTAAGGTGAAAATTGTACATCATATTAGTTACACAATTAAGGATGGCCTAGCTAATAAAGCCATTTCCTCACAGTTCCATTGACCCAGTTTCGATCCTGATCTTTGGTGCTGCCTATTTGGTGTTTTCAACGTCTCCTGTTGACTGCAACTTTCCGTCAGGTGCTCTGGTTTCCTCTCATGTCCCAAAGATTTGTGGGTAGGTAGGTTAATCAGACATTGTGATTTGCTTCTGTATGTAGATACGTGGTAAAATGAGTTGTTAGGACAGGGTGTGGAGCTGATTGAATGTACAGAGAATGAAAGTTCAAAGTTCAAGGTTCAAGTTCAAAGTAAAATTTATTATCTGAGTATATACATGTCACCACATGCAGCTCTGAGATCCTTTATCTGCAGGCATACTGAGCATTATCTGTAAACTGTGAACATCAGGAACTATAAACTGGAAACAAACTGTGCAAATGCAAATATAAATAAATAGCAATAAATTATGAGCATAAAATAACAAGATAATGGAATCCTCAAATGTGTGTAGCTCTCTGCTTTTGTTCAAGAGACTGATGGCTGACGGATAGTAACTGTTCTTGAAACTAGTGGTGTGAGACCTGGGACACTTGCATCTTCTACCTTAGTGGTCACAAACCTTTTGAAGCCCAAGATCCCCAACCACGGCTTTAGTGAAAGGCAAGATTGACTCCAAATCGATTAGTTACACGCATGCGCACCGGGGCAGAAAAGACCGGAAGTAAAACACCGCAACCCGGAGGTAGAAATAATGTATGAACACCAGGGGTCACCCTTTTTTTGCACCGCGGACTGGTTTAATATTAACAATATGCTTGCAGACTGACCGATGGGGGGGGGGGGGGGGGTGTTGGGGGTGGTATTAATCACGACCAGAATACAGCGATACTTGAAACAGGTTCCTTATGTCCAGTCTATTCTGCAGTTTAGTTTTCGTGGCTCTCAGCACTTAGCTTCTGTCCCACTTGCTCACATTTTTTCCACTGGAAAAAAACGCAACGTGTTTTTGGACTCAAGGTACCGAAGCAGTTTTGAGTGCTTCATTGCCTCATCAGACAGCCTCCGCCCGCCCGCCACCAGACGCCTTGGCCAGGTGTGGCTGTTGCCGTGCTGGGGCCGCGGCGGTCGCAGTCCGGAGAGAGTGACCAACCGACAGAGCGAGGAGTGCAACAGGACCCGCACCCGCCCCCACTTGTAGGATCTATCGGCCGACAAAAGCTTGTCTCGAGGGATAACTTTCAGTATATCGCAGCGAGGTAGCTGCTCTGCTGCTTATGAAACCCTGAGCCCGAATTAGGTTGTCTGTGAACATTTTAGCACCGGGTTCACCACGAACACTTGGTGTGGTGAACAGGTTTAGAGGCGGTGTCCATCTGTCCGCGCTCCAGGGCAGGAGCAATGGCACTTCTCACCAGCCGCACGAAATGGCTGGTTACCCAAAGCCAACCAGTGATCCCTGATGCGCTTGGGTAATGACCTCGTGTGCGTTCAAGTTCAACAGTGGGCGTGACAGGGAATGAGGAAAGGTGCAGCTGACTCATATCATTTCCTTGCGGCCTGGTGGCTGGGGACCACTGAAGTACACTGTGTAGTGCGTTGCTGGGGAGCTACACGCATGCACACTGAGCAGAAAGAACGGAACTAAAATCCCGCAACCCGGAAACAATCTCTCAACAGTATTTCTGTATTTCCTTTTCTTTTTTTTTGGGATCTACTGGGTAAGTCTCAAAGATCGACCAGTCGATCGCTATCGACGGGTTGGCTACCACTATTCTACCTAATGGCAAGAAGGAGAAAAGTGCATGGCCTGAGAGGTGAGGAACTTTGATGATAGATGCTGCTTTTCTACGGCAACTTTTCATATACATGTGCTCAATGGTTGGGAAGGTTTTACCCATGATGTACTGGGCCCATTCCAGTACCTTTTGTAGGATTTTCTGCTCAAAGCGTTGGTGTTCCCATACGAGGCCATAATGCAGCCAGTCAGCACACTTTCCACCACACATCCGTCAAGGTTTTTGATGACATGCTGAACCTCCACAGACTCCTGAGGAAGTACAGGCACTGTCGTGCTTTCTTCACAATAATATTTATATGATGGGTCTAGGACAGGTCCCCTGAGATAGTGACACCCAGGAATTTGAAGTTACTGACCTTCTCCATCTCTGATCTTCCGATGAGTACTGGCTCATGGACCTCTAGTTTCCCTCTCCTGAAGTCTACAATCAGTTCCTTGGTCTTATTGACATTGAGTGAGAGGTTGTTGTTATTACACTACTTCGCCAAGTTTTCAATCACCCACCTGTATGCTGATTCATCACTCCTTTTAATACTGCCCACAAATGTCGCGTCACCAGCAAACTTGTATATGGTGTTGGAGTTGTACTCGGCCACACAGTCATAGGTGTAAAGCGAGCAGAGCAGGGGGATAAGTACACAACCCTGCGATGCTCCTGTGCTGAGGAGCCAGTTGGTTGGCACGGGTCTTCAGTACTCGGCCAAGTACTCCATCCAGACCAGATGCTTTCCTTGGATTCGCTCTCTTAAAGGCAGCCCGCATGTCATCTTCAGATACTGAGACCAAACGATCATCGGGAGTCATGGGGGAGCTCAGTGTTTCCTCCCTGTTTTGCTGGCCAAAGTGAGCGCAGAAGGCATAGAGCTCATTTGGAAGTGAAGCTCTGCTGTCCCCTTTGTCGCAAGATTTAATTTCATAGGGGGTTATGGCAGTTAAACCCTGACACGGTTTTGAGCATCCCTTATTGATCCTAGTCTAGTCCAGAATTTCCACTACACCTGAGAGGTGCCTTTCCAGAGACCATACCTGCATCTCTTGCAGCATTCTTGATCTCCAGACTTTGATCTGGCTCTTAGCAGGTTCCGAATTTCATTCTTCATCCAGGGCTTCTGAATGGTGAAAACCCTGAACGATTTTATGGCAACGCACTCGTTCAGAGCTGTTTTAATTAAGTCTGTAACAATCCTGGTGTGGTCCTTCAGGTCCTCAGATTAGTTCTTGAACATGGCCCAGTCCACTGACTCAAGGCAATCCTGTCACCGTTCTTCAGCCTTCTGTAAGCACCCCTTAGATGTCTTGATCTCTGGAGCTCTGCTGTTTAGGCTTTGTCTGTATGCAGATAGTAGGAGTACAGCCAGTTGATCTGACCTGAAAAAATGCGGTCTCAGGAAGGTAATGATAGGCATTCCTCATTGTAAGGTAGCAGTAGTCTTGTATGTTGGGATCTCTGGTGCAACAGGTTACGTGCTGGTGATAATTGGGCAGGGTTTTCTTCAAACAGGCCTGGTTAAAGGCGCCGACTATAATTTGAAATGTGTTGGGATGGGCTGTTTCTTGCTTACAGACAGAATCATGCAGTTTCGCAAGTGCTTGCAAAAATCGGCTGCTGGTAGTATGTGAACTGAGGTCTGGATCATGGATGAGAACTCTCAAGGCAAGTAGAATGGTCTACATTTAATCATTAGTTGTTGTAAGTCAGAGGAACAAAAAGCTGACATAACCCCAATGTCCTTGTACCAATGAGAATTGACTAAAAAGCATATGCCACCACCAAAATGGTTCAATCTATTTTGAAAATCGTAAAACCTTCTGGTTGGGTAGCTTGTCCAGTGTGTTCGCTGTTAACCAAGTCTCAATGTAACAAACAAATGGGATTACTGTAGGAGTAACAAAGATTGGTATTTGAGAGCTAGTATGGACTTTGTGGGGTGAATGGCCTGTTTCAAGCTGCATGACTCTATCATGATTCAGGTATTATAGCGAGGAAAGGAAAACAATGTCAAGTATGCAGCAGTTTCCTGGTAGCATATATAATGGAGAGCTTTTCATAAACATTTGATCTTTCAAATTGGTTCACAAAACAGAACCAAGAGCAATAAGTTCAGATAACTGAACTAAGTAGAGTGAAGTAAAATTAAACTCACAGAATGTCACACAAGTGTGATGACACTGCAGGAATACTTAATTAGCTGTAAAGCAGTTTGGGTAATCCAAGGTTATGAAAGGTGCTATTTAATTAAGGACTATTATCCATATTATTATCCACTGAGAAATGTTATTAGAAGTTATTGGGAGTAAGCAAGGCAGTGAGAGTAGGGTCGAAAGTTTCCTCATGGGAGCTTTGCACTCCGAGTACAGCAGAAAAGCTCAGAGATGAAGCTGAGTTAACAATCGACTCTTTCAGCAGTGTTATGTTTTGGAACTTCAAAACATTAACCTAATTCAAAGGAAGGTATGGGAGTCCAAAATGTGAGTCTAACTTTATATTTACTTTAAGTGAGGTATGCACATATCACGTGGTTAGAGTGATGATGCGTGCAATTCACGTAACTTTACATAAAACAATAATGAATTATTTAAATGAACAAGGATGCTTAATCAAACAATATATTTACAAGATTTCTCAAATATTACTGAAATATTATATACACAACAAATAGCCTTGACGCTCAGCAAGTGTCTGAAGTCAACAAAGTCGGTGGAATGCTGAAACACAAGTCGGAGGAACTTGCAAGGCCGTGTCCAGACTACAACCTAAGTGCTGGCCCAGTTCTAAGGAGCAGGAGCGAATGCAATTAAATGGCTGCTGCTCAGAATTAAGGGCGGAGTTACAAGGAATCAAATCAAATCAAGTTAAATTATCATTCAACCATACATGCACGCAGCCGAATGAAACAGAGTTCCTCTGAGGCCAAGGTGCAAAACCTGAAAAATAGTGAGCAAAAAGAAGGTCGCGCCAAAATCACGTGTATATATAGTCCAAGACCCTGAGCAACTTGTCCTGAAAATTGATGGTACATTCTCCCGACAGTGCGCAGATGCACGCAATCCGGCTTGTCATTCCACCAATCAAACACTGGAGGGCAGCACTATCAGGAGAGGCCAGCCCCCAACCGAGCAGGGGCAAAATGCTGCATTGCCTCTGGCATCTCCTCACCTGGACAGAAGCCGCAGCCAAGCCCATGGCTTGAGGCATGGTCCTCTCCATCAGGGCTACGCAGCTCCCTCACTGTCTGTCTCACCACCAAACAAGGGAAATAGGCCTGCGGCATCTTACATCATCAATGTCCAACTGGGTCTTGCGATCGCAAGAGGAAAGCCCAAGACAATCACCCATGGTTACGCTGCACGCCAACTTGGAGGCCTTCAAGTAGGAGGCAGCTCCTCTGAACCTAATCTGGCTCCTCCACCGACACCCCAACGCTTTCGTAGAAACATAGAAAATAGGTGCAGGAGTAGGCCATTCGGCCCTTTGAGCCTGCACCGCCATTCAGTATGATCATGGCTGATCATCCAACTCAGAACCCTGTACCTGCTTTCTCTCCATACCCCCTGATCCCTTCAGCCACAAGGGCCATATCTAACTTTCCTCCACTAACATGCTAGCCAGCTCCTTTGACACCCCGGCCAGCTATTCCAATCAATGAGCAGCTTCACTGATGTGGCAGATTTGCTGTAACCAATGTTCTTGGAGTCCGATATAGTCTTGTGATCATAAAAAAAAACACATTTAACAAAAAAAACCACCTTTGTTTGGCCCTCGAGAAGCTGCTGCATCCAAACACACCACCATCTTACCAGAAGTCAGGAAAGGTCAAGGAAACCAGCATGCTTCAGTGTAGAAAGGAGACATGGGTGATATAATTTTAGAGGTATGAAAAATTGTTAATGCAATGTAATTGTGAACCTGGGGTAGTTAGTCTGCTTCAGATTTATAGATGAGCAAATTAAGATGGATTGAGCTATTTTTTATCCCTGTAATTATATAGTCAGTAGGAAGGTAAAAAGATAAATACTGGATTGTCACAGCAGAAATTGTGTGCCGTTTTGGTCACCGAATTACAGGAAGGATATTAATAAGGTTGGAAGAGTGCAGAGAAGGTTTAAAAGGGTGTTGCTGAGACTTGAGAAACCGAGTTACAGAGAAGGGTTGAATAAGTTAGGACTTTATTCCCTGGAGCTTAGAAGAATGAGGGAAGACTTGATAGAGGTATATAAAATTATGATAGGTATAGGTAGAGTGAATGCAGGCAGGCTTTTTCTACTGAGGCTAGGGGAGAACATGGGACCAGAGGACATGGGTTAAGGGTGAAGGGTGAAAAGTTTAAAGGGAATATTAGGGGGGAGCTTCTTCACACAGAGAGTGGTGGGAGTGTGGAATGAGCTGCCAGATGAAGTGGTAAATGCGGGCTCACTTTTAACATTCAAGAAAAACTTGGACAGGTACATGGATGAGAGGGGTTTGGAGGGATATGGGCCAGGTGCAGGTCAGTGGGACTAGGCAGAAAAATGGTTCAGCACAGCCAAGAAGGGCCAAAAGGCCTGTTTCTGTGCTGTAATGTTCTATGGTTCTATGGTTCTAAATTTGATGTTCTTTTACGTTAATGATGTTAAGCAAATTTTGGTGTGACTTGTGGCAATGAGGATCAAATTCAAAAGCAAATGCTGATGTTGGAAAAGTTAAATAAAAAGGGAATATTTGCAGAATCTCCAGGAGACAAGCAGCATCTGTGAAGAGAGAAAGAGACCTGTCAGCAGAATCTAGGTGCTAAATTCCATCAGCTTGAAAGGCTTTGTGTCCTGACCCCGCTCCTATTTCTTATATGGTTTTTCAGGCAGGTTATAAAGTGCAACAATGTCAGGGTCAGCTTTGACTTAGTCCACGTTCTACTGATTTGGGCACCTGGGCTGTGTGATTTACCTGTGTGTTTTTAATATAGAAGGTGTAATTGATTTAAATATCAAAATGGGGGTCTTCTACCTGAAGATGGATCTGTTTGCTAAAATAGTTTGTGGAAGCTTTTGACATTGGATCTTATTGTTGATGAGGAGGTTATTGTATTAACAGTCAAAAAGCATTATGCAGAGGAGTAGTTAAGGAACATTCAGTTAAAGTAATCAGAGTCACTGACGATAATCTACTTTTTACTCTGATTGGTATCCCTTTTACTTTGATCCTTAATCTATTCATAAGCTTCCAGTACATAGCAGGTGACATTTCGAAGTTCAAAGTTCGAAGTAAATTTATTATCGAAGTATGTATGCTATACACAATCTAGAGATGTGTCTGCTTACAGACAGTCAGAACACAGAGAAACACAATAGAGCTCAATAAAAAAACAAAGATGGTCAAGCACCCAAAATGCAAAAACTGAACAGATCGTGCAAACTCAATCTGCTGTGCACTCTGCTGTCATTGAATTACCTGCCACTCTACCTTTTAGGCACAGCACTTCTTTGGCAGTAATTCTCAGGAAGGGAAAGATTAAAAGAACATATTGAATGGTTGCTGAGGGATCTGGGTGTTCTATTGCCTTATTCGGGAAGATTACTGTTGTGTCTGTACAATTACATATTAAATAAATAAAGGCACGCATTCGGAGGAGAAGTTAATGGAGGAGAATTCACTTTGCAGAGAGAGCAACAAATCAATGCACAGGCGTAAGTTATCAGTCAATCATTGTTGCTAAGGGGAGTCATTGCAGTAAAAGAAATAGATCCATACATTACACTTCCACCCCCTTTAGATTAATGTAACGTAAAACTGTATAGGTAAAAAATGTTCAATTTTCCTCTAACAAACCATGCTTAAATAAAAATGCTTTCACAATAACTGCCCACAGCTAACTTCAAAATACTAAAGATCCAGTCTTTTGGGTGGTGGCTCTGTTTCTTTCAGGATAGCGCCTCTGGACCCGTGGAGTGGCATCAGGTTTGGCAAGTGTCTTGTCTAAGACAACATTCTTTGTTGCGGGTGCCACGTTGTTGTTGGTGGCATGGTCATCACTGAGATGAAATTCAGTGTAATGTCTCTGTCTTGCTGGTTCAGCCAACTCAGGTGTGTTCTTCAGCTGAGCATCCGGTATCTGGTCCACATGACATCTCCATGTCTGATCTCCACCATCCACTGTGTGCATCAGCTGTCCAGTTCTTTCAGCTATCCGACTAGGTGTCCACTTGCCTTCTCGGTAATCACGCACTAGGACATCCTGTCCAACTTTGCAGTTCCTTGCTGATTTACTTAGCAACTGGCTGAACTGTTTATTCTCTACTTCCCTCCATAGGTCTTGTTTCAGGAGGTCTACGCGAGATCTCAGATTCCTGCTCATGAACAGCACTGCAAGTGTTTGATTTGTCATTGCATGAACAGAGTCTGATCCACAAAAAGGAAGTTGTCCACCTTGTGCTGTAGAGAAATGTCCTCCTTGTCCATTAGGAACATTATTAAAGACCAACATAGGCAATAAAGCGTCTCCCAAAGGCAAACTGAAAGTGAATATGATGTATCGAGGCTCTCTTTGTCACTCTTCGCATGCAGACCATACTCACTCAGCCTGATAAGCACTTTACCAAAGTTCTGGAGGAGCTCTTCATCGTTCTTGCCTGTCACAGGGATGTCATTAAGGTAACAGTTTGCTCCTGGGATATCGTAAAGCACTTGGTCCATTGCTCTTTGCCAAATCTCTGGAGCTCATGCGATGCTAAAGATGAGGCAATTATACTGGGACAGTTCCTTATGAGCGTTGATTGTGAGGAACTTCCTGCTTGGCTCCTCAATCTTCATTTGCAGATAGATTTGTGACAAGTCAATCTTTGAAAACCTTTCCCCGCCTGTCAAAGATGCAAAGACATCTTCTATTCATGGCAGGGGATACTGCATCAAATACACAAGGGGTTAGTGCTCACTTTGAAGTCCACACATATGCAAGTAGCTCTGGCCTTCCCTTTCCTGATCACTGGGACAATGGCCATGGCCCAATTGCTCCACTCAAGCTTGGAGAAAATACTATATGCCTCCAAGCTCTGAAGTCCACTTTAGGACGTAGAGCATAAGGCAATGGATGGGCTTTATACAATCCTGGTGTTGTTGCTTGATCCAGTTTAGTTCTGACCTTCATGCCTTTGAGTTTACCAATATGCCTTCTGAAACATCTTGTCATTAGCATTAAGCAGCTGTGGCAGTTTCTGTTTAGTGCTACAGTTTGGCAAAACGTTGCCTGCTGATGACACATTGAGAGCTTTGATAGTGTGTGCCAGTCTAGTTGGAATTTTCTCAACCATTCATGTTTGAAAAGTGCTGGCACACCACTTTTCAACACATAAATCTCTAAATGCAGTGTTTGGCCTCTGTACATCACGATCACTTTCAGTTTGTCTTTGAAAGACACTTTTTTACCTGCGTAGGTCTTTAGTATCACCAAAGTCTTTTCTAATGGTAGCTTAGAAAACAGTCTGCTGTAGTCAGCCTCTAAACTTATAGACAAAGCAGATCCTGTATGCAGCTCCATTTTCAGTTTTACACCAGGCACATTTGTTGTGTTCCATATAATTTTATGATCTGCTTCAGTAGTGCGATACAGTTCTAGGCATGACAGCTCACCTTTGTCAGACAATGTGTTGTCTGACTCAGTTTCACATTCAGTCACCTTATGCATTTTTTTTTAGCCTTGTATTTGAAACTTCTCACTTTGTGTGGTTTTTCTCATTGGTTGTGTTTTTCTGTCTGACTTGCACTCTCTCTTTATGTGGCCTTGTCTGTAACACTTCCTGCAAGCTTTTTCTTTCAAGCAAGAGTCACTTGCATCATGGGAGGATTTGCCACATTGATAACATTTTTGTTTTTTGCACCAGTCAGGGACATTTTGTATGTTTCACATTCTAAAGTCATTTTCTGTAATTCTGCCATGTCCTTTACTGCAGTCTTTAATGATATTGTGATGGTCGATGCCCATTCTAAGGTTAGGTCTCTCCTGACAGTAGCTTTGACTACGCTTGCCACACACAAGCCTGCTCCTTAAGGCGTCAGAAAGTCACAGTACTGGGAAAGTTTGCACAGTTTTGCATTGTGTTCAGAAATGCTTTCATCTTTTGTCGGGTTCCTGTTGTGAAATCTAAATCTCTCAGCTATTACTAGCAGTTTTGGGCTTAAGTGGTTTTGCAAAGCTGCAACAATTTTGTTCAGTGTCTTGCTTACTCGATTTTCAGGAGTTACTAAGTTCTGTAGGAAACTGTACTTTCTAGCACCCATTAAGCTAAGAAGTGTGTAGACTTGCTTTATCTCATCCACATCATTAGCCGCACAATATAGTTCAACCCTCTTGATATACGATTCTGTGTCCTCATTAGCACTAGCAAATTTGTCAACTTTCCCAACTAAGACCGTCATCATGTTATTTTTACTTTAAGTCAAGTCAAGTCACTTTTTATTGTCATTTCGATCTTAACTGCTGGTATAGTACACAGTGAAAACAAGACAATGCTTTTCAGGACCATAGTGCTACATGAAACAGTACAAAAACTATACTGAACTAAGTAAAAACAACTCAGGAAAAAAACTACGCTAGACTACAGGCCTACCCAGGATTGCATAAAGTGCACAAAACAGTGCAGGCATTACAATAAATAATAGACAAGACAATAGGCACAGTAGAGGGCAGTAAGTTGGTGTCGGTCCAGGCTCTGGGTATTGAGGAGTCTGATGGCTTGGGGGAAGAAACTGTTACATAGTCTGGTCGTGAGAGCCCAAATGCCTCGGTGCCTTTCCCCAGATGGTAGGAGGGAGAAGAGTTTGTATGAGGGGTGTGTGGGGTCCTTCATAATGCTGCTTGCTTTGTGGATGCAGCATGTGGTGTAAATGTCTGTAATGGTGGGAAGAGAGACCCCGATAATCTTCTCAGCTGACCTCACTATCCGCTGCAGGGTCTTGTGATCCGAGATGGTGCAATTTCCAAACCAGGCAGTGCTGATTGTGAGTCACCGTGTACTGTGCTCTCCTGATTTGATGTTTGATATTCTATGTTCGCCTACTTCTTGGCATTTGTGCAATTCGTTCTTTTTTCGTGTATTTGGTGTTCGATATTTTTTCTCTGGTAAACAAAATATCCTTACACTCCAGCAAAGTATACAGAATCATCTGCCACAGAACTTGCCTGCCTCCTTGTGGTTTAATGCTATAATTACACTTCCCCATCAGATCTTTTCACTTTCTTTTCATTGAAGTAAACATTAATGTGTTTGTAGTTCACCAGAGGGTCAAATCCATCACGTCCAGTTTACTTATTAGTAAAAGTACTTCGCACTTTTTCTGTATTATTGGAATACATGACACATAAGTGAAATCTTATTATTATTCTCTTGTTGATTTTTTTTCTGTTTTTGGTCCTCTAGTTTCCACTGCTCTAAAATACGTATAATGTGGAAAATTCATTACCAGCCATAGAAATAGCAATGTTTGGTCCTAGATTAGATTTGACTCCATTCAGAACTCTCATGGATTTGGAGTTTAACATAATCAAGGCACAACAACAGTTTTGACTGGCAGCCCATCCACCACTCGAAAGATGTATTTTTTTGTCAGATATTGTACAGTTGCCGCGGTACGTCTCCAAATTGTTTATATTCACCTGGGCTAATGAATAACGTTATCCAAACCTGCAAATTATACAATCAAAAAGGACAAGAGCTTCAGGCACATGGGCACACCAGATCAGAGGAGAGAGCCCATTTTGCTCGGTCTCCGCAATATTCACTCCTCTCTCCAGCACGCTGGAGCCTTTTGCTGTTCTGTCGTTGGGTCAATTTAAACACCAGCCCAGATAGACTGAAAAGACAGGGTGGAAACCAGAAGGAGGGAGCACAGAGAATGTTGGTGGAAACCAGGAGAGAGATCACAGGGAGTGTTGTTTACTGAGCTTGGAAAATTCAGAATTAGAATCAGGTTTTATTATCACTGACATGTGTCATGAAATGTGTTGTTTTGTGGCAGCAATATAGTACAGGACATAAAAATCACTATAAGATATAATGAATAAATAAATAGTACAAAATATTAATGGTGGCTAATGTTCATGGACCATTCAGGAATCTGTCAGCAGAGGGGAAGTATCTATTCCAAAAATGTTGAGTGTGGGTTTCAAGCTCCCGTACCTCCTATCCGATGGTAGTAATGAGCAGAGGGTATGTCTCAGATAGTGAGTGTCCTTAATGATGATGTTGCCTTCCTGAAGTACCGTCATTTGGAGGTGTCATTATTGGTGCTCTGGGTTGCGCCCGTGATGGGGCAGGCTGTTAGCAGCCTCTTTTGATCCTGTACATCAAAGCCTCCATATTAGGTGGTGTTGCAAACAGTGAGAATACTCTCCACTGTATAGCTGTAGAAATTTGCTACAGCCCAAGGTGATATTCCAACTCTCCTCAAACTCCCACTGGTGTGCCTTCTTCATGATTGCCTCAATGTGTTGGGTTCAGGATAGATCCTCTGAGATGCAGATGCCCAGGAATTTGAAGCTACTCACCCTTTCCACTTCTGACCCCTCAATGAGGACAGGTGTTCATCCCCTCCATCACTGATCCCTCAGTGAGGACAGGTGTGTTTTCCCCCTCCACTCTTGACCCCTCAATGAAGACTACTGTTTATTCTCCAGACTTCCCCTTCCTGAAGTCCACAATCAATTCTTTGGTTTTGACGATGTTGAATGTAAGGCTGTTGTTGTGACACCACTCGATACTCCTGTCATTGTGTTGTGGACTACCCAAATGGAATTTGTGGTAATTAGTGTGACACAAGTACAATTCGAGGCACAGAGTTCGGAGTTCAATTCTGGCGCCTGAATCTTTGTACGTCCTCCCCGTGGAATGCATGGGTTTCCCACATACGTTCCAGATTCTTCCCATAATCCAAAGACATACCGGGTAGGTTAACAGGTCATTGTAAATTATCCTGTGATTAGGTTGAGTTGGGGTTGTTGGGTCGGTAAGTCTCAACGCGCTGGGGTGGCCTGCTCTGCGCTGTATCGCTAAAATAAATTTTTTTAAGTGTGGTGTTGTTCCTCCAGTATGTACTTGGTCTCACCTGGGAAGTGGAAAAGGCTGAGGATGGACAGGTTGGTCTGGGAATAGGAAGAGGAGTTGAAATGGCTTGCAGCCAGGACTTCAGGATGGCCATCGCAGACAGAATGTAAGTATTCCACAAAATGGTCGCCCAGCCTGCATTTGGTTTCAGTGAAATAGAGGTGGCTGCAATGAGAGTGCTGAATGTAGTAGATGAGATTCAAGGAGGTGAATGTGAAATAGGCTAAACTCCCCTGAAAACGTACACACAAAACATCTAGAACCTAGCTTGTGTAAGACTACAAAAGGATTTTAAATTGGATGTAAAAAAAAATCTGGATAGTATGTGACATGTTATCAGTGAATTCATCGTCAATTAATGACAGGGGAGGTTTTAAATGGAGACAATATCCACCTTTTAAATATAGCTTCTGGCTTTAGATTAATTAGAGTTGGCTCCTGTAGTATTTGTGAGCTCCAAATTGTGATGGATGAGGGAGAGCCCAGTACATGGCTCCACACTGTCTTTTACTGCTGCTGTGAAAATATATAATCCAAACTGTCACATACATACTATAGTACTTGTTGCTATCAAAATTGATGTATTGGTTATGAGGCACTGTATTCCATAAATTAATTTTAAGTGATGACATATTACAGTGTATAAGCTTATAGACTTGAAATTCGCAATTAATGGATTGTGACTACCAGACATCCAGATTGCAAAAGAAAGCCTGAAAAAAGTCATGTGAAATCCCTTGAGTAATAATGCACAGTAAAGTTGACAACTAAACTCCAATTAATCAAGATCATGCTTCCATCATTAAGTTGATGTACATTTGAATGGTTTGAATTAAAACCAATAAGGGCTTCATCCTACTTTTAAAAGTTAGTGCTTCTTTTTAAGACTGCCCATGGCAATATCTAGATAATGGAGGCATTGCCACTGTAGTTATTTTAACAATAAGTCACACTCCAGACGTAATTACTCACAAACCTGAGGAAACATAGTCATATTGGTAAAGTGATAAGGTCATTATCATTGATAATTGATTAGTGGGTGGTATAATTAAGACTCAATAGATCTAGAAATTTATTTCTGCTGCTTGTTCTATGCTTCCATTTTAATAACTTCTGCAAAAACATCTTTGACATTTTGTAGATCATTCAGTTTTTAAAAAAGAACAAGAACATATGAACAAAAGAACATATGCTTTAAATAAGAAAAGCATAATGAACATTGTGCTCCACTGCACCAGCTGTTGCTTTTAATAAAAAGGAAGGTACAACCAAGTCTGAAGTGATTGAAGTTGTAAATAGAGAACAATATGTCAGTAAAGCTCTCTAAACAAGACTGAAACATTTGAATTAGTTAGGTCACACCTTTCTTCTTTTTTATATCTGTTTACATACATGAATGTTCAGAAAAGGCTAAAATGTCTTTGCTATTTCAATAGTCAATTAGAATTTCAATGGAGATTGAGCAATATTTGTGATTTTAAGCTGTTGGGAATCATGGAGGGGGTTGTGTTCAGCTGGACTAAACTTATTTACAATAAACTTTTTGGTATTTACAGTAAACCTGTCAATGTTTTCAGAAAAAGCTTGTCATTATCAGCTAGCCCCATTCTCTCGTGCTCTCTGCCTCAGTGTTCCTTTGTCGTTGTTAACCCTACCACACACCCAGGGGAGCAGCTGATCGCTCCGTGGAAGATTAAATTCCTGAACTTGATCTATACTGGTAGGAATGTTTAAAGCTATTGGCAAGCCCCCTAATTATTCACAGAGTGCTGACTTGAAGTTGAGATGTATGAGTGCTGTAAGAAATATGTAATGGAATTCTGTCATCAGGTAGCTGTGAGGCCCTGACTCCCTATCTCTGCTGGCCATGCATTCCAGCATTCTGGTTATCTCCAGGGCTGCCTCCTCTGCAGGTGTTAATTGTGAGATGGCTGCAGGGGCGGGGAGGGGGTTGTTTCCCTCCTTAGTGCCCTGCACTTTCCGTTCTGTAAGGGTGGAAGACAGAGATCCATGAGTGAGAGTGATGGGGTGTGTTGAGTGAATGAATAGAAAACATTTCATAAAAGCGACTCACAAAAGTAAGCCTGATGTTGTGTAAGAATGAAGGTGAAATCAGCGTTCACCAAGTGGATAAGGATGTGAGCAGGAGTTTAGGCAGAGAGAGAGAGAGAGATAAAAAGAGATGGTGTACCTTCAAAGTATATTGGAGTGAACAATGACACCTTGGAACAGATAATAGGGAAAATAAAGAGGCTGGATGAAAATGCTCATTAAACTTGGGTAAATCTCAAAGTTCAAAGTAAATGTATTATCAAAGTGCATATATGTCACCATATACCAGCTAGTGATTCACTTTCTTGCAGGCATTCACAATAGAACAAAGAAATACCACAGAACCAGTGAAAAACTATACACAAAGAAAGACTGACACACAAGCATTGCGCAAAAGAAGGCAAACTCTGCAAGTACAATAATAATAAATTCCAAATAAATAATACTGAGATAATTGGTCATTGTGATTAGGCTAGTGTGCAGCTGGGTAATGCAGCTCATTGGGCCAGAAGGGCCTGGTAGCTATAAATCGATAAATAAAACAAGTTGTAGGGTCCTTGAAAGTGAGTCCATAGGTTGTGGAATCAATTCAGTGTTGAGGTGAGTAATGTTATCCATGCGGGTTCTGAAGACTAATAACTGTTCCTGAACCTAGTGTTGTGGGACCGAAGGCTCTTCTACCACCCTCCTGATGTCAGCAGTGAGAAGGGAGCATGAATTGATAGTCTTGTGGCAGCAGTCCTTGTAGATCTGTATCACTGTCCGCATTTTTTACTGATCTGACGACGTCACTAAACTGCCTGGAGTATTGAATCCCTCACGGGGAGTCGCATCCTGGCAGCTCACTTCCTTGTGAGTCCCCGGTCTGTGTTGCCGGCTGTTTTCATCCTTGTCCCAGCAGGGAAGATGATCTCTCTATGAATCCTAGAAGGAAGTCATTCAGCCCGGTAGCTACAAGTCTGTTCTTAGTAGTAATATCCAGTCAGTCCCATTCCACCATTCTTCAACCGTATCCCCTACAAATTATTATATCCACTTTTCTTTTGACCATCCTAATTGATTTGATTTCTACCCATCCTATAGGCAGTGAATTCCAGGTCACTGTCCCAGGCCTCTACTGACTAAAGTATTTCCTTACATCTCCATTAAATCCTGACCTTGCCATAGATGCTAACTTCCTCCAAAATTAATAAAAAATACTATTTGTACCTGCTTGCCTGTTCTTCAATGATCTCCTAATGGAACAGCTTGTCTTTCTCCGTCATGATCATGTACTTGACTAAAAAAATCACTAAATCATAGGACAGTCTTGACCACATTTGCAGTATTAGTCTGCTTTCCTTGGGCTGTGCAACTAACTTCAGAATCGTAGAAACATCCTGCTTGCAATGTGTCCGTACACAATGTAACCAACGTTGAACTGCACTTTACAGAGACGTACTGCAGAAACGTGAGGTCTATCACCCAATTGTGACCATCCCAACCAAATTTCTCCCTTTACTGTAGCTAATCTGCGACCCCAGCCCACAGAAAATCAAAAATTCCACTCTCAAGACCTGAAACCAGGAATGGACAATAAATCGATAGAAGGACTATGTAATATGAAATAAAACCAAGTTGATGAGAATAGCTTGCATAACTCATTTGATGAACACAATTTAAAATTTAATTTAGTTGGCTACCAATTGCTCACATATTTCAGCAGTATAAATATTTGTAATACCGTGTGTTTGTCTTTTAAATTTAAAACAAATATTGTCAGGGAGCATACAAACAGCCATCTCAAAAACCCCATTTTGTTGCTGACAATAGAATATACAGAACTGTATATGTCTTAGGGACGTATACTGTATATATAGCTAGGATGCCTAAGACTTTTACACGGTACTATACTTATCAATGTGGAGCAGAAAGAAAACTTGTAACCTGGTGGGAGCAAAAGATGTTAGGAATGGTGAGGGTGGAGCACCATGGGAATAGTGTGGAACAGGAGTGCAGACACCAGGCAAAGACATATGATTCCAAACAGTTGATTTATTGATCATTACAGGATGTCTTTCTAGTGCTTCCTGGTCTCTCCCCTCTCCCTGTCCCCTTTCCACTCTCAGTTCACAGTAGAGACCCATATCAAAACCAGGTTTATCATCACTCACATATGTCATGAAATATGTTTTTTTTGTGGCAGCAGTACAGTGCAATACATGATTACTACAGTACTGGGTAAAAGTCTTAAGCACCCTAGATATATACATGAGTTTAAGAGTTTTGCACAGTACTATATAAACGTTTAAAACCATTCAAAATGAGGAAAATTATTTCATCAGTAAACTGATATTAGAAGTAGGTGAGGTTAATTTAGGTTGATTCCATTCTATTTGTCCATTTTCAAGTGGGCAGTAACTCTTCTTGCCACCAACTATCTGCCTGAGATGGGAATGTACCTCCCAGCAAATTGCAAATTTTAAATTGCATTCAACCACTTCATCAATTGCTCTGAGATTGAGTCCATGTAATTTTTACCTGAGAATTTATTGTGCATTTGTTCAATTGAGTTTTCACTCAATCTAAGATCAGTTGGCCTCTAGAATCAATTGTAGCTCAAGTTGAAATGAGGATTACATTGCAAGACCTGAGAATTTATAAACAGCAGAAGCAAATCAGACTTCTGAGCTGAATATTAAATTAGACCTTGATTGCATCTTAGCTCCATTTATAAACCTTCCTGTCAGATCCCTAAATATTACCTGACATAAATCTATCTGTAACAATGTTAAGTATTCCCAAACTCCAGCAACTTTGACTTCTGAAGATCATTTCGAACTTCTACAATCTTGTCCAAAAAAAATTTATTTAAACTGATGAAGTTAAATACATAAAACTCAGCTAATTACTCAAAACATGTTTAATAGGAAATTGAAAACAACATTTACTGCTCTTCTAAACAGAATTATGGAATAGGATGTGAAGTAATCAATAAGAGAATAGACAGTGATAACCACTGAAAATAGTCCTGTCTGCTTATTGATGTGATTGCTGTGAGAAGCCAGTACTAATCATTGGCTTTGTCACTGCTGGTGGTCCCTGTATTGAAAGAGGTGAGTAAAGCAAGCATGATCTTGTTAAGTTAGTTTATAATACTTCAAGGGGAAGTGGATTGTAGCTGCAGTAGTTGTCTCAAGTATGATGAACTCATGTTGAGGCAATGAAAGTTGGCACAGCATGAGAGAGATCTCAGAATTTTGGATGGTTGCAGTGAAGATCGTGCCAAGGAGGTACAAAGTAGAAGAGAGATCCAGTGTCCACAGGGGACATGGAGGTTGTCTGGGCATACATTTGCAAATGAGACCATTCTCAAGAAAGAACATCCAAGGATCTTGAGACTTTGTCAAAAATAGAGCAGCAAACCTGAGTATGTGATCTAAGTCAGTGTATGTGACTTCAAATCCTGCAGGCATCATGCTCCACATTTCTACATCTTGCATGCCAACAACCTTTGACCTAGAACCAGAGGTCATAGGTTAAGGGTGAAAGGGGAAAGATTTAAGGGAAACCTGAGGGGGAACTTCTTCATTCAGAGTGTGAGTGTAGAGCAAGCTGCCAGTGGAAATGGTGAATGGAGGATTGATTGAAGCATTTAAGACAAGGCTGCATACGCACATGGATGAGAGGGGTATGGTGGGCTCTGGTCCAGGTATGGGTCAATGGGTCCAGGCAGAATAACAGTATGGCACAAAATTGATGGGCTGAAGGGCCTGTTTCTGTGCTGTGTGACTCGATGACCATCAGGACTCATATATATATATATAGCATTCAAACGTACCATCATTCCCCTGTACATCTCGCACTTTCCCAAGTCCTTTATCACTATCTCAAACTGCCAGCCATTACACTCTACCAAGAATTTCACCCAAGGATAACATGTGACAGATAAAACACTTTGCTCTGACTTTCAAAATTATTACAAGTAGCTGAAGCTAATCAGTAGGAGGCAGAGGAGAGGGCATCTCTTCAACACATGGATCTGTTATTGTGAGGATGCTGAGACTATTTGAGCTAGAGAAGATGACATTATGGAAGGTGGCAATGTCCTCAGGCCTAATCCTGCATCACCATAATTTCTCCACATCCACTCTGATATATAAGATACAGGTGGCATAGGTATGCAGTTGTTACTTCCTTCAATTCATCAGTACCCTGGCCACTTACTCTTTTCCTTTCAGAGAGCAAAAAGTAACAGCTCTTCAGGCTTGTTAAAAGAGAGAGAACAGAGTGAGGATGAAAACTATTTGAACATTGGGCCGTTGGGCGGCAAGGTAATGTAGTGGTTAGCATGATGCTTTACTGTAACAGCGACCCTGGTTCAATTCCCATCGCTGTCTGTAAGGAGTTTGTACATTCTCCAGTAACCGCGTAGGTTTCCTCCAAGTGCTCTGGTTTCCTTCCTCAATCGAAAGACATACCGGTTGGTAGGTTATTTTGATCGTTGTACATTGTCTCATGATTAGGCTAGGGTTAAATCAGTGGTTGCTGGGCAGTGTGGATCGAAGGCCCAAAAGGGCCTGCTCCAAGTTGTATTTCAATAAATAAATAAAAACCATTTCAGATACTAGAACACTTATGTCGGCACTAGCATAGAAATGTGATTTGCATATATTGAGGAACATCCAAACTTCAAGCTACCTGTTAGTTTAATTCTCAAACCTTGTCCCATTTTGTCCTCTCCACACTCAGCCTCTTACATTGAACCAGTGAAGCTCAGTGTAAACTGAAGGATCAATACCTTTCCTTCTGAATAACCACTTCACAGAAACCTATAATCAACACAGAATTCAACAATTTCAGATAATTGACGTTTTCAGCAGATTTATTTCAGATTTCCAGAATTCATGGTATTGTCCAGTAGTAATTTCAGACAATGATATTGCTTCTCCCAATGGCAGTTCCTCCAGACTTACCTTTTGAATCTTTATTTGAATCATTACCATCCTCTTCTGCCTGGCACGATCATTGCTTTTTGACTTTTGCTCTTTAACCTTTTATAATTATTCCCTTTCTATTTTCTCTGCACATCAAAAATGCATTTCTCATGTGTCGTAGTATAAAAGACCATTAATCTGAAATATTAATTTGGTTTCTGTCTCCACAGATGCTTTTTCATTTGCTGAGTAAAGGCTGATTTATACTTATATGTATAGGCTATGCCGCAGCCTACTCCGTAGCCCTGATTTTCACTTCTGCGTTGCTCTACGCCTTAGCGAGCATGCGTTGGTGTGCACCAAAACGCTAGTTGGCGGTGGGGTTTCTATGCCGCTGGGTTGAGTTTCTTCATGAGAGACATGGACAAGGAAATGCATTTCAAACATTTTCGCATGTCGGCAGGTAGATTTGACGATTTGGTTCATCTATTTTGTTTCTTCCCTTGTATTATTCAATAGAATGGTACGACACAGGAACAGGGTGCTTGAGCCAAGCACAGTGCCAAATAAACTGATTATTTTCTGCCTGTACATGATCCATATTCCTCCATTCCCTTTATACCATATTTATGGGCCTATCTGGCAGCTTCTAATATACTGTATTATCTGCTCCTAACATTCCACCCAACTGCTTGTTCCAGGTAACCTACTTCTCTCCATGTAATTTAAACTTGCCCCACAATCACTTTTAAACCTTCACCCTCTCTCCTTAAATATATGACTTCTAGCAGTTAATGTTTTTTTTCCTTGGAGTGGCAGAGTGGCATTACCGTCTCTACTAAATGAGGTGTAATGTGACCCATCTCACCGCTAGCCTGCAGGTCACCCTTGGGCAAGATGTAGAACCTGCTTATCCCTCCAAGTACGGTCGTGTGAAGCCAGGGGAGCAGATAGTGGATGGTTGTATCGGCAGCTAGTGCATTTCACAAGCCCTGGGTTATGTGACCACTGATGCCAGGCAGACAATATCTGAAGAGTATTGATCATGGCTGGGGTCACCGATCTTTAAAGACACTGCCCAGAAGAAGGCTATGGCAAACCACTTCTGTAGAAAAATTTGCCAAGAACAATCATGGTCAAGACCATGATCACCCATATCATATGACATGGCACATAGTGAATGGATGACCCTTGGAGAAATATTCTGACTGTCTTCCTTGTCAATGCTTCTCATAATTTTATAAGCTCCTATCAGCATTCTCCTCAGCCTCCAATGCCATGGGGTAAATGACCCAAATTTATCCAACCTCTCCCTACAGCTCATACACTCTAAACCAGGCAACCTTCTTGTAAACCTTTGTCCATCCTTTCCAAAAGCTACACTTCCTGTAATGGGGTGTCTTGAATTGCACACAATACTCCCAGTTCAGCCTAACTGGAGCCTTATATGGATGCAACATGACTTCCATGACTCTCATTCTCAGTGTCCTTTTCAATGATGGCAAGTATACCATGCCCCTTCTTTACCACCCTATCTACTTGTGTAGCCACTTTCAGTGAGCTATGGACTTGATTTCAAATATTCTTATTTACAACAACTCTGTGAAATGTTAAAATCTGCTAAAATGTTAAAAGACTTTTAATTTCAGGAAAGTTTTAGTACTTTGTACTCACCAAATTCTTTGATGCTGGGGCATCACTTTTTGATGAACCTTTTATTGCATGAACAAAGTTCTGGGAGAAGTACTGGTAGATATGAAGCAGTCTCTTTATTCGACAAAATATCACAAATAAGCTAACAGCCTTTGGAATCATGAGAGAGAGAGAGAGAGAGTGTGTGTGTGTGTGTGTGTGTGTGAGAGAGAGAGAGAGAAAGAGAAGCACGAGAGAGCACTATTTGAAACAATTGCAAAATTAGACTAATCCTTGTGGTGTACAAAATAGAATTGCCAATTACAGACACTAAAGACAGTTAGAATATCTGTGAGGAGTCATGCTAGTCCAACATCATTGAAGTATTAGCCTAAATTTAAACCAACTTCTATTTTTTCAATCAATGTGATTGATTCTAAAAAGCTAATTGTGAGAATCGCTCTTTTAGTATTGGGGCAGTAGCTTGTATGAAATTCTGAAGACAAGAAGAGATGAATTTACTTCTTATAAGAAATTAAGTTAGTTCTTATAAAATTTTACAAAAAAAGTGAGATTGCTCTTTTAAACAAGTGTTTATTCAGACTATGACACACTTTACGAAATATTTGTGCCCGTAATTAAAATGGCATTTTAATGTAGATAAAATTTGGAACCTTTGTATGTATATTCAGTATAACATTCAGAAATCGGTCATCGTTGGTGGTCAGAAACTAAGGCCGACCTTTTAAAATCTGAGATTTGTGATGCTTACAGAATTGATTGCTCGACTATCAATAAAAAAATTCTTCTGTCATATGTTAACAATAAACAACAAATTGAAATCCAACTGCCCAGTCTTTTCAATCTTTGCTTCAAATTCTTTATACTTCTGGACTACCTTGGATATATAAGAAGGATATGTTTCAACAAAACCTGCAAACAAAAATAAATCCAGGGAAGAAACTGAAGATAAATGGCCAGTGGCGATGTGAGTTCATAATGTGCCACCCACCGAGCAAACTATTCTCCCCCATGGGCACATACATCAAGCCACTTAGTGAGGGGTAAAGAAAGTTAAAAGTATCTCAGTGGAAGCTAGTTGAAATTTTTCTTCAAACAACATCCTGGTGAGAATGGTAGCACTCATTAGCCTTTAACAGAATCTGTCAAAAAATGAGCAGTGCAGGTATGATAGTTTGGAGAAAGGAGGGGACACTGATAACTTCAAAAATAGCAATGACTTATGTGCTAGGGAGATAAAACAACCTGCGAGATCCTAATGCAGACATTGAAAAAGTTTTCACTTTTCTTGTTCCTTAGAATCCTCCAGTCTTCTCAGAACAAATATGTAGTTGAAAAATAGTTCCCAAATCAATTTTACAGAATAAAGTATTATGAACTTCCTGTAAAAAAATCAGTCTGGACAAGGTCACCACATTACAGGAAGGATATTAAGAAGGTTGAAAGAGTGCAGAGAAGGTTTACAAGGATGTTGCCCGGACTTGAGAAACTGAGTTACTGAGAAAGGTTGAATAGGTTAGGACTTTATTCCCTGGAGCGTAGAAGAATGAGGGGAGATTTGATAGAGGTATATAAAATTATGATGGGTATAGATAGAGTGAATGCAAGCAGGCTTTTTTCCCCACTGAGGCTAGGGGAGAAAAAAACCAGAGGTCATGGGTTAAGGGTGAAGGGGGAAAAGTTTAAAGGGAACATTACGGGGCTTCTTCACACAGAGAGTGGTGGGAGTGTGGAATGAGCTGCCAGATGAAGTGGTAAATGTGGCTCACTTTTAACATTTAAGAAAAACTTGGACAGGTACATGGATGAAAGGGGCATGGAGGGATATAGTTCAGGTGCAGGTCAGTGGGACTAGGCAGAAAAATGGTTCAGCACAGCCAAGAAGGGCCAAAAGGCCTGTTTCTGTGCTGTAATGTTTTATGGTTCTATGGTTAAGGGTTCCCGACCTTTTCTCATACCATGAACTCCTACCATTATCTGAGGGGTCTGTGGACCCAAGGTTAGGAGCCCCTGGTCTAGAAATTCATCAGTGCTGGAGACGGTTGGATGGTGCCAAACTGGAAAGGGGTTGAGGTGAGAGTGGAATGCAGGCAATCTGTGTTGGTGGTGTCTGCAGCCAACAGTTGGGGGTGGGGGAGGGAGGGATGAGCTGATGGTCTGTGATTGAGGATGCAAAAGGTAATGGTGAGTTGGGTGTGCGATCACTAGTTAAGGAATGGACTGATGTGTGAGTATGGAGGTATTGGTTCAGACGCCATATAGACATATAACATGGATACCAGCCCTTTGATCCGCATCACTCACCCATTTACATTGATCTTGCATTATTCCACTTATTAATTACCCCAGAATCACCCCAGATTCTACCACATACTTAGAAACCAGGGCAATTTATAGTAGCCAATTAATCTACCAACCTACAGGTCTTTGAATGTGAGAGAAAACCAGAGGAAACCCAAATGGACACAGGAAGAATTTAGAAACTCCAAACAGACAGAACCTGAGGTCAGGATTCAGTCCAAGTGACCAACGTTTTGATGCAGCAGCTCTACCAGCTGTGCCAATCTGCTACCTTCGGTGACAAGGATGAGAATATTCACCTAGAAATGTGTTTATATCTACAGAAGCATAGTATTCAATGAAAGAACCCAGAGAGAGGATTCAGGTGGGTGGGGTTGTGGGAGAGGTCAAAGAATACTGAGAAATTGAGCAAGGTTTTGGGGCTTTGCAGATGACTGGAAGTTCATACAATGAGGTGGAGATTTAAAGCACAAAGAGTTTTACCTGGGTCAGGTACCCATAGCATTATGATATGCTGGAGTAGGCTCTGTTTGAATCACACTCAGATCAGGTATGTAAACTTGGTTGTTGTGAGTGTGCCCAACAACAGACATGCTTTGGAATAAAGTGAATTTATTTTTCCCAGCAACTCTCAAGCCAGCTTTACATGCACATCTGACATTAATCGTACAGATTAATCCTCGCAACTGTGATTGATGGGAAGTGCTTCACTGAATTTCTGGAGAATCACTAAGTAGCTGGAAAACTGGGTAATCTCTTCCTTTCCAAGACACTTCCACTTTTGTTCATATAGCACTGAAAAATATTGTCCTATGAGATCAAATTTTCAAAGCCAATTTGCCCAAATCTAAACAGTGGTTCTTAGTGCAGAATAATTCATGATTCACCAACCATAGACTGTATTTAATGGTATGAAATTTGTAGTTGTCAAAACTGGCCGTGTTCACAGTCATTAGTCTTGAGATGTGACAGCAACTTTTGACATTAGCACATACATTGATTAACTTGGAAATCCAGAAGATGTTTTCAGTGATACTTCGCTCCTGTAATTTGTATTTATACAGGGTCTTTGACAGAGCAGAAAGCTGCAGGTATAAAAAATGACACAGGGCCATATAACTCTTTGGCGTGCTTTGTTAAGAGCACGTTAACTAAGCAAACTGAAGTAAGAATGGAGAGATTTGAGGAGAGAATTGCAAAGTGTAGGATTTTGGAACCACTAATGATGGAATGATTAAACTTGAAGGTGATCAAGAGGCCAGAACAGTATAGAGTAATAGTCTAGTAATCTGCTTTCTAATTGTTCAAGAATCCCGATGATTTGGCATCTGAGTGATATCTTCCGTACGCTCATAGTCGTAGAACACCACAGCACAGAAACAGGCCCATGCTCCCTCTCTTTAAATTTACTAAGGCTCCATTCCAATGCTCCTTTAAAGCCCCTCTGGTTAACTCAAGATTTTATTGTAATACTGCATATCATCTTAAGGAAATGAATTAAAAGTCTGTTGGGAGCATTAGAAGGAATAACATCCAACAGTTCCATCAGACATTACCATCAGACTGAATGTACCAGATTTTCACTTTTATTTTAGCCTGATTATCAATGAGGGCAGGAAGATACTGTTGAGATAGGAAAAGGAATAATCAAAGAGAGGTTTCAAGACAAGGGTGAGAAATCTGAATCAAGATATGCTTACCTGGGAGCAAACATTTTTTGACCCAATTGTGAATGGCATTTGATGCAAATTAAAATGAAGGCACCAGAGTTTAGAATGACCCAGAGTTTATAGAGGGTAGAACGAGGGAGGCTAACAGGGATTACATTGCAATAGTTATGTCAAAAAGTACCAAACAATTTGAAAGGGATTTTGGTAGCAAATGAGCTGAGGCAATGAGAGTTAGGTATGAAAGTAATATGTGGTCTTATGCTAGTCTTGGGACCAAGATTACAAACAGTTTGATTTTCTTAAACAGAAGAAAGACTACAGATACTGGAAATCCAAAACAATGCACACAAAATGCAGGAGGAACTCAGCAGGTTAAGTAGTGTCAATGGAAGTGAATAAACAGTCGACATTTTGGGCTGGGACCCTTCTTCCAGACTGAAAAGGAAGGGGGAAGATGCCAGTGTAAAAAGGCGGTGGGAGGGGAAGGAGGCCAGTTAGAAGGTGATAGGTAAAGCCAGGTAGGTGGGAAAGGTAGAGGGCTGGAGAAGATGAAATCTGATAGGAGAGGAGAGTGGACCATAGGAGAAAGGAGTAAGTAATAGGCAGGTAGGAAGAAGAAGAGGGGAGGGGGAAGTTTTTTTTCTAATCATTACCAGGGACATGGATGGACTTGATGGACATGGTTTGGACTAAGAGACAGGGACCAAAGCTTACCCAATATTTACATTGGAAAAAGTTCCTGCATTTGATGTTGGAAAGTTGAATATCAATTCACAGAGAGGAAGCATGGAAAGAAGTGATGTCATTAACAGATGCAACCTGATGCTGTGAAATAGGAAGTGGTTGGGGATAGATGCTTAACGTTAGCTGAGGAAAACATGGGATGAAAACCATTGCAACTGACTTTCTGATTATGACAGGATTGATAAGGCAAAAGTCAATCAATATAGAAACAATGATTATAGATTTTTTTACATAGGCTTCTCAGTTGAAAATCCATTGATGATTTTATGCCTTGATGAAAGCGGTATAACCAAATTTATTTTCAGCATGCTAGGATGTATTTCTAGCCTTGACAGATTAACTTTGTAAATGTGATTTTATATTTGTTTATAAAGAAAGGGCTATGCAGTTGAACGTTGGCTTAACTGGGGTGCAACAATTTTGCACATATTCTTTAGCGATTTGTGCATCCATTTTGAAATTAAAGTCTGAGTTAATGCTGAGTTTTCAGATTGCCTAAGATTTTTATTTGAGGCTAAAACTTGTCCAAAATGTGTAAGCAGTTGTGCAACGTGTAAAGTTTTCCTGCGATGAGATTGTTGTCTCGTTATAGTTTACATTTAATTTTAGAACCATCAGGCTTTAGTAATCTTGTTCCCCCTGAAATTGTGCTATGTAGAGGACTGGTACTTAAACTGCCTCAGAGTAGAAGGACATCCATTTGCAATGGAAGTGAGGAGGAATTTCTTTAGCCGGAGAGTGGTGAATCTGTGGAATTTGTTGCCACAGGTGTCTGTGGAGGCCCAGTCATTGGGCATATTTAAGGCACAGATTGATAGATCTTTGATCTGTCAGGGCATGAAGGGATATGGGGAGAAGGCAGGAGATTGGGGCCGAGAGGGAAATGGATGAAATGGTGGTGTAGGCTCAAGGGACCAAATGCCCTGTTTCTGCTCCTGTATTTTATGGTTTTATAGTCTTAAATTGCATTGTTTTGTCCTGACCACAATCTAAATTCAAAGGGAGGAGACCACACCTACTTTTCCTTTAGTGCAAAATGGCTAGCTCTGTGGAAAACAAAATTTGACTATATTGCAAACTTGCTCAAAGTACAGGTATTCAAACTTACAGATGCCCCCCAGGCAATATTCCCTCTAATTTTTAGTAGTCGGTGTGCACAAAAATCTTATATTGTACAATTTTTTTCCCGTGATGAAGGTATGTGCACACTGAATGCATACATGGCACAGTTTATGTAGGTTTACAAAATATTTGACTTAAAACTGCACAGAATAACGACAAAATAACATAAATATTTAAGTCACTCAGTTATTTTTTTCTCTCTCCTGTCTTTGGCATTTACCCATTCTTTGTAAACTCTATCGAGACTAATAGAACTTCCATCCAATTGATAGCTTTTGATTCTCATTAACATATCCAATTGACATTCAACTAAATGGTTTCTCAGCTTGTTTTTGAGTTGATTCATTAGGCTAAAACCTCGCTCACAGTCCGCATTAGACATAAGAAAGGTTCCCCCAATGTCCATCAACTGTGCAAGGTCGCAAAACTGTTCACTTTGGAGTACAAATGCCACCTTTTGAGCAAAGTTTGAAATCAGGTTCGATTTAATTTTTTCTTGCATGGAAAATTTGAAATCATTAAATTGTCTAACTATTACAGTATTTTCAGCTAGAAAATCATGATATTTTAGACATAAGATATTAACTTGTTCATCGCCAAGTTTACGATATGAACACAGTCCGCCAAAGATGGCTGCCGCTGTGATGCAGCTGTACAAACCAGAACAGCAAAGGTGAGGTGACGTAAATCAGTGACGTGCATTGTGGTATTTGAAAAACTGACTAACTAGTTAACTGAAAAATTTAGCTAAAAGATTATTTTCAATAAGTATGATTATTAATTACTACATTATTTTAGGTAACTAACCTTTCGTGCGCACATTAATTTCCTTTGTGCGCTAGTTGAAAAATGTGTGTGTGCGCACACATGCACACAGCTTCGAGGGAACATAGCTCCCAGGCAATCCTAGAGACCCCTCCAGAGGTCCCTGCAGTAGCTCTGTGGAGTCCCTGTGGCTCCCTTGCACAAAGAGCATGCAAGGTGCAGAAGATTATAAGTGCTCTCACGCACTCTACAAACCTTCCAGCATCCACTCATTCAGCTGTACCATTCCTTTGTAGCTGAGAAAGTGTTGATTGTATTGTTGCATACCCTGTTAAAAGTTGGCTACAGAGGTTGCACCTGTTATGCTAAGTGCTAACTGCAGCTGGAGCTTGTAACATATCGAAAAGGATCACTCCTCTCGAACAACTATGTCATTTTCAGTTTAACTATCACAAGTAAATCCAGCAAAGTTGATTTGTGGCAGAGTGTTGCTGCCTTTCAGGCTTGGGACCATTAAAAAGAAGTAAAGCAATTCCTAACTGGTGAGTCAACCCAAAGTAAAGAAAATAAAAATTATTTTAGTTTTTTGAAGTTCGTTCATTTCACCTACCGTATTCCATTTGAGTGCCCCAGTTCTTCTTTTACTCTCCATGAAACATTTATTAAAGCCTCACTAAAGTTCCTAATTTGCATGCCAGAATTCTTTAATTTGATAATATTGCTTATACCAACAATAACAGTACTATCAATAAGCTGTCTGATATTAGAACATAGAACAGGTCCACAATGTCTCCACCGACCATGATGCCAATTTAAACCCATCTGCCTTTATTGTCTCTCATGTAAGGTGTGCAGAGTGAAGTAAGATGTCTGTCAATTTTGACATAATCCATTTTCCAACCTTGCCTTCATCTACCATCAGCACATTTGCTCACTCTCTCTCACTCTCTCTCTCTCTCTCACTCTGTCTTTCTCTCACTCTGTCTCTCTCTCTCTCTCTCTCTCTCTCTCTCTCTCTCTCTCTCTCTCTCTCTCTCTCTCTCTCTCTCTCTCTCTCACTCTGTCTTTCTCTCTCTCACTCTGTCTGTCTCTCTTTCTCTCTCTCTATCAGAGGAATTGGTGCCAGAGCCTCAACTTTTTTTCTACTTAGATAAACAATGAGGTAAATACTTTGGAGAGATTGGTGCTCAATTTTCTTTGGACACGGTGTTAGATAAAAAGTAGGTTTGACTCCATGATAGAAAGGCATGGGATCCAGGTTTGGCCATGAATGATGTGCTTTCAGGCTGGTTATCGCCTGTGGATGCTGCTCAGTAGAAGTATTGATCTAATACTCTTAGATCTGAGTATTGATGCGAAAGCCAGAGAGAGTAGACTGAATAAACTATAGTTTCAGCTGTAAGGAGAATTTGAAACCTTAGATTAGGAGAGAGTAAATACATCTGTGTACTCCTAAGGGATGAGTTATGGGATGGGAGACCTTGTTACACGAGGCATCATTGAGAGAAAACTGTTTCTGGAATGCTGAAAATGAAGGGAGAAATAGGCGTGTTAAGACAGGGGTTCCCAACGTGGGGTCTATAGACTCCTCAGTTGATGGTAGGGGTCCATGGCATAAAAAGGATTGCGAATACCTGAAATGGAAAACCAGGATGAAAAAGAATGAAAGTAGAAGTACAGGAAATGGTAGGCAGTTAAAAGCATTGTCAATCATGAAGCCATGCTTTTGCTAAAGAAAGCATTAGTTTAAGAAGACATCATCAAAGCGGTAACATGGAAGTAACGCTGTTGGAACTTTCCAACCCTGATCAAGATGTGGCATTGATATACTGGAAGAAGAGAAAAGATGTGATTCATTAGTTGGAAAGACGTTCTACCTACTGCACAGAATGACAAGGACCCATACCAGTATCCATGACAGTACTCTTATTTAGAGCCAGAACGAAGAATCATAGGTATTCAATGTGAGAATGTTCAGCTTTGGACATGAGGATAAAAATCATAAGAATGCCTGGCTCTCAATGAAAGCAGACCCTCTGGCCTTCCTGAAAGGTCAGTACCAATGGTACAGAAAGAGGGAAAAGTATCAAAGAACTTCTAAAAAGAATTGCAGAATTCTGCCTTAATCACAACAATCTTTTTTCCTTTGTCAATGTCATTTATATCAATTTTTAAAAAACCGTAGTTGCTTGCTGCAAACAATGTATTGAATTGCCATTTGCTCCCCGACCGCATCTGTGACTCTTACCTCTCAGCATATAAAACTTCAAGGTAGTTACTGTAAATAAAGCTCTTTTCAATACTCTGCCATTCCCAATGAGTCTTCCAGAGAAAACTCCCAATAAAACATATACCATACATTGGTATCTAAAACTCATTTAGTCTTCAGCATGACAGCCCTTACAGTACTTTGTTCTCACTCTAGAAACTTTTGTTGGATCCCCTATACTGATAAAATCAGTTTTCCTATCTATTTAGACCCCAAGAATTATAAAGCCAATGTGCTGGCTGAAAGCCACTATTAAGCAAAGAAATAATTATTAATTCATCGCAGCCTTTAGAGATTGCAGTTTGTTGTTACCATCTATTAGTACGTTTATGTACAACCTGTGATACGCTAGGAACCAGCTACTGATGGAGTACAGTGTGGAAAGGTGCAGGCTTAGGCTGGAGGGGCAAGACATTCAGAGAGGAAAATGCTGCACATGTCGATTCCCATTTTACTTTCAGGTTTGCCTTCTATTGGGTACAACATGAGAAATGATGATGTGATTAATACAAGCTCAGCTCTGATATTGGACTCCCAACTATAGTTTGGAATAGGGGCAAACAATTGGAAACCTATTGAAGTTGGAATGGCTTGGAAAAGGCTGTGCTTCCCTTCCCTGGATGTGGGGTATAAGGAAGTTATTTTGCCTCAGGTCAGCCATAAGACAGAGTTAATATGCTCTTTGACTTAATGCTGAAAGGGGCTTAACAGCCTGAAAAGAGGCAAGAGAAGCGATGATTCGTACAGCAGTGTTTGCCACAACCACTGACTCTGCTGTGAGACCATGTATCTGCACAGGCAGGCTGCCCAGCAGCTTCTGCAATTGTGCTCATGATTATGCACGTTCCAGCTAATTGCTATTTCATTATGGTGGTATTTAACTTCTCTCTCTCTCTCTCTCTCTCTCTCTCTCTCTCTCTCTCTCTCTCTCTCTCTCTCTCTCTCTCTCTCTCTCTCTCTCTCTCTCTCTCTCTCTCTCTCTCCACTCTCTCCCTCCCCTCTCCCCCTCTCCCTCCCCTCTCCCCTCTCTCTCCCTCTCCCTCTGTCTCTCCCTCACCCTCTCTCCACTTCCTCTCTTCCTCTGACTCCACCTCTCCCTTCGTCTCCATCTCTTCCTCAGTCTCCAGATCTCCCTCCATCTCTATCTCCATCTCTCTGCCTCCCTCTCGCTCCCTTTCCCTCCCCCTCCCCCTTCCTTTCCTACTTCCCCAACCAACCCCCCCCCCACTACACTGGGGCCATATTCAAATGATCTGACAGTATTAATACATGGACACCACTGCAAGCTCCATTTATCTGACATCTCAGGACCTCTGAACATCACTACTTGCACTAACTTTGCTGCAACTCTAGCCAAGATGTTTCAGTACAATTCCAACAACATCACCTGATTATGTGGGAAATTGCCCAGGTACATCTCTCCACAAATGCAATCCAAATAACTCTCAGTCATCAACATGATATTGGAAATTGTCATTGGCAGAACTATCAAGTGGCATCAACTCATCCTTGTCCATTTTGAGTTTCACTTGAATCACTCATTCCATACTTCACCACAACTTTAATCCAAGCATGGACCAGAACTGAATTCCAGGGATGAGGTTAAAGGATGATCAATGGTAGGATGAAGGTGCTCCAGAGAAATTGAAGTTAATGAGGTCAAAGGGGAGACATTTCAGTGCTTGGCTTCATACCTCACACAAAGCTAGAAGCCTCTACTCGTTGGAGATCAATCATTGCAGTCCCAGGATAGTACAGCATGAGTTCCTCATTGACAGTGTCCTATCTGACCATCTTTAGCTAGTTTAATGATCTTCCTTGCATCCTAAGCCATGATATAAGGATGTTCCCTGATGACTGCATAATATCCAATTCTATTCATAACATCATATGAAATAAAGTAATCCATGCCCACGTGCATATAGATTGCAACTACCTTCAGACATGGGCTGAGCAGTGGCAAGTTATATTTACCTCACACAGCTTTCAGGCCATGGCATTTCCTACAAAGCCTCTGCTTGACAACCAAACGCATCATCTTACTGGGACCCCACCATCAGGTCAAGTTGGATCTTGGGATCCTACCGTAAATGCTGTAGCTACAAGTCATAGGCTGAGTACCCCACAACGTGCGACTCACTTCCAAAATCTCAAAACCTTTGCATGTTGCACAAGTTAGGAACTTACCTTGGTGACTGCAGCTCCAGCAAGAAGCAACACCATCTTGGACAGCTTGAGATTGGCCCCCCAGTCTACAGTCGTAAACATACAATCGCCCCACCCCCACAAATGCAGTGTTCACTATATAGATGATGAACACCGCAATTAGTCAACTTGGCTACTCCACACTACTATCAGAACTCTGCCACCAATAAAGACAAGCACAGCAGATGTTATCATCAAACCCATAGCAAATTAAATAACAAACATTGTCGCACCCATTATGTTCCTTATCACCTGTACCTCAACACCTCTGACATGAGGGAATTTAAATTTTCAGAGTGATAAGGATTATTAACAAAAACCTTTATTGTTGGGTGGGATGAAATCATTTTATGCTTTAATTGTGAATACGTGAGAAGAAGTTTAGGCAATTAAAGAAAAGAATTGGATATTGAAACCTTTTTACTTGAAACCCATTAATATGATTTTCTCAATTAACATGCAGTCAATATTTATATTAAAAATAAATGCCTTTAATAAGCATCCCTACCATCATTGAGAAAAAATCATCACAGTCTATCACTTCTGTTAAGGGATGCTCTTTGAATGCGAATGTTTATCCGTGGTAGTTGTTAGTGAGCCAGTAGAGGGCAGTATAGTGAATAGGTTGTCTTTTGGCTTTGTATCATTGAAATTGCAGGGAAATCCTGGCATCCTGCCTGGACCTGTCTTCATTTCCCTAAGTCAAAGACGTCTTATTGAGGATCCAGCACAAACATAAAACTATCAAACTTGCTGTTCGTTCTTCATTGTTAATTTCAGACATACCCTCCAGTCCCTCCAGTGCTGGATGTGTGATGAAGTCCAGCTGTACAGTGAAAGCTTTACCTATCCAGGAAATCTGCCCACTGAACCAACACCGGATTCAACAGTGACTGTGTGGCGACCCACTTACTAGCACACTCGAACCGGCTCACAATTAGCCAGCGTGCAGGCACAAAGGCCAGGTCCGCAACAAAGGGAGAAAAGCCTGCGGGGGTTTGTCAGTATGTGTCTCTTGGAGCATCCGCGCCCGGGGAGGGTGGGATGAGGGAGGCTTTAAAGCAAGGCTGTGAAGTTCGAATAAAGTATTCTTTGATTGCAGTTTACCGACTCCGTGTCGTTATTTTAGCGCTGCGTGTAGCACACCGCTACAACTGTGCATATTTTTGAAATTTAAATGTTTTTGAATGTGCGAGCTTCTGAGAACATTCTTAGACAACTAAACAAGGGAACAACTTAGCTGGCTGCCATAGACGTTCATTGGTGTGGCTTGTTCCACCCCAATACCCTCTCAAAGGGTGAACAAGAGAGCAGCACTTAACAGCAAGTTAGCAATATTGAACAGCGGTGAATAAGCAAATGTAAAGTGCATGCCATCACCAGCAAGTGATAACGGTATTACATTTCTTAGCTTCTGTCATCAAATCTGAAAAAGCTCTGCTGGAGAAGAAATGCAAGTGCAACTCAATGTGAAGGCATCTAACAAAAGGAAATAATTCATTATACTATAAAGTACAACTGGAAAAGAATGCATGCATATCAAGAATCAATTAGAAAGATAGGTTGAGAGAACAAGGTGGAAAAAGTAGAAGTGAGACGCTTCCACATACCATCAGGATTGTTTCTCCTTGAAAAGGACATATTTGTCATTCCACTGATGATACAAATAAAACAAATGCTTTCCTGAGTGGAATATATTTAATATTTCAGTAATAGTTGAGTAATATTGTAAGTATATTGTTCGATTAAGCAACCTTCATTTGTTTATATAACTCATTATGGTTATATGTAAGAAGTACATGAATGTCATTATATCATTAGTAAAATGTCATACGTAAGTGCCTTGTTAAAGAGAAACTAAATACGTATGCATCCCCGTCTCCTATGTATTTTTCTTTCAATTAGTTTCTGGAGTTACATAACATAACAGTGGTGACAGGTAAGATTTAAAATAATCTGAAGATGGCTACCTATCTGTTGAAGCACAGCACGTTCTTCTTTCAAGTGGAGAGAGATATTTGGATTTTTAAAAACAGGCAGCAGCGTCTGTTTCTTCACAAGGGGAGATGAGATGGTCGAGTTAAAGAAGAGTTAAAAAGGCAGATGGTCCATAGACAGTATATTGTGAGTAATCCTGTTCCCACAACATTTTCAAGATTTGCCAACAGAAATATGCAAAATAATCATTGTGTCACTGAAGAAGATGGTGCCAGCAAACAATGCGACCAAAGGCGACGTTCTTCAGACAGATCACAAAACTAATTCTTTTGCTTCTTCTTTCAAATATGATTCTACTACAATTGAAATCTGTGATACACATTTTGATGGTGTGTTTTCAGGCTGATTACGTGATCTCACGCTTTGCTGTCTCTGAGGGAGTTCGGTGAGATTTTGGGCAGAGTGTGCAGCGTGGAGGTCAAGAAGCCTGGAGACAGGGTGTAAGCCCATGATCAACACCATATTTTATCAATCTTGCCAATTAGAGCGCAAGCAAGATTGACTCAATGAGGACAAGAGCGGAAAGCGAGAGGGTGTTCTGCTTGCATTTAACCAACCTCTCTCTCCCTCTCGCTTCCTGCTGGAGGTAGGTGCCAGCTTGTGACTGGTCCCTCTCTCCCTCTCATTTGATGGTCCTGGAGAAAGATGCCTGCATGCGACCAGCCTCGCTCTCCCTCGTGATTGATGCTGCCGGAGTATGATGCCAGACTCTTGGGCACTGGGGTAAGACTTAATCAATGCAGTTTATGATTTGACTCTCTTGTTCACGTTATGATGTATTTCTGGTTACTTCTTCTTTATTGCTATTTTGTGTGATTTTGATCGGTGCAAACCGGCTCTGTGGCCCGCAGTCAACGACTGATACAGCGCTAAATTGAACTGAACTGAACTACACTGAATAGACTGTTCTAAGACTTTGTGGTTTGGTATTTTATATTCTAAGTTTTTCACTCATTTCTGCTGTTCTTTGTTTTTGTGTGTTGGGTGTTTAATGCTTTCTTTGAGGGGGTTTCACGGTGTTTCTTTGTTTCGTGGCTGTCCGTGGCAAGACGAATCTCAGGGCTGTATACTGCATACATACTTTGATAGCAAATGCACTTTGAATCTTTGAGTAATTGGTGGAACTTGTGAAATCAAAACCAAAGTTCAAAGTTCAAAGTAAATTTTGTTTATCAGAATACATATACAGTATGTCACTACATACAATCCTGTGATTCTTTCTTCTGTGGGCATACCCAGTAAATCTATAGAATAGTAATTGTAAACAGGATCAATGAAAGATCAAGTAGAGCATAGAAAGACAACAAACTGTAGAAGTGCAAATATGAATAAATAGCAATAAACAATGAGAGCATGAAATATTAAAATAAAGATTCTTTATCTTGAGTCTTAAGAGCATCTCAATAGATGAGTATAGTTATCTTCTTCTGTTCAAGAGCCTGATGGTTAAAGAGTAGTAAGTGTTCTTGAACCTGGTGAGTTCTGAGGCAGTGCCTTCTTTCTACCTGATGGCAGCAGTGATAAAAGAGCATGGCCTTGGTGGTGAGGATCTTTGATGATGGATTCTGCTTGCCGATGATAGCATCTCATGTAGTGTGGAAATTCTTTTGCAGGTGATCCGTTGCAACACAGATACAGCTGGAAGATTGATGCGAAGTTTTCAGACTGTGCTGATCTAGAAATGAACCAACATCTTAAATCCCTCAGCTCAAAATTTGTTATCACCTTCCACTTCAAAAGATCCATTTGAACACAATGGAAACATAATTATTATGAAGATGTTAAGAGCTGACAGCTTTATAAAGTTGTCTGTCCTTTAGATTGAGGGTGACTGATTTGTTTTCCGGTTCTGCAGGTTTTGTTTTGGGTGATGAGGCCAATGTGGGACCTGCATACTTTGCTACAGATGAGGTAGGATATACCTGATGAGGTGGACTGGACAGCTGAGTATTTTAGGAGGTGATGATGCAGTCCTTCCTCTACTTACACTGACTTCTGTGTACTCCTGATGAAGAAGTCCCAAAATTCTCATGGCTCCTTGTCTATTTTGTAAGGTTATGGGGCAGAGATTCTCACCAGATGTTGTTACAAATCTTTTCAAAGAGACTCTAAGGGCATCTTAGAATCTTTTTCTCGAGCCATCTGGTACTCCCTTGCTGTGGCAGGGCTTGGAGTTGAGTGCCTGTTTCAGCAGTCTGGTATCGGGGATGTTAACAACACAAGCTATCCATCAGAGTTGATGACAATTAGGGCCTCCATTGCCTGGATAAATGTTGGCCTGGGAGTGAATTCTTCCATTGATTTGCTTATTATGTGAGTGGACTGGGAGGATTTGTGGAGTTCTGCAATGGTGATACATTTCCATTGCTTTAAAGTGCCTGTTCGAGGTGTTTGAAAGATAAAAGGCTAACGAACAAATAGAATTTATACATGTGGTTCATGAGCAAATTTATATGAATTTTGAAAAGTCTTACGACACCGTCAGCACTTCAGAATTGCAGAGCTATCTCTGATAAGCATTGTATTTTAACCGAAGCATCACTGGCATGAATTCATGAATGTCATCTGGATAAGCATTGAAATTTATCTCCTCCTGAATCTGTCTGAATCTCTTTGAGCAGCAATTTGGAAATAAATTTCAAATTCAGTTTTGGCATATCCGGTGACACCTTTTTGCCTTTGCAAATGCTGACAGTGAGACTTAGATCACCGTTTATCTGTCGACTTATATTGCTTCATAAGCTACAGTCACCAAGTGCAATATTTTCACTAAATTAAAGCCTCAAGAAATATATTTTGAACCTATTCAATTCTCAGTTGTCATTCTCATGCCCAGTGAAATAAAGATTACATTCAGAACTCTCTGGAACTAAATGATATTGGAAAAACAAAAAAAAAACAAGCAGCAGTTAATGAAGGAAATCTTCAGAGTATTCATCATAATAATTGTTTGCAGGCAAGTTTATTCTTAAGTTACCGTAAAATATTCCTCAGAAGGTCAGATATAATGATATGAAATTTATAAACCTGTCATTTCTATTTCATAATTTATTTTGCATTTAAGCTTTCAGCTACTTGAGAATACACTGTATAGCTAGAAACATTTCTGTCTCTTGTATTTCAGAAAAATAATGATACTACAGATAAAGATAACATAATACATATAATTTGTCACAGAAAATTATAAGGACATCAATCTCCTACTAAATAATGAATTGCGAATTAGACTACATATAATTCTGAAATGAATTTTTTTTAAAAATATACAGTCATACAATATTCAGAAACATCAATCTTTATTACAATTGAAGATGGATTATTTTAACATTATCCAGTATTTAGAATTGTATCAACCATAAAATATCTGATAAAACCTGTAAATGGAATTGAATATGTACTTTAAAAGGAAACATTTGCAGAGTAATGGGCAAAATGAGGGAACCGGGTCTAATCAGTCTGCATTTTCATAGAGTCACGTCAGCAAAAACACAATGGCAATTTCCTTTGCAGCCTGGTTCTATCGAGTAAAATGATGCTTTTATAGGGGACTAATGAATTAGAGAAGCTCTTAGCAATTGGAAAGCCCCAGCCACAAAATGACAAAAACATAATTGCTCGTCATCAATTTATCTCACCTGTAGATAAACTATTCAGAGCAGGGAAGGCATGGTCTCAAAGCACCCTCTCGATAAACTAACTGATCTAGGGAAGCCTGTCTTGGTGAACGTGCAGCTGTGTACATTTGAATCAAGATTGAAATGATCTCAGATTTGATACCTCCTGCAGTGCTTGGAGTAACTTGGGGCTCATGCCACACTAGTAACACTGCAAAGAGAAATGGGGGAAACTAGACAGAGGGCCTGAACCTCCTGCACTGTCAGCTTATGTCTTAATGGTTCTAATGCTTTCAGTTATACTCAGCCAAATGTATAGTCTGAAACAGGATGGAGGTCAATTGCCAACACATCTGATCTCCTATTCCTTAACTGGATTTACCATCTAGCCTAATAGCAGAAAAGTAAATCTGTTTAGGGATTTAATGTTGTACTGCTGGGTCCAGGTATCCATCTTATCTGGCCCCTCAGCTTTAAACCCGGGAAGATGATTTTAGAAACTGTTACATCAATGAGCCTGTTCAAAGAATAAGTCCACGTGAATGCTTTACTTAACTATTTAATTACTTGTTAATGTCTTAACTTAAGTTATTCACCCTTTTGTATTTTACTTGTTTTACTTTTGTTAATTAGTTCATATGAATATCTGAGATTTCTATAAATAGTAAACATGTTTTCTGATTGATGATCTGTCAAAAGGTATTCAGGGGATGGGTGTGGGGGTTTCAGATCACTGTCCAGATCCAGCTCCAAACCACTAGGTATAACTGGTCAGTTCTTTCAAGCCTTAGGTGGAAATCCTGACTGCTGGCTAGGTCATCTACAGATCTGCAAGAAATTCATGTTTCAGGACTAGAATATGATAAAAAAAACATTAATGTATAGAAGTAATTTCCATATGAGTCTATGTTTGAAATACCTTTCTTTTTATTCTCTACTTGAAGAGACAAGACATTCATTTATAGTGTATTTTTTGCAGTTTCGTGATACCTGAGATGACTTAAAAGCTAATGTACTTTTGAACTGAAGACTGACTAACAATGCAGGAAATGCATGAGTCAATTTGCACACAGTAATCTCCCCAAATCGGTAATGTAATAATAGCCTAAAATTATATTTTAGTGACTTCCAAATACATGAAGGTATTGCCCTGATCTTCCTCAAGCAACACGATGTTCTATTTGAATTCTTAACTTAAATTGTCACTCATAACTATTGCTATTTATTATATTATCCTCTGCATTACCATCTTACCTGTTATCTCAAAAGATATTGCATGCCATTCTGACAGCTGAAGAAGCAATCAAGAATTAAGTACAGGATAATATTCATGAAAATGAATTGACAATTGTGATTAAATTGACCATAAGACCATACAACATAGGAGCAGTATTAGGCCATTTGTCCCATCAAGTCTGCTCCACAATTCTATCATGGCTGATTTATTTTCCCTCTCTCCATTCTCCTGCCTTTTCTCCATAACTTATGATGCCCTTACCAGTCAAGAACCTATCAAACTCCACTCTAAATAAAACCAAGGACTTGGCCCCAATAGCCACCTGTGACAATGAATTGCACAGATTCACCACCCTATTGCTAAAGAAATTCCTCCTCATCTTGGTGATGAAACCTCCTACTATTCTGAGTTTGTGCCCTTTGGTCCTAGACTCTCCTACAATTGAAAATATCCTCTCCTTGTCATTCTATCGAGGTCTTTCAATATTTAGTAGATCTCAATAGATTACCTGCTTCCTTCTAAATTCCAGTGAATACAGCAAACGCTCTTTGTATTTTAACCTTTTCATTCTTGAGGTGACCCACTGCTGGACCTTCCCCAATGCCAGTGCATCTTTTCTTCGATATAGTGGTCAAAATTTCTCACAATATTCCAAATGTGGTATGATCCATGTCTTATAAAGTCTCAGCATTATATCCTTGCTTTTATATTCTTGTCCTCCAGAAAAGAATGCTAACATTACATTTGCAGTCCCTAATGCCTGCAAGTTAACTTTCAGGGAATCCTGCACTAGGGCACCCAAGACCCTTTGCCCCTCCGATTTTTGAATTTGTTCCCCATTTAGAAACCAGTCTACCCATATCTTCTACCAATACACGCTGCTACTTCTTTTCCTTTTCTCGTTATCTGCAAACTCCCTGCTTTGTCAAAACTACTCACCCTTCCACCTATCTTTAGATCACCCACAAGCCTGACCAAAAAGGAACATCAATTCCGTCGTCCAGGTGATTAACAGGTTATAGGAGAAGTAGTCTGAATTGTGCTGGTGGGATCTTGGTTTAGTCTGTCATCCAAGAGATTCGTATTCAACAGAGCATCAGTGTTAGTGCTAATGTGGAATTAATTTTATGTAACTTGCTTAGTATAACTTTTAAATATACAGTATATACTAAACAGCCCATCTGCACTGGAAAATTAATTTGCCATTATTCATCTTGGTGTGCCATGTCATTTTGACATATTTTTAAAAATCGCTTGAATTTCATTAAAATATGAAGTGATTAATGCTTACTGTCTTATAATAAAAAGGCTTCCAAAGTAAGTTTAATGCCACATTGCAAGGCCTTATAAACATCTTGTTTAAATTGCATTACTGTTCACTTATGCTGAGCAAGGCAGTATTGGTTTATCATTAAAAACTGGCATTTTAATATTTTGTTTAGCATTTGATGTTTCAACTTCCTGTTGTGTAGCTAGGAAGAGAGAATAGTAATGCAAAACAAAAGAATGTTACAGCAAAATCTTACAGGTACTGTCTTATACAATTCTGGTGCTCTTCAAAGTAAGCAAGTACATGTTGCTAGATTTCCCCATTCTAAACAGAATTTAATAGCATCTACACTGTTCACATCCTCCAGGAGGACCACAACCTTGTCGTGGTTTGGAGGCTTGTGTGCCTCAATGACCTGGAGAGCTATGCTGGCTGGAGTCAGGGCTTTATGTTTTGGCTCTTGGCAGGGTCACCCATGTCAAACAGGTCAAAGGGTGGAGGCCAGACTAAGAGTGGTCCACCGGTCCTCCAGGTTCAGGGGTTCAGCTCAGGGCTAAGAATCCTGACTGGTCAAACAAAATCGCTATGGAAACAGCAATGAAGAATCATTCTACATCTGCGTGCAACGGTCTTCCTGACTCTCCACCCGTGACTTGCTTGACCAAGAGTGAGCCGAGAGAGAGTTGCTGACATATTGAAGGAAGCCATGAACACTGCCAGAGATGGAGGGCCTTTATTGCTGTCCTAAAGCCAGCAGTGTAACAGGCAAAGAAGAACACTGTTCACATGTCATCTGAACTTTTCAATGAGCATAAGTTGCTCATAATCTTCATTATCTTCAGTACAATCATTTGTACATGTTATTTGTGATATTGTGTATTACTTTGGGTAGTTCTTATTGAGTTTGAAGTTGTGTTTATAGTCAGTAGAGAATTAGTATCTTTAATTAACAATACAGAATTGTTTATTGTGATCAATTACTGACCTTTAATCAAGAAAACATTTTTTGATTGACTTAGAGTAATTCAATAGGCAGCATATGTTGTCCAGAGAATAATAACAATACATTAATAAATATAAAACAATCACAAGGGCAAGTATTGTGTTTCAACCTTACTCCATGCACATACCCATTCCAGGAAAGTGAAGAAGCTGGGCTAATGAATTGAGCCCATACAGTAATCACAGGTATAGTAATAGAAGACATGGAAAATCAGTCTCCACAAATCTTGACATCACGGACCGCGTAGCTTATATTCACTGCCTCAGCTTCAAAAGTCAGAAGTTACCCTCAAAAATAAGGTTATATTTAGTATAATATTTTGAGGGATATTTCACTCCAATGTGATTATTGTTGTGACAGTGGAGAGTGGCAGCCTGTACCACATTGTGTTGCATCTAGACAAAGTGTTGAAATGAAATGAAGGAATAACATAATCTCTAACAATCACATGGTCCATACCACAACAAATTACTTGTCACTTCTATAATCTTTAATACAATAGCTTCTGATTTCTCAGTCCACACAAGCTAATACATCAAAACATCATTGGTTGCATTTTCAGCTGGTCTTTTTTGTTCTCTTTCTATGTCAAAATTTGCATGTTGATATGCATAGGTAATTCCAACTGTGGTAACACAAAGTACCATTGAGAGCAAGATGAGCCAAAATGAGTAGTTATAACTATCCGAATTAGGCGTGAATATAATCAGGCTCTCTTTAACGGAATTTGTTACCAATGTCGTTGATAAATTGTTCGCTGCTGTATTTGCTGCAAACAGAACCATCGCCAAAAATGTTGAAACACCTAAAAGAGATAAACTTTCTCTTAGTATCTTATATGTAAAAGACTGCTTATTTCAGAATGTTAACAGTGCTATTAATCTATAAAGCAAAACCTTATATTTTACTAGACACTATGATATTTTGAAAGCAAGTGCACTTTACATTCTTAGATTTCTCTTCCTTGTTTATATATCTTGTGAGCTAGAGTTTCCAACCAACTATAGATATTATCTCAGATTTACCCGTCATGGATGAAGGGTGACCCAGATGAAATATGCCCACAAAAATTAAATTTTCTCTATACCATGGATTTTCTTCTCTGACCTGAATTTGGCTCAAGCACCTTCTTCAATGTATAGGTAAATAAATAGTAAAATTATCCAGAAAGCCCAGCATCCAAATTGAAAAGAGCACCCTGGAAACACTAAATTTACTTAACATTTTAAGAATTTTAGAAACATTTGCAATATAAACTCATGAGATTAAGTTAGGTGTCCATGACATAAAACAAAGAGAAAACAAAAGAGAATGTTGTAAACACTCAGAAGGTCAGGCAGCATCTGTGGAAAAAGACTTGAAATGTTAACTCTGTTGTAGCCCGAAACATTTAAGTTTGTTTCCATTTTCTCAGATGCCATCTAACCTGTTGAGTGTTTGTGGATAATCATGATTGTGCCTGGAAATTTTTCCTAATAAAAGGTGATTTTACCAAAGTTGAAAAGAAGGATGTTTTCTAAGTGAATGGAATCAACCACAAATTGATTAAAATGGGCAGATGTGCAGACAGCAATGAAGGGTGGTTGCAAGAAAGTGACCCAACTTCTGCACATTTATTTAAGGTGTTAATTATGAAATGTGTAGTGATGTAAAAAAAATCTAAATTGCCAACCTCTGAGCACGTGAGTGCTTACCTGAGGCGTGCACCCAAAAATCTTGGGTGAAGAGTGAATAAATCCTCCCTCAGTGTTATTTTAGCAGGAATATCTATAGGCAACTTACTTCTTAACAAAATGGGTTGTGGTGAATGAAAACAATCCTGAGTTGAGTGATGCTGAGATACATCCTGGGATGCGCTGGGACACATCATCTGTGGTGTAACATGGGTCTTCGGGTGTTTTGGGTCTTTCAACATCAGACACTCACCCAGGCAACCCAGCCAGGGTCGACCAGGTTCTGGCTTGTGTCCCAGTAACATTGGTCCATGGGTCACACCACTTGGTACATAGCCATCTGGAGGTTCGCTTAGCACCCTCTACGATGGTCCTGAAGGCTCTTTGTAGTACCCATAATGGCAAGGAGAGAGTAGGTTCTGTATAGTGAGCAGTCACCAAAACCTCTACACTTCTCCTTTATAAGCTCACATCATGTCCTCCACTCCTACTCTGGCACTGTTCTACCACATCCTGGTATTTGGCTTTCTTACACTCAAACACATCTTCAATCCGGTCCTCCCAAGTAACTGTCAGTTCTACCAAGACCACCTTCTTCAATGTTGGTCACTAATGCTTCCAGATAAGCTTTCTTAGATCATTTCTGAACAATGTATGTTTTATTACAAAAATTATGTCCCTTTGAATGTTTGAATAGCACAAATAAAACCTGCTGCAAATTATATGAAACTGCTCTGGTAATTATACTATTTTATTACAATTTCAAGAATAAACACAATAAGAGTGTGTTACACTGACCTGGTGAATTGTTAAAATTGAAATAAAGTAGCAGAATAATTTACTTTTAGTAATTAAAGAAAAAGTAATGTCATTTACTACATTTCTACCATTCATTCAAATACTGACATTTATTCATTTTTACTTACCACTAATGGAGCTGCATACATAAATACTAATAGGTCCACAGATGTTTTCATATGGATTGCTGACACTGTTGTAAAAGGACACTATGGCACTTAGCAGTGCAAACAACAGACCAAAAACAAGGAATAGTATAACTAGGATGTGGATAACTCTTGCAGTTCCTGCATTTTGAAGGCAATCCAAAACTAAAAGGAGAAAAATACACAATAGGAGTTAGGATTTGATCGTAAAACTTTAAATCAGAAATTAAATCGAAAATATTGAGAAGTTGGAGGACAAGAATGATTTAAGTTAACAGAGTAGGAAATACAAGGAGAGAACAAAGGAAATGTGTGGTTAACATGTAAATCAAAGTTGTCAAGATAACAATTACTAGTAGCTGAAGACGGAAGAGAAGAGAAAAGACAACACATTGAAATAAGAATGTGCAGCCACATTTGTGAAAAAAATGGGTCATTGCTTAAAATTATTAAAGTTATTATGAAGTCTTGAAGGTTCCAATGTACCATGTACACACACAAAAGATGAGATGCTTGAGCCTACTCTGAGCATCAGAGAAGCAATGTAGAAAGTCAACAGAAAAGTCAGGATTTATTTTGCGACATGCAAAATCCATGCAACTAATCACATATGTTCTATAATTTTCAATAATTCCTCTGAACAACTTCATTAGAAAGTGTTGAAAGAGGACGATGCATAATTTATAGCTTCTAATAATCTGTATTGGAATATTGACGTACTGTGCCCCATGGCTTTTAGGTAAATATCATTTTGTGAGCTTGGTTTATTTAGTTTGCTCTTAATGATAATAAAATAAAATGAATTAGATCAGTTAATTCTGTCTGGGATTTGGAAACACATTTTGTGATATGTGTATCTTACTGTTCTGCTCCATGACGAAAATCCAAACCAGATAAAGGCAAGTTTAATTCATCCTTTAGGAATAGAAACCAAAAAGTGTTTCTGCTGATGTGACATTACTTGTTTCAACATTTCTACTCTGGTAACCTAAACTAATCTACTCCTATTCAACTTGTAATACACTGTTCACTAAGGACCAACTTCAATTTTGACACAGACAATGATGACATAGTGGCTTTAAAAAGCAAACACGAGGAAATTTGCAGATGCTGGAAATTCAAGCAACACACACAAAATGCTGGTGGAACACAACAGGCCAGGCAGCATCTATAGGGAGAAGCACTGTCGACGTTTCGGGCCGAGACCCTTCATCAGGACCCATTGAATTGCATAGCAAACACTACCTTGAAAAGGCCAGACAGCGCTCCTTCTTTTAAGCAAGTGGTCCATGGGTCCCAAGTTGGGTACCCCTTCTCTAGACCATTTCCTCACTGAGGAACATCAGGCCATTGTTTCCTACGAGTCACTGATTTACATTCTACTAGAGAACTTCCTTCTTTGGCCTCCAGCCTCATGCCCTCACAATCTTCTTGTCCCTCCTCCCAAATATCCACCAGCAGGGTTGATCTAGTAGACATATGCTTTCAGCCTGTCCTTGTCTCACAGACGTCATTTCTTCTTGCCATGTTTAGTCTTTCTCCACTCATCCTCTCACCCTTTTTCCCATGGGGTCTATGAAACATTCTGCCTCCTCCGTTACTTTAACAGCTTCCAATCCTGGACCCAGCTTGCTCGTGTTTACCATGAGCGTACAATCCCCCTTCACCTCTTCTCTGCACCAAGATTGACAAGGCCCTTTGCTCTTTTCTTGAACAACCATCCAAGAAAATCCTTCCACTTCAATTTTCTTTTGCAGACTAGCTTGTTTTTAAATTGAAGAATGTCTCCTTTTATTTGACTCACAAATGCATCTCAGGCATGCCTGTCTCTTTGTGGGACATATGAAATATCCCTTGGTTCTGTCTTGCTGAGTTTATACCCCTAATTGCTTTATCTAGTACATTCATCACTATATCAAACATGTCAAACTCATACATAGAGCTATGATGTTTCATTATTTTTGCTGGCAGTTTCAACCCGGCTAATTTCTCATGATCTACCATTGACTCCTTGCCTATTCTGAATTTCTCTATCTGTATTCCATTGGATGGGCTGGTGTCCATTATCTATTAAACAGTCAGTGGTCACTTTATTGGGGACACCTGCATATCTGCTCACTAATGCAAATATCTAATCAGCCAATCATGTGGCAGGAACTCAATGCACAAAAGCATGCAGACATGGTCAAGAGGTGCAGTTGTTGTTCAGACTAAACATCAGAATGGTGAAGAAATGTGATCAGAGTGACTTTGATCATGGAATAATTGCTGGTGCTAGACATGGTGGTTTGAGTTTCTCAGAAACTGCTGATATCCTTGGAATTTCACACACAACAGTTTCTAGAGTTTATAGAGAATGGTGTGAAAAATAAAAACATGTAGTGAGTGGCATTTCGGTGGGTGAAAATGCCTTGTTCATGACAGAGGTCAGAGGAGAATGGCCCAACTGTTTCAAGCTGACAGGAAGGAAACAGTAACCCAAGTAACCACGAGTTACAACAGAGGTGTGCGTAAGAGCATCTCTGAATGCACAATGCATCAAATCTTAAAGTTGATGAGCTACAGCAGCAGAAGTCCACAAACATATGCTCAGTAAGGCACTGAGTGTAAGCCCATGGATTCCCATATGTATCTCATTTTGCTTTCTCTCACTCTGTTTCGATCCCTTCTTCCAATATTTCCCTCTCTGTCATAACAGTTCTGAAAATGCCACCCTCCACACACCTGATACTGATGCATTTCTGCTTCACTACCAATACATTTCTCTTCTGTTAAAGTCTAGTTTCCTCTCCACAGCTCTCAAATGTCTACGAACCTTCTCCCTCACTTCTCTCTCTCCTCCCACCTAAAACGTTATCCTTACCTTCTTTCCCACCATCCTTTGCATTCAATGGATCATCCTTCAAAACTTCAGATACCTGCTGCATGATGACACCATCAGATTTACCTTGACTTCCCCTTTCAGCATCCACAAGAGACTGTTGCCTTTGGAGCACATTGACTCACTCTATCAACTCCATCTTCTCTTCTTATAATAACTGCCCTTTTACCTCCTTCCTTCTTGACATTTATAGATACACTCTCTCCAAGTAAAGCTTCTAGTTGCTTGTCAGTTTGGTTCTTCATCCCATGTCCATTTTGAGCTCTCTGCCTTTGGCTTCCATGATCAACAAGGAATTTAACAATCTCACACAATGATCTATTCTAGTCTTCTATCTCACAATTCCATGCTTTCCCTTGTATTACTCCTCTGGTAATTTCATTAATCTCTTATTTACATCAAGGAAATTGTAAACTAAAAGGAGTATATCTAGTAGAACAGATGAAATCAAAGCTTTAATTAACATTAGGGTCTGTGATATTGGGTAGAGATTAGAAACTGAAGGGGTATGATATCTTTACTGAATGTGTATTACAGACCTTCCAATAGTCAACAGGAGACAGAGGAAAAGCAATGTAGCCAGTTATAAGTGGTGGTGGCATCCGTCGGTCTCGAGAGACCATGGATCTGCGCCTGGAGTTTCCAGGGCGCAGGCCTGGGCAGGGTTGTATGGGAGACCAGTAGTTGCCCAAGCTGCAGGCCTTCCCCTCTCCACGCCACCGATGTTGTCTAAGGGAAGGGCACTAGGACCCATGCAGCTTGGCACCGGTGACGTCGCAGAGCAATGTGTTGTTAAGTGCCTTGCTCAAGGACACAAACACGCTGCCTCAGCTGAGGCTCGAACCAGTGACCTTCAGGTTACTAGTCTGATGCCTTGCCCACTAGGCCACGCGCCAACATCAGTTATAAGAGAGATATAATAAAAGAAGTTATTTTACAGTGAATTTCAATTTCCCCAATATTAATTGGGTCTGCCTTACCATTAAAAGCTCAGAGGGTGAAGGATTCTTGAGGTGTGTCCGGAAGAGCTTCTTGAAATAGGATGCGGATAAACCAATGAGGGAAAAAGCACCACTGGATCTTACTTAGAGGAAAGTTGCTGGTCAAATTGAAAGATTGCCAGTGGGAGATCATTTTGTAAATAGTGACTATAGTTTTAAATTGGTTATGGAAAAAAGATGGAGATGGTAACTAAGTAACAAAGTTCTTAACTTAGGGAAAGAAAATTCCATTACCTCAGGGGAGGACTTGGCAATGATAAATTGGCAGCATCTGCTTGCAGGGGAAGCCTGAATCTACACAGTGGAAAGCACTATATGCGAGAGTAATTGACACTTAGGAAGTGCCTCGATGAACATTTGAATTACTCAGACAGAAAAGACTATGGGCCAAGTTAAGGGTGATGGAATAGTTCTTTGCAGACCTTCGAGACACGCTGCCCAGTAACTCCCCCCCCCCCGCACCCCCCCCGATTTAATCCTAGTTTAATCATGGGACAATTTACAACTTACAATGATCAATTAACTTTGGACTGTGGGAGGAAACCAGAGCACCCGGAGAAAACCCACACGGTCACAGGAAGAATGTGCAAACTACTTACAGGCAGCTGTGAGAATTGAACCTGGCAGCTGTGAGAATTAACTGTAAAGCGTAGTGCTAATCACTATACAATCGTGTTATAATTCTATGATTCTATAATCTCCCCAGGCTTTTAATTATTCACAGGCCATTTTAATCTTCTTTCAACTGGTTCCACCACCACAGAAGTTGATCAATCTCTCTTGTCCTCTACCTTATAACCAACTTTTCTTTGTAGACCACCTATCCCAACTTCCTCTGCAATTTAAATCCCTTTTTATCTTCATTTCTTCCCAGTTTTGCTGAAAGGTCATTGACATAAAATGTTAACTTTTTCTTTTCTTCACAGATGCTGCCTGACCTACTGAGTATTTTGAATAATTCTGTTTTATTACAAAACAAGAGAATTTGTATACAGTAGGACAAAAGTTAATTGTAACTAGATTTTAATTAAATTAGCAACACAGCAGGCCAGGCAGCATCTATAGGAAGTCTAGCATCTGCAGATTTCCTCGAGTTTAATTGAATTAGTATTTGAGGCCAATGCAGTAGGTAATAAGGAAAGAGGAAGTGACGTGTAACACTTTATCGTGGTAATACAATCTAGCTATATGATCAAATAAAATCTTACTGCTAATTTAGCTAAGAGGATGATCATGATGATTTGTAAAGGATTGTTCAGTTACCGAAATCAAATTTTGGAGAAAAATTGGACAGAAAGACTTACATCTTTTCTGAGAGACAAAATGATACATTTACTTTCCTTGCATTGGCAACATAGTGATGGAGTTGAACTCCGAATTTTCCCAAGTGAGTGCAACTAGCTCTCCCAGCTAAGTGGCTGGAATCTGCTGCTTGCAAAGTGCATTAGTGCACCCATTGCAACACCAGAAATGATGCATGACTGTTTAAAAGACTGAAAGAATCCCGAAAAGGTTCTGGCTGAAGCAGGAATAGGAGGAGTAGGCCATCGGGCCCCTGGCGCCTGCTCCTCCATTCAATAAGAGCATGGCTGATCAGGATGGACTTGTCTCCACCTTCCTTCCTATTCCCCATAACCCTTAATTCGCCCACTGAAGCATAAAATGTAACATTCTTCCAGTCAGCTTATCGTTTAGGGAGCCTCACTACCCAGAACCCTGCCACCAGCTGCACCCTGCAATTCTAACCACCCTGGCATGTCACCATCCTCTCTTTTGACCGCTACCTTCCATACATCAAGCTTACCAACACTTTCCACCAGGTGGTCCTTGTACAAGTAAAATGTGAAGTGGAAAGATGGGCTTCAAACCCTTACCAACATCTATAAAGGAGGTATACAAAATTATGAAGGTTATGGGAAGGGTTAATGTAAGCAGGCTTTTTCCACTAAGGCTGGGTGAAAGTCTGAACTAGAGGTCATAGGTTAAGGGTGAAACATGAAATGATTAAGGGGAAATTGGGAGGGAGCTTCTTCACTCAGAGGATGGTGAGTGTGTGGAAATAGCTGCCAGAGGAAGCGATGGATTTCAACATTTAAGAGAAGTTTGGATAAGTACATGAATAGGAAAGGTATGGAGGGCTAAGCTCCGGGTGCAGGTCAATGGGACTAAGCAGAGTAACAGCTCAGCACAGATTAGATGGGCCGAAGGGCTTGTTTCTGTGCTGTAGTTCTCTATGACTCTTGTTACGAATGTGCCACAACTCTGAGGGGCCGAAGGGTACAAAGTCGCCCCCTCCTTTTTGAGAATCGCAAGATCGCTATTAATTCGGGTCTGGGACCCAGGAAATGAGAGAGAATCCACAAGGTTTGGAATGTGTCCTGGCCTCAGCGAAACAAAACCATTGATAATGGCCATTGTCTCTTGGAGACGGAATTGTGTATTGAATACTGTACTGTTACGAAAACCTCGTAACCAGGCAACTTACCAGCAAAGATAGATGGATCAGCTGAGTCGGATGCTACTATTTTCAAACGTTTTATTCAACAAGGGCACAAACGTATGGTTAATACAAAACATTCAGATCGTCAAAACTCAATCTAAAACACCGGTGTAACCATAATCAATCAGAAATAAGCTCTACAGTTGTCTAGGGGGTAATACTGAGTCCAACGGAAGTCTTAAGAGTCACTCAGAAGTTTGCAGGCTTTTTCCTTTATAATTTAGAAAAGATGCACACTTGCCCGTCGTCTTGGCAGAGCAAATCCTTGGAATCAGAGGAGCAGACTTCCCCGTTGTTATTTTAAAAGCAGTCTTTCATTGGTTTTAGCCACAGATTCAAAGTCGGAATCTAGCGTACGTGGCTTCCTTCAAAATGGCGTCCCGCTCCCACGGGAATCGATCTCGTGTCTCCTGGGTGCGTCTGCTGGGTGCATCTGAGGTGCATCTGAGGGTCCTCCCCTCAGACCCGCCTTTATACTTCTTCACGGGATCGCAGGTATCAATCAAGTTGCAGGTAATGCGATCTCTCTCTCAACCAGCCCACTTTGCCCGAGGGCTTTTCACGTGGTCTCCATGAGACAATAGTCAAAGTCACCGTTATTCTGCTTCTTGGGAGAACGTGGTCTTCCGCACGTCTCTCTCTTTTGGGTCAGCTGACCCCCCCCTTAACTAGAGTTCTTGTGATTTTCACAAAGGAGGGGGCCAACGGCATAACAGTACTATTCATTGAAGCCCCTCAGGGGACGACCGAGTGGGCTGGTTGAGGGATTGCATCATCCCAACCTGATTGACATCTGAGACCCCGTGAGTAAGGATAAAAGAGGGTCTGGGGAACAACCCCTTTAGACGCACCAGGAGAAACGCTGGAAATCCAGTGACAGCGTTTAATAGCAAACGCCAGTGAGGACTTGTATGCGTCCTCCCTTGCCAGGGAGCGGGCTCATCACAGAAGAACGGCTTAGCTAAAGAAGAGGCCACAAGTGAACGGCCACACTAACGAGACTCCGACGGATCGAAATCATAAAAGGAATCGGCAAGTTTTTCTCCCAAAACTCTCTCTCTCTCCAACCATTGAAAACTCAGCGGTCCCCAAAGGCTGCAGCCTGCATGAACTGAGTGACTTTCATATTTCCATCGGACAATACATTATCCCCTAGACAATGATAGAGCTTATTTCTTATTGATTATTACTATACCCGCACTTCTAGATTTAGTATTGATGACGTATATTATCTGTATATTTGCATTGACATTATTTTTGTGTATTTTTACTAATAAATACTGTTAAAAATAGTACATCAGACCAACGGACCTCTCTATCTTTGCTGGTAAGTGACCCAGTTACGGGGTTCATAACAAAGTGGGCGCCTCGTCTCGAGATTTGATACCAAATTGGAGGGCCAGTGAATCGGACTTTTAAGTCCAAACGTGGGTCTGGTTGCGTGGGTAACCAGGCGGGAAACCAGCAAAGATGGACATTGACGAATTTATAGAAAACCCGACTCTGGAGGCGCTAGAGGCTGCCACAAAGTCGGACTTGATAAATATTGCGAAAAGACTAAATCTCGCAGAGGTGAGGTTGTCGATGAAAAAGCAGGAGGTGCGGAGGGCCATAACTCAGTATTATATTGTGAAGAATGTGTTTTCGGCCGAGGTATTGGAAAATATCCCTGAAAAGATACCAGCTAGTGGGACGGCTCAGTTAGAGTTGGAGAAATTAAGGTTGGAACATGAAATTAAGTTAAAACAGCTGGAAGCAGCTGAAAAGGAAAAAGAAAGGGCCGAAAAAGAGAAGGAAAGGGTCGAAAAAGAGAAGGGAAGGGCCGAAAAGGAAAAAGAGCAGGACAGAGCGGAGAAGCAGAGGGAGCATGAAATTAAGTTAAAACAGCTGGAAGCAGCTGAAAAAGAGAAGGAGAGAGCCGAGAAGGAGAGGGAGTATAGGGAGAAGGAGAAACAGAGGCAACATGACTTGGACATGGAGAAGTTAAGGTAAGAGCGAAGAGCTCAAGGATCAGACCGAGAGGAGCGGTTTAATGTTAGTCGAGAGTTTAGGTTAGTACCTCCATTTGAGGAGACGGATGTTGATAGTTATTTCTTGCATTTTGAAAAGGTGGCAGTGAGTCAGAAGTGGCCCAAAGAGCAGTGGGTGGCGTTGTTACAAAGTGTGTTAAAAGGGAAATCACAACGGGCATATGTGGCATTGTCCATGGAGGAGGAGGAGTCTGATAATTATGAGAAAGTAAAGGAGGCCATTCTTCGGACCTATGAATTGGTACCTGAAGCGTATAGACAAAAGTTCAGAAATTTAAAGAAAGGGTGGAATCAGACGTATGCAGAGTTTGCCTATGAGAAGGGTGTGCTCTTGGATCACTGGTGTGCAGCAGAATTGGTGGAAGAAGATTTTTGGCGTCTCAGGGTGTTAATTCTGATTGAGGAATTTAAAGGTTGTGTTTCGGATGATATCCGGATGTATTTGAATGAGAAGCCGAATAAGTCCATCTCCGAATTTGCTAGGTTCGCAGATGAATATGCCCTAACCCACAAGACAAAGTTTTCCTCGAATAAAAGTTACCAGAGAGACCGTGGGAACGGTAGAGAAAGCCCGCCGGCTGAGGCAGAGATCCAGCCGGGAGCTTGAGGTAAAATTAAGGAGGAGGAAAGGCAAGACGGAGGGAGAGGTCCTGGCTTGACCTGTTTTAATTGTGGAAAGTTGGGTCATATTGCATCTAAGTGCCTTGCTCCGAGGAAGGAGACAGGAAAATGGAAAGCAGCAGTCCCTACAGGATGTGTTGTGGTGATCAGTAAATCGACGAGAAAGCCCCAGGTAGACAGAATACGAGAAGGGTCCGAGAAATGTATTTCCGAAGGAACTGTGTCTGTGAAAGAGGGAGACACACCAGTTCCAGTGCGGATCTGGAGAGACACGGGAGCTGAACTGTCATTGATTCGCAGTACGGTACTAGGTTTTGGTCCTCAGACTGGAGAGGTGGCTTTGAGAGGCATAGGAAAAGGGACAGAAGTGGTGCCCTTGCATAGGATCATTATAAATTGTGAGCTGGTATCTGGACCAGTTGAAATAGGGGTGCAATCAGAATTTCCGAGAACTGACATGGACGTCCTTCTGGGTAACGATTTAGCTGGTGGTGAGGTTTGGTCGGCCATGGAGCTGACGAGCCAGCCTGTAAGTGTTGAGGACCCGCCCCTAGATTCCAAGATCTATCCCGCATGCGTGACCACTCACAGCATGTCGAGAAAGGCAGCTGAGAAAGAGACCAGTTTAAATCAGGCCAGTATCGATTTGGCCGAGACGTTTTTACCAACCCTGTTCCAAGAGGGGTTAGAGGGTGGTAAAACGGAGAATAAGAAAGTGAAAGAGAGTAAGGGAGAGGAGGTAGACCTGCCCTTAGCCAGGAGGAAATTTATAGAGGCACGGAGTAAAGATGAGAAACAGATAAGGCTGTTAAAAGGTCCAGGGTTGGACATGGATGATCTGTCTGGTTTGGCAGAACTGTTTGAAGAAGTTGAAAATTCTAAAGGTGTTCCCGAGAATGAAATGAGGGCAGTCCTAGATGAAAAGGATGCCATTACCTTGAAGAAGTCTGCTGGGTTGGCAGATGAGGTTGTTTCAGCCCGTGGGGTTGAGTTTACTCGGGAAGGGAGTTGCCCAGAGAGGAACTGGGAGAATCAGGGGAACTTAAAATTTGAAAAGGGTACGGGTATTGAAAGCCTGGAAGAGGCAGATGTCCCGTTTGAGTGTGTTCAAGATGTGGATGCACGTGGTACTGAACCTAGTAATGGAGCTCAGAAAAAGTCTGAGGTATTTGATTCAGTTGAAAAGGAATGCAGTCCTTGGGGGTCAGATGGACTTGGTTCAGTGAAGAAAGGGTTAACCTTGGTAATAGTGGGAAGTGAGAATTCCCAGTTGTTTGTGTTCGAAGGTGTGTTAAAAGTTAGTGAGGAGATAAAAGGTGGTGAGGTGAATATTATTATTGAAGGAAAAGGGAAAAGTGTAGTTCCTAAATTGAATGAAGAAAACTTAAAGTCTGGATTGATGTCAGAAGCAGCAACCAGGCTACAGAGACAATGGCTTGGTAACATGGTGCCTGCGAATCAATTACAGGTTGATTTGGAATGCAAAGGTGCCCCACACGCTATTGTTATTCAAGAGAGTGCTGTGAAGAGGCAGAAGGGTCCTGAAGATAAAACTAACAACTTGCTTAAAATTAAAGAATTGTGTGGAAATTTGGAAAATGGTCTAAGTTTGGAACACATTGTTGATAAAATAACTCCTATGAAAGGAGCATGTGAAAGCCTATTCCACACTAGTATACAAGTTAACCACGTGGGAGTTAACTGGAAAAGGGGCGAGGGTTGACGGGATGCCATTTTAAATAACAGGATCTGGTTTTAAGGGATTTCGACAAAGCATGTGAATAATAAAGACAACCCCATGGAAGATTGACTGTTAAGTTTGAAAGTAACATAAAGATTAGTATTTGCATGCACTTTTGTAGTATACACGTAAGCTAAGATCACAACTCTTTAGTTTTTGTTTGCTGAAGAAAAGGAATAAAAATAGGTGGTTATTAAATTGGAGTCTGATGCTACAAGAATTTATTAAGGTACAAGATGTTAAGATATTAAAGGAAGTGACAATGTAATCGCTAACTGTTTAGATGCTGAATTGAATGTATAACTGTATTACTCTGTAGTGAAAAAAAAACTCTTTTGTATTGTGTTAGATTCTGAAATCCTGTAAGACTCTGTATTAATTCATTTTTACCGGTGGTAAAAATCTTAGAAGGAAGGGGGTGTTACGAATGTGCCACAACTCTGAGGGGCCGAAGGATACAAAGTCGCCCCCTCCTTTTTGAGAATCGCAAGATCGCTATTAATTCGGGTCTGGGACCCAGGAAATGAGAGAGAATCCATAAGGTTTGGAATGTGTCCTGGCCTCAGCGAAACAAAACCATTGATAACGGCTATTGTCTCTTGGAGACGGAATTGTGTATTGAATACTGTACTATTCATTGAAGCCCCTCAGGGGATGACCAGAGTGGGCTGTTTGAGGGATTGCATCATCCCAACCTGATTGACATCTGAGACCCCGTGAGTAAGGATAAAAGAGGGTCTGGGGAACAACCCCTTTAGACGCACCAGGAGAAACGCTGGAAATCCAGTGACAGCGTTTTATAGCGAACGCTGGTGAGGACTTGTGTGCGTCCTCCCTTGCCAGGGGGCGGGCTCATCATGGAAGAACGGCTTAGCTAAAGAAGAGGCCACAAGTGAACGGCCACACCAACGAGACTCCGACGGATCGAAATCATAAAAGGAATCGGCAAGTTTTTCTCCCAAAACTCTCTCTCTCTCCAACCATTGAAAACTCAGCGGTCCCCAAAGGCTGCAGCCTGCATGAACTGAGCGACTTTTATATTTCCATCAGACAATACATTATCCCCTGGACAACGATAGAGCTTATTTCTTATTGATTATTACTATACCCGCACTTTTAGATTTTGTATTGACGACGTATATTATCTGTATATTTGCATTGACATTATTTTTGTGTATTTTTACTAATAAATACTGTTAAAAATAGTACCATCAGACTTCAATGGACCTCTCTATCTTTGCTGGTAAGTGACCCAGTTACGGGGTTTGTAACATTCTAAAAGTAGGAAAACAGTTTCTGAACTTAGTCTATTTTCAAGCTATTTTTATTACTGTAAAAATGATACGGCTCTGCAAAAATGCTTGATGCATTTGCAGAAGTGTAGAAAGTATCAGTAAACAAGCAATATTTATAGCATTGTTTGTTAACAAGGATAGATAGATTGAAAAACAAATAAGCAACTTGTAGTAGTTTTACTACTACAAATCATTAGATTTGAATGTCTAAAAATAGTTATTAACAGACTTTAACATATTTTCATCAACCTTGATAAATGCTATGAAGGAGAAAAAATGTAGGCCCAAGGGGAAGAAATCAAGGGAGTGGAACTAATTGGAGACTTTTGTTAAAGAACCAGCACAAACACAAGTGCAAGTGTCCTCTTTCTGTATCACTTTATGATCTTCTCTTCATAGAATATGAATGTTTAAGTTCTCATGTAAATCTCAACACTACTGTAAAGAAAAAGATTTACCTTTAATACTCCCGTCATCAACAAGGATCGGACAACCAGCTTTGGTACGAAAACCACCAAACAGCCCATATTTAAGTTTCATTTCTCCAAAGGTGGCACCAGTTTTGTTTTGGCAGTCCACAACAGTGTCCACCCATGAATCTGTTCCTAGTATTGCAGATATTAACATGCAAGTTACCAGACTGACAGAAAATCCAGCCATAAACATTAACATTTTCCTTCGCGATGGCATTTTCCTCAGCTACTCTTTCCCTCCGTTATATAAGAGACAACATTAAAAGGAAAACAAAACAAATGTAAATGTTCCTATTTCAATTTTTGTTAAAAATAATTTGCCTGCGGTTACCACGTCCAGCTAGGTACTGAATTTAACAGGAAGTGCTAAATAAATGAACTTTGGATCAACAGTAACAGCAATAAAGTGTTATGATGCCTGAACCTTGCCCATGAGCAAACTATTTTACTTGATAATACTAAAACACAGATAACAGATGCTTGGCAACTGCTCTCATCATTTCATGTTATGTACCTTTTCCAAATTTTTATTGCTCCTGGATGAAAAGACAATTCTAATTTGGTATACCAACCTTTTCCCACTCACATTAAATTCTTTCAATTCAGATGAGCAATAAACATCATGGAATCTTACTAAATGCATCATTTAAATGATTCAGTAAATCTTTAGTGGTTTCTTTATAGACCTGACTATGCTGTTAATTGTTAGGGATACCTATATAGTTTTTCACATGTTATTGATATCCCAGCGCAGGGAATGATATGTAAGGGCTGTTGTAATTATGTTGTCATATTTTCCTCTAGAGTTGGACATAAACCTAAACTAACCGAATAGATGGAAGCCCCCCCCCCCTAAACTCTTTCAGCTGAATGTAATAAATGTAGGCATTCACTGTTTTGATGAAGGGTCCCCCAACTGAAATATTAACTGATTTTCTTTCAACTGATGCTTCCTTATCTGCTAAGTTTTTTTCTGGCACTTTCTGTTATTATTTGAGATTTCCAATGCCTGCAATTAATTTTTCTTTGATTTTCATTCACAGTCTAGTTTTTAGTTTATCATTTTGGTAATATAAAAATGACTTGCAATTTGATATTAATAGATCAGTTCATTTCTTTGCTTAACTAGGCCTACATAGCAACCATGAAAGATTAATGGAATCATTTAGATGTTACACTGGTAAGATTCAGTGATGTTTATTGCTTGATCTGCATTGAAGCAATTTAAGGTGAACTGGAAAAGCCCTGGTATTCAAAATTGGAATTATCTATGCATCAAGGACCTTTCTAGTTCATTGCTGATATGAATTTAGCCAACACTGTGGTAAGTACCTGCACTTTTCTGCACTCCTGACCATTTAAACAATTATTCATAGCTAACTGCTGTGTTTTGGTGTTTTACTACAATATGGCATTACAAGAGGTGTATGGAACCTCTGTAGAGTCTCATATTGAATGGGGTGAAAATAGTTTTTCTTGTATTTCATGATGGGACAAACTATAATCTTGATTACTATGAAGCTTCGTAGTGAAAGTTTATTATTTTATAATTTTATAGTGTACAGAAAATGAGCTTTCCAGCCTGCTACTGATCTGCCTATTTATATTAATCCCACTTGTATGCATAGGTTCCATGTTCCTCCCTTCCCTGCTCATTTAAGAACCTGTAAAGATCTCTCTTGTATTGTCCCAAGGAAAGGTCTCAGCCCAAAACATCAGTTGTTTGTTCATTTCCATGGATGCTGCCTGACCGGCTGAGTTCATCCAGCATTTTGTGCATGTCTTAAATATTATATTTGATTCTTCTCCAACACCCTCCTCTGGCAGCTCATTCCAGATACAATTACACTTTTTGTGAGGCATTTACCCCTCAGATTCCCTTTACATCTCCTCTTTCTCACCTCAAATCTATACCCTCTAGTCTTAGATATTATTATCAAGAAAAACTGACACTGGCTGTCTATCCCATTTATGTGTCTCACAATTCTACGTACCTCTATCACCTAATCACTCAGCCTCTTTTTCTCCAAGGAAAAGTGACCAAGACTACCCAAACTCTCTTGATAACTCAAGCCCTCCAATCCAGGCAACATCTTTGTGAATCTTTTCTGCATCTTCTCTGGCTTAATTACATTCATTCAATAGTGTGTTGACCAGAACTTCACACAATACTCCAAGTGTAGCCTAATCAGTGCTTTGTAAAACTGTAACATGACGTCATGGCTCTCACACCCAGTGCCTTGGCCAGAAGCAAGCCATATGTCTTTCTCATCACCCTGTCCTCTTGAGTTCCATTTTTAGGATAGAAACATAGAAACATAGAAAATAGGTGCAGGAGTAGGCCATTCGGCCCTTCGAGCCTGCACCGCCATTCAGTATGATCATGGCTGATCATTCAACTCAGAACCCTGTACCTGCTTTCTCTCCATACCCCCTGATCCCTTTAGCCACAAGGGCCATATCTAACTTCCTCTTAAATATAGCCAATGAACCAGCCTCAACTGTTTCCTGTGGCAGAGAATTCCACAGATTCACCACTCTCTGTGTGAAGAAGTTTTTCCTCATCTCGGTCCTAAAAGGCTTCCCCTTTATCCTTAAACTGTGACCCCTCGTTCTGGACTTCCCCAACATCATAAACAATCTTCCTGCATCTAGCCTGTCCAATCCCTTTAGAAATTTATACATTTCAATAAGATCCCCCCTCAAACTTCTAAATTCCAGTGAGTATAAGCCTAGTCGATCCAGTCTTTCTTCATATGAAAGTCCTGCCATCCCAGGAATCAATCTGGTGAACCTTCTCTGTACTCCCTCTATGGCAAGAATGTATTTCCTCAGATTAGGGGACCAAAACTGCACACAATATTCTAGGTGCGGTCTCACCAAGGCCTTGTACAACTGCAGTAGAACCTCCCTGCTCCTGTACTCAAATCCTTTTGCTATGAATGCCAACGTACCATTTGCCTTTTTCACCGCCTGCTGTACCTGCATGCCCACCTTCAATGACTGGTGTACAATGACACCCAGGTCTCGATGCATCTCCCCTTTTCCTAATCGGCCACCATTCAGATAATAATCTGTTTTCCTGTTCTTGCAACCAAAGTGGATAACCTCACATTTATCCACATTAAATTGCATCTGCCATGGATTTGCCCACTCACCTAACCTATCCAAGTCACCCTGCATCCTCTTAGCATCCTCCTCACAGCTAACACCGCTGCCCAGCTTTGTGTCATCCGCAAACTTGGAGATGCTGCATTTAATTCCCACGTCTAAATCATTAATATATATTGTAAACAACTGGGGTCCCAGCACTGAGCCTCACAGTACCCCACTAGTCACTGCCTGCCATTCTGAAAAGGTCCCGTTTACTCCCACTCTTTGCTTCCTGTCTGCCAACCAATTCTCTATCCACATCAATACCATACCCCCAATACTGTGTGCTTTAAGTTTGCACACTAATCTCCTGTGTGGGTCCTTGTCAAAAGCCTTTTGAAAATCTAAATATACCACATCCACTGGCTCTCCCCTATCCACTCTACTAGTTACATCTTCAAAAAATTCTATAAGATTCGTCAGACATGATTTTCCTTTCACAAATCCATGCTGACTTTGTCCGATGATTTCACCTCTTTCCAAATGTGCTGTTATCACATCTTTGATAACCGACTCTAGCATTTTCCCCACCACCGATGTCAGACTAACCGATCTATAATTCCCCGGTTTTTCTCTCCCTCCTTTTTTAAAAAGTGGGGTTACATTAGCCACCCTCCAATCCTCAGGAACTAATCCAGAATCTAAGGAGTTTTGAAAAATTATCACTAATGCATCCACTATTTCTTGGGCTGCTTCCTTAAGCACTCTGGGATGCAGACCATCTGGCCCTGGGGATTTATCTACCTTTAATCCCTTCAATTTACCTAACACCACTTCCCTACTAACATGTTTTTCCCTCAGTTCCTCCATCTCACTAGACCCTCGGTCCCTTACTATTTCCGGAAGATTATTTATGTCCTCCTTAGTGAAGACAGAACCAAAGTAGTTATTCAATTGGTCTGCCATGTCTTTGTTCCCTATGATCAATTCACCTGTTTCTGACTGTAAAGGACCTACATTTGTCTTGACCAATCTTTTTCTTTTCACGTATCTATAAAAGCTTTTACAGTCAGTTTTTATGTTCCCTGCCAGCTTTCTCTCATAATCTTTTTTCCCTTTCCTAATTAAGCCCTAATTAAGAATTTATGCCCTCATACCATCATCTTTTGCAAGATTCAAAGTGGGTAACAAAGAAGTTAATCAAAGAAAGAGACAAATAACATTCAAAGCAAAATGAATATTGTGGTAATCTGTGTGTATCAGATGCAAGAATATTTTGAGCATTTCAGCGGATCCTGTCTGGCTGGGAATAACTGAACGACAAGATGTAATGCTACGTTATACTGTTTGTCAAGATTCAGAATAAATGTAAAAGATAATTCACATTATTGAACTGTTAGGATGCTAAAGCAGGGACCCAATCACAGACCATGTACTGTGCACACTATGATATTTACTGGGGGGGGGGGGGGGGGCAGCAACAAGGTCAGCACCAAAATTCAGGCAGAGATCAAAAATTCCAGAGAAATCCAAAAACCAGAATTGGGAAACAGGCAGAGTCGGTATTCAGACAGAGTTCAGATTCAAATGCTGGAAAACTCACTGGCACAATCTGACAACAAACAGGTGAAAACACAGGACTAAAATACACTGAGCAATAAACAGAGAGACAGATGGTAGTTGGAGCAGAATGAGATACAAGTAGTGGTAAAACAGGTAATAATAAGAAACAGGTGAGACACGGAGTACTCAGTAATACAGGGGCCGGAGTAGAGCAGGAGCGGGGACAGGAGCACATGGCAATACAAAACCACAGACTGACGGCTAGGGGGAAACACACAAAAAGACAGTTCAACTGGAGGTACTGACAAGAATAGATATCGAGGGAAGGCTACCTGGCAATACCATCTTTTGGGAAAATTCTCATGGAATTCAAAATGTTGTCATTACAATAGTTACTGCTTGTTCTTGGAAGCCCCTCATAAAACATGTAAGTTTGTCTTTTGTGCATTTCTGACATTTATATGCCTTTTGTAAAACAAACAATGAAATCTATTTAATTAAAACCTTGCAATTCACATTCTTCAAAAGACTTGACATGCTGAATTATTGCTATTCAAGTTTGTTACCTGATCAGACATACAATGATGTCTCATTCCACTTTGCAAATGCCTACATATTATTCTACAATTGTTCCTTCAACGTGCAGCATCTCAACTAATTTTGAATATCACTAGATTGCACGTCAGGACCACAATCCAAAGGTAGCTTTTCAATTGAGCTTTAGGGACTGACTTGGATAATGCTGGGTCTATTCAGGCCTTCTTTGCTGGAAGACTCAAGATGCTAGAGGAACTCTGCCATCAGGCAGCATTTATGGAGTAAAATGGACAGTCAACATTTTGGTTGAGACCTTTCATCTGTCCAGATGAAGAGTCTCAGCTTGAAATGTCAACAGTCTATGTCTCTTCATAGATACTGCATGAGCCATTGAGTTCTTCCAGCCTCTTTGGGTTTCACCAGAGACAGCCTGAATAATCACACCATCTCTTATGTGTTGCTCTAGATTTTTGTGTCTCTAGTGAAAGATGACTTCCATTTAGCCGTTGTTCTACAAACTCCTCATAAGCTGCAGCAAATCCTTGAGAACAAGAGGAATGGGCATCACAATAGTTTGGGATACCTAAAATAAAATTTCAACTTCTTTATGCTTTCAATTTGAACTAGAACCATGGGTAAGACAAAACAATTAAAAAATGTCCACAACAAATCTACAGACCAAAAGCAAATGGAATGATGCAAAAAAAAACCTCCCAAACCATCAGAAGTAGGGGAAAAAAAGAGGCAGAAAAAAAATCTCTGAACGATAGGAAATGCATTCCATTAACTACAGAAATGGGGAATCATTGCTCTCAATTCTCCTATATGTTTCCTCCAGTAAATGTGGGTTGGGTAAATTTGATTATACTCTAGTAACATTAAAGGCCTCTGCAATTTCAGTGCATAATAAACCATCACAAGATATATGATGTTCTTTTATATTCTATGAGCATATCCACTTCTAAAATTCCCCTTCAACTGTTGCTTCCTTTCAAAGGTTAAAGATATAAAATTCACATTGATTTTGGAAATTAGCAAGCGTGGATGCTTGCAGTTTGTTTCGATATATAGCACATTCAAATTTGGCTCAAGTATATATAAAACTCTTTATTGCTTTTGTTCTTTATTGTCTGGACCTGGAGCAGGAAATAAAAAATTAATGCAATCACATGTCTGGAAGATCCCCTCTTTCTCTGTTTGCAATAATATCAGGTTTAAGATCACTGACTTAAATAAGATGAAATTTATTGTTTTGTAGCAGCAGTACCATAAAGTTACTATAAAGTGCAAAAGTAAATTGTGCAGAAAAAGGGAATAATGAGGAAGTCTTCATGGATTCACAGACCATTCAGAAATCTGATGGTAGAGGTGAAGCAAGCAGCTGATTATGGGTCTACAGAATAAGCACTAGCAACTCCTCCCCAATGGTAGTAATGAGAAGAGGGAATGTCCCAGATGGTAACAATCCTTAGTGATGGATGCTATCTCTTGAAGATACCCTCAATGTAGCATTTCGTAAGTAAATTTCCGTTTCAAGACATTAATTGGGACATCATTTTCAATTCAACTTAGTGGAGCTAATGAACAAAATTCACATGTATGCAATAGGAACTGACATCTGAAGCAAGAACTCTACTCCAAGCTGTGTATTCCTATTGCTGTAAGCAGTTAACACTAATTGAAACATGTATCCATCTTTGTCCTGCTCTTATTTTGCTATCCTGACTATTAACATGCTCTTTTAATCAAGTGAGAAGGACACCAGATCTGAACTGATACAATCTCACTTTGGATGCTTTATGAGGACTTCATCAGCGGTGTCCTCTCTCTGCCCAAGATAAAAGTCAGCAAATAAGTTTGAGTTTGGTAAAGATTCTATGTGAGTAATAATGGAGAGTATGTTCTTTGACATGTCAGTGAATTTTCCTGTTGCATAGAAGAACAAAGAATGGGGCTATTGGGAGATGTGGTATGTTTCCCGCTCTTAGTGTTCATTCCCGTAGCAAGTGATGGTAATGTTGAGAGACATTGCTTTGGTAAGAGTAGCCAGAGATTTCAGTTAAATGTGCTAATTTTCCCTAGTCACCATTCACTTTGGCAGGTTTAGTACAGGGGTGGGAGGGGTGGTAAAATGGGAAATTAGTGTTTCAGCACCCACTTATCACCAGCAACTAAATCCAATTTACAATCGTGGGAGTGTGGAATGAGCTGCCAGCACAAGTGGTGCATGCAAGCCTGATTTCCATAGTTAGGGAAGTCTGGATAGGTACATGGATGGTAGCGGTATGGAGGGCTGTGGTCCCAGTGCAGGTTGATAGGAGTAGGCAGTTTAAATGGCTCAGCATGTGCTAGATGGGCCAAAGGGCCTGTTTCTCTGCTGTACATGATAATCCAATTTCTCAACTTTGCCAATTTTAGATAACTCACTCTTTCTTTTTCTATTAAGACTGTTAACCTGCTATCTCTGCTTTTTTTCCCCTTCATTTGATATATTCAGGCCACTGGGTGTGTCCTTTAGGCCAGATTACACAATTTAAACACATTGTTCAGAATATTGCAACACATTAACAGAGAATTTACCTGCCCATTAATAGTCACTTTATTGACTTTTATCAGAGAAACTCTTTTTCTCTGCCAGCTGAAGTAACTGCCTTTCTCAGTTCAACTGTTTCTCTTTCGACAGATGCTGTCTTACTTGCTGAGTATTTCTAACATCTTTTGTTTTGGTTTCAGATTTCCAGCATATGCAATTTTACAATCATCGCTGTTGTATTTGTTCGTGGAAAGACAGTAACTGCATTTTAACCTCATTAATAGATTGTGAAATGACGTTGACATCAGGAAGAATGCTTTATAAACACTAAGCAACACACAGATTTCCAGCTTCTGCAGCTTTTCTCGTCTTTGTTTATAAAAACTAATTCTTTTTCCTCTTCATCGTTGATCAATTAAAATACATCACCAGATCTGTGACCGTTTTTGATAATTGGCTCATCTTTTAAGTGGGGTGTGTGCTGAACTTTGGTCATCGAGTTGCAGATGGGTGTGGTATTGCAGAGCAACTTTTAATATTGCTTCAGAGTTTTCTATATGACTGCATTAATTCCAGAAGCAAGCATGAAAGAAAATTCACTAAAATACAAACTATTTTGTCACTTTTCAAGTAAAACATGTAAAATTGAGCAGAAAATATTTAAAGAGTATTTTTAAGTCTGTGTTGAAAGATCATGTTTAGTGAAATCATATGTTACAGATTTAATACTTCAACTGATACCATCACATCCCACCCACTCCCTTTGTGAAATCTATCTTCAGCGAATGTGCCCAGGATATCCAATTGCTTGGAATCTCTGTTAAACTGAGTCCTCGGACAGTGATCTGTAGCCAAATGAGTCGGTGGTAAGGAAGGCAAATGCAAAATTAGCATTCATTTTGAGACGACTCTAATATAAAAGCAAGGATGTAATGTTGAGGCTTTATAAAGCACTGATGAGGCTTCTCTTCTAATATTGTGTGCAGTTCTGTGCCCCTATCTAAGGAAAGATGTGCTGCCATTGGATAGGCAAATAGTGAAAGGCCTAGATGGAGTGGGCATTGAGAGGATGTTTCTTATATTGGCAGAGTCTAGGGTCAGAGGGCACAGCCTCAGAGTTAAAGAACATCCATTTAGAACAGAGATAGGGAGGGATTTCACCAAGAGAAGGCGGTGAATCTGTGGAATTCATTGATACAGATGGCTATGAAGGCCAAGTCATAGGGAATACTTAAAGTAGATGTTGATAGGTCCTTGAGTAGTAAGTTTGTCAAAGGTTACGAGTTTGAGAAGGATAATCAATGAGCCATGATGGAATGGTGGAGCGGACCCTAATGGCCTAATTCTGCTCTTATGTTTTATAGTTTTATGGTCCTAAATAAATTAAAGCTCCACATACTTTGATTCAATACTTGAGGACACTGCAAGTGAAAAAAGTGGGAATAAGAGCTGTTTAAAAACAGCACAATATCGGCCTAGCACAGCCCATTAATTCAACAAACATGGAGGAAAATCACAGAGTCATAATTAACATAAGTGAGAAGCAGCAGACCTGGAGGACACTGAATTTGGCACACATATATTGTTTTAACTGAACCATTGTTAATTGAATGACCTTTCAAAATAATTAACAACAAATTGTAGAATGCCCTTAAAAGGATATATTGAAAACATTGACTTAAGTAGTTTAAAGACAACAGTCAAGGAAATTAATACAAGGGGGAAATCCATTGAGATGATGTCACACCTCACACAGGGATGGGATTGGAGGGTAAATTGGAAAGACTTTTGTTTTTAATTAAGATTTGCTAATTTTAATTCATGTTATCAATGAACAAGTAAATCAAAATAGACAAGTTATGGCAATGCAGGCTTCTTGGGAACCTGCAAACGCACAGTTATATTCACCTTGATGATATTTACAGGAAATGTCTGGCCTTAATCACTGTGATTCTTAAGAGGACAAGGAAAAGGACTGTGGGGAAGTCAACCAAAATGCAGATTCAATGCTATGGTTATAGAGTATCCGGCAGAGGGGGTTTGGGAAGAGAAAGAACAGAACAGTACACTAAAACTGTGATCCTCTAACTAAATTCTCAGGTGCATGGGCTTGGAAGTGAGGCGATATGAATATGAGACCTGAGATCACTGTTGTTCACAACTTGTATTAATGATTTAGAATCTGGAACAAGAAATCCAAATTCAATATTTGCATATGATACCAAAGTGAGCGAGCTGGCAAAAATGAGGAGACCTGCCACAATTTGCACAATTGTGCAACTGTACAGGACTGTGCTGTAGCAGGCAAATATATCCCAACATGGACAAAAGCAGATCACACTTTCCTTGTAAAATAAGAATCAAAATGCAATAGAACAACAAAGTGTGTAAAAAAATAAAAACACATAAAATACAGTTGCACTGCAGGTTAATATTGCCATGGTGAAGAATTATTTATTTACAGAGGGATGGAATTGAACCATATGCTGTTCTTTATCTTAAGCCTTGATTAGGCCACTTTTGAAGTACTATGTACAGTCCCAGCTGTTATATTAGAGAAGAAAAAAGCTATATTGGTACTAAAGAAGGTGTTATGAATATTCCCAGTTCTTTCAGAACTGTAAGTTTTAGGATACGATATGCCGGGCAGTTTTGTCTTTTGAAAGAGAAAACTGAAAGGTTAGCTAATTAAAATTATCTAATTACCTCTTCAAAAGAACTAAATGAGTTTTGGACACAGAAAATCCTTTCACTTGTGTGAAGGACAGAACTAGAGACCATCAGTCTAAAGATTGTCACCCAGAAATCAAACACAGGATCAATCAGACAAAAGAGTGTGGTGAAAATGCAGAGAGACGAAGGAGAACAGTAGGAATTAATTTAAAGGTGAGTTTAAATATATAAAGGAACAGAGAATAAAGGTTAATTCTGATAAAAACTGGATAACTCCCATAAGGATGGGTTTGGCTGAATGACTAGTTTCAGTACTCTACATTTCTTAATTCCATACTATTTCCCAAATTATTTTTCTCCTTGCTTTGTTATTACCCTCTTCCCAATTGAAAATTAATATGCGTATTTAGCTCTGATATTGCATTGGAAACAAATTCTTTGCAGTGTAGAGATGGAGGATAAGCCCAATAAATATAAACAGGCAACCTGCATTTCTTCTCTGTTAATGCTGGAGCTAGCCAAGCTGGTTTCTTGTTTTAGACTTTTATATTATATCCCAAATGCCTGAACATTGAATTTTCCAATTTCAGGTAAGCTGCACCCTCTCTGTTCCTTTCTCTCACCTCATGATCCACCCAGGCCCCTTTACACCTTCCCTACTTTCCAGTCTATCCCACAGGCCATTGATAGCCAATTTCCATCCCCTCCTCTTCTGAATTTAGTTTTAGAGAAAGATCTTGTTTAATGGAAGCAATACCACTGGGAGAATAGATCTGTCATGGTAATCATAATCACAGAAGGCATAACAATAATAATGCTTGAAAAATCAAACAAGATCTTTTTTTCATATTAAAAAGAAAGATGATTATGGAAATAATAGGGTAGAATAGAGATCAAAATCATACACTCAGTGGACACTTTATTAGGTATACCTGATTGATAATGCAAATAACAAATCAATCAATCAAGTGGCTGAATGCAAAAAAAGCATGTAGACAAGGTCAAGAGGTTCTGCTGTTGTTCAGACAAAACATCAGAATGGGGAGAAGTGTGATCTAAGTGACTTTGACCGTGGAATGATTGTTGGTGCTAGATGCTGTGGTTTGAGTACCTCGGTAAGTACTGATCCCTCGGAATTTTCACGCAAAACAGTTTATGGAGAATAGTGCGAGAAGTGAAAAAAACATCCAGTGAAAGGCAATAATGTCTTTTTAATGAGCGAGGTCAGAGGAGAATGGCCAGACTGATTCAAGCTGACAGGAAGGTAACAGTAATTCAAATGCAGTAACCACATATTACAACAGTGGTGTGCAGAAGAGCATCGCTCAATGCACAACATATCAATCCTGGAAAAGGATGCACTACAGCATCAGAAACCATGAAAATGCACTCAGCAACCACAATATTGAGTACAGGAGGCGCCTAATAAAGTGGCCTCTGTGTGTGCAGAGGGAGAGTACACGGGCAGAAGTTTTAATTAATACTTTGCAGTTATCTTTACTAAAGATCTGGATTAGATCCATGTTGTACTTACTGAGGAATTCTGTCATGTAATGGAGTTTAGAACAGGAAACTGGTATTAAGGGGTTACTGATCACCTATTACCCCCGTCTCCCCCCTCCCCCTTTCCTCTCTATACTGGCTGTCTTTTCTCTCCACTCTTCATCCTGATGCAGGATCTTGATATGAAACATCAACAACTACCCCCCCCCCCCCCCACCAAATGCTGCCAAACCCGTTCAATTCCTCCGGCAGATTATTTGATGCTCCAGATCTCCGGCATTTCCTGTGTCTCCCTCTGACAATTATTGTTTGAACATCCCTGGTTACAGGATTAGTGATGGAGGATTAGAGGCCCACTCGTAAAAACAGCAGCAAAGGATAAAGCAAATGGTTCACTGTAACTTTGATCATAGGCAGATTACTGGAAACACTTCTGAGGGACAATGCAATTCTTTATTTCAAAAAGCATACATCTCCTAGACGGTATGGTTTTATGGGATGTGTATGTCCGACTAATCGAATTTTGTTGAGGAGGTAATGGGTAGAGGGAGTCAGATTTAGTCTGCTGAGATATCAGGATGGCTTTTGACAAGGTCTCATGCGGCAAGCTGGTCATAAAAAATTGTTGCATGAGATTCAAGTGCATATGGAGAAGCAATGTTGCCTCAGTGGCAGGAAGCAAAAGGTTGACAAGTATTTGCATGGCAGGCAATTGTTACCAATGGGTTCTACAGAGAGAGTATTGAATCTCTTGCTTTAGTAATTTAAATGTAGTGGGTTTGATAAAGAAGTTCACAATGACTGTGATTCCAGGGCCACAGTAAACATTGGAAAAGCTAATACTGAGTTCATTACTCAGGGTGCTAAAAGTCCTAGACCTGAAATGCCATCTCTGTCCTTCCCTGTGCCACAGATGTTGCTTGACTGCTGAATATTTCCAGTATTTTCTGTTTTCTTCCTCGGAAATGAACAATCAACCACTTCATTCATTGGCTGTTACTGACATTTGTGTAGGCAGCAGAATCTTGCAACAAAGACTGCTGCAGTCCACCAGCAAACAGCAGATAGAAATAAAGGGCACTTACAGTCATAGAGTTACAAAGCAGTGAAAGAGGCCATTCAGCCCAACTTGTCTATGCTGATCAAGATGTCTAATTCATCTATGCTTGGCCCAAATCTTTCTAAACCTTTCCCAACCTGTCCAAATGTCTTTTAACTTTGGTGAAGTATTAGTATCCAACTCGGAAAAAAAAATCTGTGGACTTCTAAAATGCAAATAAAACCATTTCAAAAGTTATTGAATTTATTAATGTTACATATAATAAGTACCCTAACCTATTCTTGAGCAAAAATAAAACAAATTAATGGAGAAGCTCAACGGGTTAAGCTGCCTCTGTATAGGGGACAGTCCAGATGAAGGGTCTCAGCACAAAACATTAATTGTCCGTTTCCCTTTATAGATGATGCCTGACCCATTGAGTTCCACCAACGGTTTGCCCTTTTCTCCACCCAGATTCTAGCACCTGCAGTCTTTTGAGCCCCCACCATACTGTTTACTTTTCCCACATTCTCAGCAACTCGTCGCGGCAAATTCAGCGTCTCCTCTACGCAGCAGGGGTAATTTAGAGTGGCGAATTAATCTCCTAATCCACACTTTTAGGGGAGATGCGGGAGGAGACCGGAGAAAGCAAGTCGAGCACTTGGACTCCACACTGACAGCGACCGTGGCCAGGGTCACGGAAGCTGTGAGGTCAGCGTGCCCTCCCTGTTCCTCGCCAGAACCCCGAAGGTGTCGATTCAGGGGCGGCATTGTGCGAGCGGTAATTCCCACTCTCCGCAGCAGGCGGCTGTCTGAGCGTAAATTTGAAGGTGCCGGAGCAGCAA